>NC_139221.1:245228396-245578396 GCF_055691185.1 Crinia signifera
CAAAGTCAGTCCTCAGGACCCCACACAGTGCATGTTTTGCAGGTCTCACAGAATAAAGTGAAACAAATAGCTCCACCTGTGGATCTTTTAAAATGTGTCAGACAGTAATGATTGCACCTGTTGGGTGACCTGTAAAACATGGGCAGTGTGGGGTCTTCAGGACCGAGTTTGAGAACCACTGCTCTAGTGGGTATTTGTGATATGGAAGATAGATTGTTAGCTCCACTAGGGCAGGGACTGATGTGAATGACTCAAATACACTCTGTAAAATGCTGCAGAATATGTGTGCAATATATAAGATAACTGATTATAATAGAAGCAAACACTGGACAGAAATGCAGCTTAGTGCAAGTTGTATAGGTGAAACTCTTTATGTCACTGGTTCAGTATTCTGGATCATGAACACCTCAGGAAATGAGCCATGGTGTATTTACTGTGCAGATGTTTTGGCAATGCAGGAGATTTAAATTGCACATATTAACCCTTCAAGGGAGAGATGTGTAAAATTTCCACTAAAAATTCCAGCATCACTCACATTTGTTTATATGAATTCAAATAAAAAATGTTGTGTAAAAAAATATTATATTTCCTACAGTATATAAGATAAACAATACAGGTCATTATAATACATTCAAATGTTTTCTTGGCAATTTTCACACCTATTTTGACAAATTCACTTGGCACTCATAGGGTTAATAAAGGCAATGCCTCAAACTCTGCTGGACAACCCCATCAACAAATCAAATCGTGGAATACAACTATTTTTACTATGATGTTGATATTTATTTGATTAATGAGTATATGGAAAGCTTATATTACAATTTTTTTACTTTTTATTACATTTTCAAATACATGAGAGCTTATAAAATACATAGTACATTTTCAATTTAGGGCATACAATACAGAAAAAGGGTGTATACAATTGTTATCATAATATTACAATATAGTCTTATATAACATATTCATAAACCCAGCAATTGCATGATAATTTACTTCCATTATATCAAGTAGCTCTTAAAAAGTCAAACACAAACAAAATAATACAAATAGAAATTGAAGACAGAAATTGAACACAAATTAAATATCTAATGAATTAAGATTAGCTGGACTGCCCACAGGGTCCATGAATGGGTTTTTTATTTCTATCACTGTGATGGACAATATTTTATGGGACAAGTTATGATTCAATGATGCCTCAGAACAAAACTCAGCACCCTGGCAACTCTGGCTAGCAAGAAGAAGCTTCATGGGCCAGTCCATGATTGTTAAATAGGTTTCAGATAGTTCCCATAGTCACCATAGGGAGAGGAGTGTAAGCATTGCTCAGAGCCCTGGGAGTGACAATGTCTCTGCCCTACAGTCTTGCAACCGGTAAGCAGGGTGCCTGGAACGGCACTCACTCTGTGCACACCCCCTACAGTGTGTATAGCTACTTGGAAAATGAGGACCGTGGGTAGATCACAAGGACCTTTTTGGCCACCCCTGTTCTAGAAGGTGCTAAATAAACAGGAAGTAGATTCTGATTGGTTGCCCATAGCAACATCTCATCTTCACCAGAACTCCCTTCTTAGTAAATAAACTCCAAAGTTTTTCATGGACTTTTTGTGAAATGTGTTTGCACTATACCAATACCTAACATAAAAGGCAAACCTTTGCTTTCTATCCCTTTATTGCAGATATGTCTTGAGATCAAACATTACCAAACAGATTTAGCAAAAATATGCAGTGGGCAAACACAAAATCAATTTTTAGAAAACCTTGAAAAAAGCTTTAATCAAGTTGGGTTACCTCCTCCACTTATGTTCAGATCTACAGGACTCTGAAGGGTCTGTGTCTGACATGAAAAAAGCACAACCTTGACAAGTGCCCCTGGTGTCTGTCATCATGGTTACAAGTGCAAAGGTCCTGTATTAGTGGAAAGCAATGCCTGATGCCTCCATTTGTTAACTTGAACTTGGTTTGAAACATTATTAATGTATTAGTGGCACAGTGGGTTTTTGTGTTTGTGTCAAATCTTTCATTTGTGCTGTAATGTATATTACAAACCTTTGGTTTATTTGTGCTCTATCGGTGGCCAGATACATATTCTCTATATATAAATGATACAGTATTCAGCTGGCTTTAAAATCATGGCATTTGTGCAGTGCAATAGTGTTGTGCTGCTGCGTGGTAGGCAACACTAAATTTGGGGCTTGTTTCATACCTTGTGGTTCATTTAGATCTCTTGTACACAGAAATAAGATCACATTTTCGCATAGTACACTAGGTCTGTCACATATTTGTGAATACAAAACAACTTGGACAGTGTATAACCAGGTTCTAGTGTAATCCAGGGGCGCCATCAGGGGGGGGGGGGGTCTGTGGGGACCAGAGTCCCAGGCCCTGACAGTCAGGGGGGGCTCGGGTGTCAGTGGTTAGCAGCTCAACCCCCTTCAATAACACCCTTGGCAGCATTTTTACATTTAGTGCCACTCAGAGGCTTGCTTGAGCTCACAGACAGTAGCCAATCAGGAGCTGCCGCATTGGCTGCCAGTGTGCCAATTTCCAATTGGCTCATTGCTTGCTCCGCATTAAAAATAATAACAGTACACCGTCACTCTGTACATGGCAGCTAGCGTGCGAAAGAAACCCTGGATCATAGATCGCCGGGTGCTCTGTGACACATGAGATAGGGGGCTCTCAGGCATATAGAAATGACCCCTTCTCTCCTCCGTTCCCCCGCTGGTTATGGGATGCAGAGATGGCCAGAGCAAGGAGAAGAAGCTGCGTTATTTGGGGGAAGTGGGCGGTGCGCCTGAGGCAGAGGACGGAGCACAATGTAGCATGAGCTGCAGGGAGCAGCTTGAGTGTGTCACACAGCTGATACAAATACAGAATGGCTGGGGTGCTAATTGGTCACATACTGGGCCAGTGATCCTTCCAATAAAGTTCTGCCCAGCTCCAAGGAGGAGCCAGATCTAAGGCAGCCACCAAGAGGCAGAGAATGGAGCCCAGCATCAGCAGTGCCTAGACTGCAGAGTTGGACTGAAAAAAGGTCTGTAGAGTCTTGCCACTTCTCACACACATCTAGTGCCTAACTCTCCCCCAGTGCCTAACCCTCCCCCCAGTGCCTAACCCTCCCACAGCCTAACCCTTCCCCCAGTGCCTAACCCTCCCGCAGCCTAACCCTCCCTTAGCCTAACTCTCCCACCAGTACCTAACCCTCCTGCAGCCTAACCCTCCCCCAGTGTCTAACCCTCTCTCCAGTACCTAACCCTCCTGCAGCCTAACTCTCCCCCCACAGCCTATCCCTCCCCCCAGTACCTAACCCTCCAGTAGCCTAACCCTCCCCCCAGTACCTAACCCTCCAACAGCCTAACTTTCCCCCCAGTGCCTAACCCTCCCGCAGCCTATCCCTCACCCCAGTACCTAACCCTCCAGCAGCCTAACCCTCCCTCAGCCTAAGCCTCCCTTAGCCTAACTCTCCCACCAGTACCTAACCCTCCTGCAGCCTAACCCTCCCCCAGTGTCTAACCCTCTCTCCAGTACCTAACCCTCCTGCAGCCTAACTCTCCCCCCACAGCCTATCCCTCCCCCCAGTACCTAACCCTCCAGTAGCCTAACCCTCCCCCCAGTACCTAACCCTCCAACAGCCTAACTTTCCCCCCAGTGCCTAACCCTCCCACAGCCTATCCCTCACCCCAGTACCTAACCCTCCAACAGCCTAACTTTCCCCCCAGTGCCTAACCCTCCCGCAGCCTATCCCTCACCCCAGTACCTAACCCACCAGCAGCCTAACCCTCCCTCAGCCTAAGCCTCCCCCAGTGCCTAACCCTCCTGCAGCCTAACTCTCCCCCCAGTGCCTAACCCTCCCGCAGCCTATCCCTCCCCCCAGTACCTAACCCTCCAGCAGCCTAACCCTCCCACAGCCTAACCCTCCCACTAGTACCTAACCCTCCCGCAGCCTAGCTCTCCCCCCAGTGCCTAACCCTCCCCCCAGTGCCTAACCCTCCCGCAGCCTATCCCTCCCCCAGTACCTAACCCTCCAGCAGCCTAACCCTCCCACAGCCTAACCCTCCCACCAGTACCTAACCCTCCCGCAGCCTAGCTCTCCCCCCAGTGCCTAACTCTCCCTCAGCCTAACCCTCCCCCCAGTGCCTAAGCCTCCCCCAGTGCCTAACCCTCACGCAGCTTAACCCTCCCACAGCCTAACCCTCCACCTGTACCTAACCCTCTTAGCCATCGCCCCAGTGCCTAACACTCACGCAGCCTAACCCTCCCACATCCTATCCCTCCCCCAGTGCCTAACCCTCCCGCAGCCTAACCCTCCTGCAGCCTAACTCTCCCTCCAGTGCCTAACACTCACGCAGCCTAACCCTCCCACCAGTACCTAACCCTCCAGCAGCCTAACCCTCCCCCCAGTGCCTAACCCTCCCTTAGCCTAAGCCTCCCCCAGTGCCTAACCCTCACACAGCCTAACCCTCCCACAGCCTAACCCTCCACCTGTACCTAACCCTCTTAACCATCGCCCCAGTGCCTAACCCTCCCCCCAGTGCCTAACACTCATGCAGCCTAACCTTCCCACCAGTGCCTAACCCTCCCACATCCTATCCCTCCCCCAGTGCCTAACCCTCCCGCAGCCTAACCCTCCTGCAGCCTAACTCTCCCTCCAGTGCCTAACACTCACGCAGCCTAACCCTCCCACCAGTACCTAACCCTCCAGCAGCCTAACCCTCCCCCCAGTGCCTAACCCTCCTGCAGCCTAACCCTCCCCCCAGTGCCTAACACTCACGCAGCCTAACCCTCCCACCAGTACCTAACCCTCCCACATCCTATCCCTCCCCCCAGTGCCTAACCCTCCTGCAGCCTAACTCTCTCTCCAGTGCCTAACACTCACGCAGCCTATACCCTCCCACCAGTACCTAACCCTCCAGCAGCCTAACCCTCCCCCCAGTGCCTAACCCTCCCTTAGCCTAACTCTCCCACCAGTACCTAACCCTCCTGCAGCCTAACCCTCCCCCAGTGCCTAACCCTCTCCCCAGTACCTAACCCTCCTGCAGCCTAACTCTCCCCCACGGCCTATCCCTCCCCCCAGTACCTAACCCTCCAGCACCCTAACCCTCCCCCCAGTACCTAACCCTCCCGCAGCCTAACTCTCCCCCAGTGCCTAACCCTCCCACAGCCTTTCCCTCCCCCCAGTACCTAACCCTCCAGCAGCCTAACCCTCCGACAGCCTAATCCTCCCACCAGTACCTAACCCTCCTGCAGCCTAGCTCTCCCCCCAGTGCCTAACTCTCCCTCAGCCTAACCCTCCCCCCAGTGCCTAACCCTCCCTCAGCCTAAGCCTCCCCCAGTGCCTAACCCTCCTGCAGCCTAACCCTCCCCCAGTGCCTAACCCTCCCACAGCCTAACCCTCCACCTGTACCTAACCCTCTTAACCATCGCCCCAGTGCCTAACCCTCACGCAGCCTAACCCTCCCCCCCCCAGTGCCTAACACTCACGCAGCCTAACCCTCCCACCAGTACCTAACCCTCCCACAGCCTATCCCTCCCCCAGTGCCTAACCTTCCCGCAGCCTAACCCTCCTGCAGCCTAACTCTCCCTCCAGTGCCTAACACTCCTGCAGCCTATCCCTCCCCCCAGTGCCTAACCCTCCAGCAGCCTAACCCTCCCACAGCCTAACCCTCCCACCAGTACCTAACCCTCCCACAGCCTAGCCCTCCCCCCAGTGCCTAATCCTCCCTCAGCCTAACCCTCCCCCAGTGCCTAACCCTTCCTCAGCCTAACCCTCCCCCCAGTGCCTAACCCTCCTGCAGCCTAACCCTCCCCCAGTGCCTAACCCTCATGCAGCCTAACCCTCCCATAGCCTAACCCTCCCCCCTGTACCTAACCCTTTTAACCCTCGCCCCAATGACTAACCCTCCTGCAGCCAAACCCTCCCCCCAGTGCCTAACCCTCACGCAGCCTAACCCTCCCACCAGTATCTAACACTCCCACAGCCTATCCCTCCTCCCAGTGCCTAACCCTCCCGCAGCCTAACCCTCTCCCCAGTACCTAACCCTCCTGCAGCCTAACTCTCCCCCCACAGAAAAATGTCTTTCAAAGGTGTAGTTTTTCACATCATATTCTAACATTAGTGATGCTTATATATTGCAGCGCTATATGAACATAGAAAAACATAAACATTCTGTTGTTAGTGTAAAGTGTATGCAGTGTTTTTGGAATATTATATTGCCAACCTACCTACAATCCTGCATTTGTCCCTACTGTCCCATCTTGCAATAGATGTCTGGCTGTGAATAAGAGTGAATCAGCAGACTGATTTGCTAGCAGACTGTCACTGTGATTCCGGTTGATAGATCTACAGTGTCTAGACAAACAGTAAATAGGTCTACCTCAAAAGCAAACCTCCCAAATGTCCCCGTTTTCACGGGTCTGTCGCGGGTTTTTTCGGGTGGGGGTGGGGGTGTCCCGGGGCCTGCAATGTCCTTTAACTTGTGATGGATCGCATGTGACCTCTGTTCTTCGCCGTTGGGAGGGTGGTCGCAGGTCGGAGGTTGGACCTCTCATGTCCGATGCATAGGGGACTGCCCATCGGAGCTGAAGGGACATCACACTCACCCAAATCTGGCCATTTCTCAGCCTGTTCCATCAGGTGAAATCATAGACCAATTACACCGGGGCAAACAGATGCAGATCAGGAGAAAGACACATGTGCCTGGGGAAGCCACATCATTTGCAGCTAGCTACAGACAGATGCAGGTGATGATGAACAGTAGCTAAGCAGTTGTGATTGGCTGTTGAGACTCAACTGATGCTGACTGGTAATTTCTTCAGCACTAAGGCTATAGGCGAGGGTCCCATACCACATACCCTGCACCCATATATAACTCTCCATAGTTTTTGGATGACACTGCTGATGTAGCTGAAATCACTCCGAAAATGGCACACTATAATTTTACCGGTGATCTGTGCATGTACACTATAGGTTTGTTACCAAGAAAATGGTGGGTGCCATGTTTCTGGAGACCTGCACATGCATAGTCTTTTGCGCCACAGAGAAGAATATGCCTGCACGCAGGCTCATTTCTTAAACCACCAGTTTAAGAACCAGTAGTTTCTGCTGTATTAGAGATGTGTTTGCACTGTTACTATCGCCTGATACTGAGTTTTGCCAGAAACATGTTGGTTAGTCACAGTTTAAAAAAAATGCAAATTGAACCTGCAATATTGGAAGCAATTGCCTTAGCCCAGTGATTTTCAACCTTTTTACCTGGCGGCACACTAAATAAGATTTTTAAATTGCCAAGGCACACCATGAGATCCCCACCGGGCAAAACACATTAGCCCCCACAGGAAAAAAAACAAACCTATTGGCCCCCTTATAAAAACAATCACACTGGTCCACACAGGTAACACAAATAAAATACATTGGCCCTTTACATGAAGAGACCAGTAAATAACAGATGAACTGGTGGTGACACTGGTTTGGGCATCTCTAGATCTGGGGGCACACTTGAGAACAGCTCAAGTCACACTAGCGTGCCACGGCACAGTGGTTAAAAAACACTGCCTTAGCCCTATAATGTTTGTCTTTCTTCTCAAAAATATTAGATGATAAATAAAGGCTAATTTCTGACAAAAAGTAGAATTTATTTATTACCAGGTATTTATATAGCGCACACATATTCCGCAGCGCTTTACAGAGAATATTTGAACATTCCCTGCCCCAGTGGATCTTATAATCTATATTCCCTACCACATGTACTGTAGTGCATGCACACACAGCTATATATCTACAGTTACAGTTACCTACATGTAACACACCCCTGTGAAATTAGGCAGAATGATAGTGTCAGAGAAAGAAGATAAAGGAGTGTTTTGTGAGACCAGGGGCAGCGCTAGGGTGTTTGCAAATCCCCTGCAAAAAATAAATTTGTGCCCTCATTCCCATACTTTTTAAGGAACAATTGCAAAAAGAGGGTGAAGGGGCATTGCCACACAATAGTACCCCAATTCAAATTATACCAGATTGTAGCAACATCTTATTCACATTACACCTCATGTAGCGCACCTGTTTCATATTATACCAAACAGTAGTGTGACTTATTCATGTTGCGACACTTAATAGTGAGTTCAAAAGCCCCCATACATTACTGCGATTTGTGCCAATTTCACTCATTCCCAACGGAACGGGCCGAGAAATCAGCCCAAATTGGATACCTGTGATGTCCCCTCTGGTCCGATGTGCCGTCCTGTGCACGACGTTCCGACAGTCAGAATCCCGGATTGAATACCCCTGTACTGTACCTGTGGTGATCTCGACAAAATCAAGTTTCTTTCCAGATAAATGATTATTCCAAGAGGCCTTCTATTTTAGTGGCATGTCATATTACAAATACATTGCTAAGCTTTCACCTTGCATAACAAAAG
Source organism: Crinia signifera (assembly GCF_055691185.1). NCBI lineage: Eukaryota > Metazoa > Chordata > Amphibia > Anura > Myobatrachidae > Crinia > Crinia signifera. Next base: position 245,236,809 of record NC_139221.1, read on the forward strand.
TGGTAATGCAAAAAGAAGTCATTCCTTTAAGAACACATGTTTGGCATTCTATTTACATTGTGTACAGAGACAGCTGCAGACTACTTCAAATGTGAGATTGTTGACAAGTGCATATTAACGCTAGCACACTTTTATTCATTTATTTTTTGTTCACAGTGCAAGCAAACTGTCATAATAGATGGATGGGCTTGTTTATGTAACTGGGCAGATACTATGAGAAAATGAAGACAAACACGTTTTAGTAATTTCTATTCCTTATTAAAGACATGTTTCCTCATCAAAGGTATTTTCCACTTTTACTCACTTTCAAATGATCTTGTCTGTAATTCACACACAAAAGGTGAATTACCATAAATACTAGCTGTACCTTTGTGACAAGAACATTATGTTTTTGAGCAAATGTACTATTTCACAGCAAAGGCAAGTTTTTCTGACATTGGTTCACACCATGTTTTGAAACTGATAGACATCATCGATGATTTGGGCAGCCAAACCACAATATCTACTATTCACTGGTTTTGATGGTGTTTTGTAAACAGACGCTGATGTCCACCCATTTTAAAATGATCAAACCCCAGATTAGCTGGAACCAATGGAAGCCTTTGGCAAAAACTGCCAGAAACAGAAAATACTGTGTTTTAGAAGTTTTGAAATAATGACCAGGATTTATGCAGCGTTCTATATGATCTTTTTTTGTGATCATTTTTTTTTACAAAGTAACCCAATAATACCCCTTTCACACCAGCCTAAATTCCCGGGTTGGGCTCGCGACTAGCGCTGGTGTGAAAGGTTCCCGGGCCAAAATCCTGGGAAAATTTGTCGGGATTTCAACCCTGCTGGCTAGCAGGGTTGTTCCCGGGTTTGCCCGGGGTCCTGGCCGATGTGAAAAGGGTACTAACCCAGGTTGCTGGTCCTCTGTGCGGGCGGTCAGGTCGAGGATCCACACAGGCAGCGGGTGCAGATGACAAGACTGGCAGCGGATGAAGATGCAGCTCTCCGACGCCCTCACTGCAGCCGGAGAGCTGTGTCATCTACGCCCGCCATATGACCTGTCAACTACACCCGCCACCTGTGTGTATCCCGGACCTGCACCGAGGACCGGCTACACGGGGTGAGTTCTGTCCACCGCCTCTGTCACCATGCCTCCTCCCCGCCTCCTCCCCGCCTCCTTCCCACACCAGAAGATGCAGGGACTTTTCTGGTGTGAAAGGGGCCAAGCCGGAATGCCACAGCATGATCCTTGCGCCTTATTCCTGGGTGGATCCCTGCATTTTCTGGTGTGAAAGGGATATTACTAACCAGCAATTGACCTTTTTTCCTAGGCTGGCAGTGGAAAAATCTGAGGAACACAGAGTGTGTAGCCTACCTGTAATTATCAGTGCTCAGTACTAGGCTAAGCAGCCAGGGCTTTTGCCGCTATAGCAAATGGAACATTCAGCACATGGTCCTGCCACAATAATGCCAATCATCCATAGGAATTTGGTTCTGCAAAGAAAATGGGAGACCCCAATCCCCTAGGTAGAGCCAGTCCCTTGTTGATAGCACTAAGGCTAGTCCTCCCCCATGATCTGCGAATGCACATTAGACGCTGTCACAGCATTAGGGTCTGTGAGTGACCCCAGTGCTCTGAGTCTTATGATCTGCTGGCTACAGGAGGGTTCTCAGGAGGACAATGCACACAGGATTCAGTACATTGATACAGTCTCCATGTCATCATAGGTCAACATAGACACCAAAAATCGTGAAAAGCTCATGTCGACCTCACGTATGTAGACCATTTTTAGGTGTCAACCTTGCCACTGTCTATTAGTGGTCGACCTAGTGACTGTCGACCTAGACATTTTCTACTATCTATACTGTAACCGACCTCAGTGAGTCTAGTAAATAAAAACACACACCCACTCATTGAAAAGTATTTGTTAGATAAACACATACCATTATTTAACTCTTTATTACTACGTAAAGCTTTACAGATTGGTTCTCTTCAATTTAGGGTTGTGATATATTTTGTTGACATTCATCAACTCAATTCATAATTTTGACATGGTTGTAATGTTGACCTTCATCTTGTTGACAATGATGAAATGTGGATGTGATTAGAATGTCAATAAAGGTTTGTGGTTGACTAGTGGTGACTTACCTGGTACAGCAGGTCAGGTGGCTCCAGCAGTTTCTTCCAGGTAGGTTGGAGACATGATGACTTCCTGCAGATTCCTAACACTAACCTCCCTTCCATAACCATAAACCTCCCTCTAGTGCAGTGGTTCCCAAACTGTGTGCCGTGGCTCCCTGGGGTGCCTCGGGACACATGCAGGGGTGCCGCGGCTTGGTGGTCCAGGACCAACTCAAATTATTAATGGTTAATTATTTAGGAGCAAAACCAGTGCTGGTGGCTGCCAATCATAGAATGTGTACAAACAGAAGCAAATCCTGCCCTTTACCACATAACTGCCGCTAAGAATCGCATATAAACCCAATCTAATTAATTTCTTTGGACCTAGGGGTGCCGTGAAAAAAATTCTGATTCTCTAGGGTGCCGTGAATCAAAAAAGATTGGGAACCTCTGCTCTAGTGGCTAAACCTAACCCAACCCTCTTATTTCCTATTCCTAACCCTCCAGTACCTTTAGAATGTTTACATTTCACAACTTTACATTCTGTGCATAATGATGTGTTCAATATAGACATTTCGACAATGTTGACATTGTAACTGACAACTTTGTAGTGTATAAATGAACATTATGACTGCATTCTGGGACTTGTCACAAAATCCAAAACAAAACATAGAAAAACCCCACAACTCACCTCTAACAGGGTCCCGTAGCTTATGACAGTTTATCATGGGTCATTGGGAAAGAATGGGGACACACTGATTGATTTTAAGCCAAATTTATAAATCTTTGTTTCTTTTTGCCATTGTATTGTACTGTATTACTTTTCAAATGTGAGCACAGTGCATGTGCTAAAAACTATGGCAGAGAACCCATTCTATTACCTATGCATCCTTTCCCCTTCTTGTTTAACTTTCACTGAACAGATGATTTAGATGATGCATATGCTAGTGTCAATAGATTAATGAATATTTGAATGTTTAAAGCTTTATCTCCTGATAAAGACCAGACAGGAGAACTTTTCTGTGCAACCAGGAGAGCCTCCTAGTCATTTTCTAGAGTAGGCAAGTATGAACTAATAACAATGGGGTTATTAAGATCTGAATGGCAGGGCCGCCATCAGAAACAGATGACATGGGCAGGGCCCCTTACCACTATTGCTGATCTACCATAACCCCCCTCCCCCCCCCCCAAAAAAAAAAAAAAAAAACAACAACAACAACCTTAAGCCCCATAAATATTAGAGGACCCCCAGTATATCCCCATCTGCTGGTGGATGAATTGCATACATACTGAACGATATCAGTAAATGATATCATTCAGTGACATCACCGGGACCCACTGAACATTAAGGGCATTGGCTATATAGCCAAAATCAACCTTCATGATAAGCCGATGGGGGTGGGGTCGTTTTTAATGATGTGCAGGAGCACGCATCATTAACAATATTGAGAAAGAGGAAAGAAAGAAAGAAAGAAAGAAAGAAAGAAAGAAAGAAAGAAAGGCTAGGGGGGCGCAGGGAAGGCATGGCTAGGGTGGCACAGAGCAGGGAAGGCAGGGTTAGGCAGGCACAGAGCAGGGAAGGCAGGGCTAGAGGGGCACAGGATAGGTAAGGCAGGACTAGGGGGCACAGGGCAGGGAGGCAGGGCTAGTGGGGCACAGAAAAGTTTAAGCAGGGCTAGAGGGGCCCACAGCAGGGAAGGCAGAGCTAGGGGGGTACATGACAGGTAAGGCAGGGCTACGGGGCACAGGACAGGGAAGGCATGGCTAGGGGGGCACAGGACAGGCAGGGCTAGGGGGGCACAGGACAGGCAGGGCTAGGGGGGCACAGAGCAGGGAAGGCAGGGCTATGGGGGCACAGGGCATGGAAGGCAGGGCTATTGGGGCACAGGAAAGGTTAAGCAGGGCTAGGGGGCACATGACAAGTAAGGCAAGGCTATGGGGCACAGGACAGGGAAGGCATGGCAAGGGGGGCACAGGGCAGGGAAGGTAGGGCTAGGGGGGCACAGGACAGGTTAGGCAGGGCTAGGGGGCACAGAGCAGGGAAGGCAGGGCTAGGGGGCACAGGGAAGGCAGGGCTAGGGGGGGCACAGGGCGGGATAGCAGTAAGAGGGCATTGCCTAGAAGTTCTAGTTCTTTACCAGCCAATTCAGCCTCAACTAACCCCCCCCCCCCCCCCAAAAAAAAAAATTAGTTACCTACCAATTCCTCTTGCTGCCATTGGGGCTCCTCCTGCAGCAGAGATGACCTGAAGCAGCCTGCAGGCACATATACAGAGAGCTCTTTTTAGGAGGTGGGCTCACACTCAACACTGCAGTTATGGAGAGGGGACTGAGATTGGCTGAGAGTGCTCTCTCATCCCTCTGCAATCTGTTGCTGTCATCCTGCTTCTGGCTGCTTCTCATTCTGCTGGGGCAAGGAATAATGTGCTCCAGCGTCCAGCCCACACAGCAGCAGCAAGGAGCTGGGTTATATAATTGCACACTATAAAGTCACCACTTGTTGGTGCAATATATTAGATTGATTTAACTTCATTTACTCTAATAAGCAAAGTTCTTTTTACACATTTCTTGATTTTAGGAAGACTGACGCAGAAGAAATTGGTCATAGTTGCACACCCTTTCTACATTCTTAAAGATTTATTAAGCCGAAACAAGCAATTAGCAAGGAGGATCTCCTTGTGTATCTAACAGGATTTAAATAAACAAATTTAAGGCAATTTCACTATTTATCACCAAATTCACATTTCACACAATACTTCTACTTCTTTCAGAGCAGCTTTCTCTGCATCGGAGCAATGCTGAATTGCTCTGTAGAAAAGTATCCCCTGCCACAAGTTGGAACAGACACCATAGACACAGAAAAGTAAGCAGGGGTCCAATGAGTGAGAGACATGGACCTGCATAGTTTAGACTAGGAAGGAAATCCAGTTTTTCTCCTCTGGGTTTGTACCAGGGCTGAATGGATTGTGAAGATGGAGGCCCAGTTACCAGCAGGGTCAGAAAAGAGGACTGTTGTTAATGCTGCTGAGGGCCTTAATGGACAGCTTCCCATACTTAAATATGGACTGCTAAGTCAACAGTACATCAAGCATATCAGCAGTGTATGTACTGGGGTGGTGATAGAGACACACAGTTTGAACAGAATTATAGAACAGCAGAAAACTACAGGAACAGCTAACAATCAACATGCTGTATTATTAACTGGTTAACATTTGTCTCTGTTGCTTACCATTCACAGATTAGCACATGTCTGTTTGGTAAAAAGAAAAGAGAGAGATGAGATAAGGATTGCTCCAAAAGGAGCAAATTTTTGAGTGTATGTTGTATGTAAATTACATCATGGTGGATATTAATTTGTCAGGGCCAGAGTTCCCACCAGAGAACACTGGCCCTGACAGATCATTCAGCATGCAGCGCTGTGTGTGCTGAGCGATCTGACTGAGCGATCTACTATAGCTCAGAATGCTCAGTGCATCTCTCCATGTGTAAACCCCTTCACTCCCACAGTATGTGCTTCCATGTATGCCTCTGGCCGTGAAGGACAAAGAGATAGCAGAGCTAAAATGCATTACAGCACTGGGCGTCACTGTTCCAGTGTTATAAGCCAGCCTTGGGTGTCAGCTATGGTTGCATCTGTAAAGAAAAGATGGTTTATCCTGTGCAATGGACTGCAATCCCAGTCGCTTCTCGGCCTTTTGGCTAAGATCAAGTGTAGTATCTGTTCTTATCAGTTGGGTATGGACTGGCCTCCTGGCAGAGAATAGAGAAAGGCTGGTCTGAGTAGCTGCTCTGATGGGCGGAGGGTGTGGGACCCTCTGTTTTTTCCCGGGAGCAGTGAAAGGGCTAGCTGAGTACCTTCACCTCTGCCAGTGGTAGGAGGCTCCGTAAACCCACTGGTAGGAGGGGGGGAGAAACACTGGGCCTAGTAGTTTGACTCTCTTGACGGGGTTCGTAGCCCCCGAAGGATGAGACAGCGAAAGGCTCAGTCTAGTATCCATTCCCAGGGAGCGGAGAAAGGCTGGGTCTGAGTAGATGGCTCCTGTTCCAGAGGTTCGTAGCCTCTGATGGGGAGACCGCGAAAAGCTCAGCCTAGTATCTTAACCCTGGGAGCGGAGAAACACTGGGACTGAGTAGATTGCTCTTCCGAGGGGGGTGCAGCCCCTAAGGGAGTCTTTCGAAAAGCCCAGTGGAGTACCCATTCCCATGCCAGGGGCTGGAAAGTACCTGCTGGTGAGACGGAGAAACACTTGGTCGGACGCTGACTGGTCGGCTGCCTGGAGCCCGAGGCTGCACTGTGCCCCCGGGGTAACCCGGGGGTGCCTGATTTGCACTGGTGATGTCCAGCACCATGCACTGAATGGCACCTGCACCGCGCACTTCCCTCTAGGTTAGGCTACACGTCCTTACCTCGTCCTTTTGGATGGGGTAGGACAATTTTTTACACCCCCACCCCGGCCTTCTGGCTAGGGCCTCTTTTATTTATTTCTTTGATTTGCACTTTTGAGCACTTCACGTTTTTCGTTAGTTTGTCACATTTTTTTGATTTGGGTAGTGCGGCTGTCCCTAACAGGCCTTCCGTTCCCCAAACGTGGCTGGGACTCTTCACCTTTTGGGGAGAGTCCCGGTCCCCTCGAGGGCAACCCCGAGCCGCAAGGCGGAGGGAAGCCTAAGCGGGTCTCTCCAAACCTTCGGGTGCGGAGGACCCACCGTCCAAAACCCTTCCGGGGGTGGAGGAAACGCGGGTCTCTCTGAGCTTCGGCGAAGAGGACCCACCGATCCCTTTTTTCCCTTCCTCGGCCTTATGGTTGAGGGGGGTTAGGGGAACCATGGGGCCTTTCTCCTTTGGGAGAGGGCCCACACGTTCGTACGGCTGCCCCCTTTGCACGTGTTTAGGCACAGCACTGGTGGTGGTGGGAGCACACCTCGGGCTCCCTGAGTTTCTTCAAACTGGGTGTCACTGTTCCAGTGTTATAAGCCAGCCTTGGGTGTCAGCTATGGTTGCATCTGTAAAGAAAATATGGTTTATCCTGTGCAATGGATCAAAGCTCTGACGCAAAAATATTAGCCACCCTGTATGCCAAATGTGGATTCTGGTCGATCACATTAGATAATGGATCATCCATATTCACTCTTGTTAATGACACCTGTGTGAATGTGTTCCTTCGAATGTCCTTTGGCATGTGCACTGGCAGTGAAGTATTCCATCAATGTATGGAGCACCAATTTGAGCGATATCCATTTGATATTATTGTGGATGACATGCTTCTTTGGTGTTGATTCATTACATGTGGCTATACAAGGTCCTTCAATCAATCTTGAGTCACTGAGTTCCCATATACAGTATTGGTCATCTCCTAACCTCAGATCACTGGCATACCACATGGGTCACCGAGCCCAGGGGGGCCCCCACACTGCACACCTTACATACATTCAATGCTCACTTATACAGAGTCCCCATGGCAGCAGGACCTCTCCAAAAATCACTGGAAAATGTAGCAGCTGTCACTTCCTGATATTATGATTATGTGCAGGAGTCTGTGGCTCTAGTGCTCAGATCTTACTGCACTTCTGGCTAGAGAGGAGGGGGACAACAGGGAGGATGCTACACATGGGCCTCCTATTCTGTTAATAAGCTCCTTCTTCAGAGGTTGAGGTTGTTATGCTAGATCCTGACAAGACACATGTCTACTCCTAAAGATAAATCTGCAAATCTGCATGAGTCTGCAATGCTTTTTGGGTATAACCACCTAACTTTCAAAACTTCTGCCACACTACAGTGTGCTCACAACCCCACTCAGCTATCATCTGCACAATGATGTTGAATGGTGTTGGTTGGACTACTATGCTGCTGCTATTTCTTGCCTGAACTGTATGCTCACCCAGTCTGGTGTTCCAAATTTTTATGTGCCTGTGCCTGTGCCTGTTTTGACCTCTGCTGATGCTTCCCATCATGATCTTGGCGATGTCTGCCTGCAGTATAGCAAACATATTGGTTTTGCTTCCATGGACTTTACTGAATCTGGGCAATGATCAAAAAGGAAATGTTGGCTTTAGTATCTATTAGCAGTTTCACAAATTCATCTATTGGCATCCAGTGGTAGTTGAAACAGACCAACAACAACTATTTAACATTCTTCACCAACCCTTGCATACTGTCTATTCATTTTGTTGATGATTGTGCTCCTCCCCCTTCCTTTCAAAGAGATCTATAATGGCCCAAGATAGATTGGGAACCGCATGGAGAATAAGATGTCCCTTGGCATAATAAGCTTATAAAGCATTGCATTGGACCAAGGCAGAGACAATCCGCTCAATCTTAACACAAACTCAACGTTTTATGCTTAAGCATGACCCATAGGAAAAGGTCATCCCTGAGTCTGGCATCACAGAGATCTTCCATGTTCTAGAAGATGAGGACATCAAATTCCGTAACATCCTAATCATCTTTAGCATCATTAAAATCTGAATCCAGAAGATGAGTATGTGAACTGGGGTAGGCCAGTTATATCACAGAAACTCAGTTTTAGTATTTGGTTGAATAAGAGCCATCGGAGCACTGTCCTAAAGATGTTTGAGGCATTGCATATATTACTTCCAACATTTGGTTATGATATAGGGGGTTGGCAATGTCTAGGTTGACAGTCACTACAGTATGTTGACCACTAATGATCGACAGTGACTAAGTCTGAGGTAGCCAACTCCAGTCCTCGAGAGCTACCAACAGTTAATGTTTTCCAGTTCTCCTCACAGAATCACAAGTGAAGTAATTAGCTCTACCTGTGGACCATTTATAATGTGTCAGTCAGTAATGAGTGCACCTGTGCCCCAGCTAGGTTTTCTAGAAAAGATGAACTGTTGGTAGCTCTCGAGGACTGGAGTTGGCCACCACTGGACTAAGTCAATACCTAAAAGAAAGAAGGTCTTTGAAAGAAGGTCAATACAAGCTTAAGGTCTGCATATGGTCGACACTCAAAAGGTCAACATCAGTTCCCATGGTTTTTTTTTGGTGCCTATGTCACCATATAAGTATACTGCGTCCCCTCGCATGGCTCGCTGCACACACGATGCTTCGGGCACAGTGCCTCGCTGTGGTTGGCACACTATTATATTCTCCCTATCTGCCCACTGGGATAGTAAAATATGAACCAAGTCGGTTTAAACAAAATAAAATTTTAAAAACTCGTGTTGACATTTTGAGTGTCAACCATGTCAACATTAAGCTTGGGTCGACCTTCTGTTAATGTTGACCATTCTTCGGTGTTGACCTAGTCACTGTTGACCATTAGTGGTTGCCCTAGTGACTATCAACCGAGACATTGTTGACCCAGGAACTGAATACCCAACTGAATAGACCAACCAAAAATAAACACAAACCAAACCCACAAATACACCTTAAACCAATCATAGTCAATCTGCCCATGCCCACTTTCCAAACAGCCATGGAAATTTTATATGGTGAGTCAGGACTATCTGGCTGCTATTGGGGCAGTTTCATATGATTAAAATGAGTTTCACTGGAATGTCAGGTAAACACGGGATTTATAATTTAGACATCACATATCCTATCACTAAATTTCAGTTTGGGCATTTCGATGTGTGTGTGGGGGGGGGGACGCAGAGCAATGGAAACTGCAGTTTTGTGAATCTGATTCCATAATTGCATGTAATAGCATCATTTATGTTTACATAATTGTGCTTCAGTAGATTTCTGTCTTCAGTAAAATCAGGCTTCATTTTGTTCCACAATTCTGTTTTTCTATTTTATTTTTTTTTGTAAACTGCAGTATCCTCTATTTGCCCTATTAATTGTTGATATGTTGCCATCCACAAGACAAAAATTAAAGCTGTAATTAAATAATCATGTGATCCTCCTTAGTGCCAGTGAGAGCAAACTCATTTTTCCAAGCACTGATGGTCACTGATTATTGCATTATAACTGGCTCATTTTATGTTGTTTTTTACAGCCTGCTATATTGCTTACCTGATAAATAAAGTGCATACAGTTGGATTAGTTATCGAGAATGTAGATACTGGTTGGATACATTGCTTTTATCTCCCCATCATTTGTCACCAATCGGTTCATTTTCAAGAATTACTTCAATGGTGTAGCTTTTCTTTGCCATGCAATTTAGTCTGGTGTTTTTGCTGGAATGAATGTATACAGGAAATGCCAGAAGAATTAGAAAAGAAGTGTGGTATTAAAATGCAAAAATGATTGAAATTAAAATAAAAGGATGCTGTTTGTGCCAGTGTCCTGGCAGTTAGAATAACATTCAAATGATGATTCTCTGTATGTGTGTGTGTGTGTGTGTGTGTGTGTGTGTATGTATGTATATGTACACACACATTAAATTTTAGTAATAGAATGCAAGGGGGAAATTTACTAAGATGAGAGTTCTGTTTCACATGGGATGTTGCTATGGGCAACCAATCGGAATCTACTTTTTAATTATTTAGCACTTTCTAGAAGATAATAGTATCTGATTGGTTTCCCATAGCAACATCCCATCTGAATAGAACTCCCATCTTAGTAAATTTCCCCCTAAATATGCAATGTAATCACCCCTAGCAAACATATGCTTTTTTTTTTACTGTGCAGTAGATCAATGTTTCTCAGCCCATACTTGTCTAGACAACTCTTCTGCATTCCACCAACTTCGCCAGTGAACAATGATGAGGTGTGCTAATGCGATTCACTGACAGAGACAAGACCAGGGGGTGAGGACTGCACCTGAGTCTCACCTTCTGAGTGGTGACACCAAAATACAGACTGTTTTTTTCACACCCTAAACATTTTGGAGGCGTGGCCTAATCACGGCAGATGGCTACGCCCCGTGATTAGGCCAGGCACCCAAAATTTTACCAGGACTGCCGAGAGGGCCCCGGTAAAATGATGGGTGCCTGGTCTAATCGCGGGGGCGTGGCCACCTGCCGTGATTAGGCCACGCCTCCAAAACGTTTAGGGGGTGAAAAAAAACAGTCTAAAGTCGAGGTGGGAATGTTGGTATTGTCTTGCCCCCCCTTAGCAGCAGCAGCAGCACACACCTACAGCATGTGCTGTGCTGACAGCAGGCTCAGCATGAGCTCTCACGTCGTTGGAGACAAGGACACAGCAACACACGCTGACCATCAACACCCACTAAGTCTACTCTGACCCCAGAGTAGAGAGCACGGCACCCCATGACAGTGCGACCACAGGAAGCGGGATCTCGCGATACCGCAAACCCGGAAGTCGCACTAGTCGGCATGAGGTGCCATGGAACACAAGCCGGTGGAGCTGCAGTGCTCGCAGTCCCCAGCACGCATCTATCCACCTGCTCCCAGCTACTTCCACAATACACCAGCCCTCCAGACACCCCAAACCCTCACACAGACTTTGCACCTTAGGGGCACTTGTAATTAGGGAGACGCATACCCAATTAGAGGAACCTGTACATTACCTGGATATATCCCTAAATACAAAGATTTTTCCCCTGAGTGAACTATCAATCTAACTGTCAAGGCATTAATCCCTTACAGTGCACAATCCCATATAATCTTTTTGTTTTTGTGTTCATTCCAATTTATTTTATTTACCATTTTTTTTCCACATAAATCTTTGTACAAATAAGGTACCATCAGCACCACTGTGGACAGACACCGCACCTAGCTAAGTGCTCCAGTAGCATCGCTAGGAAACTCATTTATAACATTAATTTGTAACACCGTATTTAAGACAGGCATTGTGACCAAAATAAAAGTATCTTAAATACACTGCAAGAATCATTTAGTATTCATTTGCATTGCACAGAATTAAAAGAAAGTATATACTTGACCACCTAGGTGGAAAAATATATTTCAGGCGCTTCTGGGTGAGTTGTTTTGGTAAGCTGCTCACACCATGGGGAGGTCAGCCCCCAAAAAAACAGAATGCAAACACACGAAAAGGGGTGGTGGAGCACTAAATAATATAATTTAACAGGGTATGACCAATTGGGTAGTACAAATTATTTTATTTTTACCAATAAAAAATAGGGTTAAAAAGCAATTGCACATATAAAAATAACAATAATGGTGTACAGCCTGAGGGGATCTCATGCATTAGTGGGGACAGATAGATAATATACAGTTTCTCACTTGTTCCTATGGTTACTCTCACAAGTGGATAGATCACAATCTCCCAGATGGTATTGGGGAAAGGCTGGAATGGCGGGTGTCCATAAACCTGACCGGAATCAAGAGCCTGATCCTGATGGAATTGCGATACTTGGTCTCAGTCCTTTAGTAAGGTGGTCCGGTGAATAACAGGTGGTGGTGTCCCTTGTGGTATCCAGTTTCAATTGTCCCAGATGGAAGGGCTTGGAGGGTGGAGAGTTGGTTCAAGTGAGGGTAGTTGCTGTATAGAGTCCCAATGAAGATTGTATCTATTTAGAGTCCCAATGTCAGACTGTAACACCTGTCCTGACGCGTTTCGTTGTCCACAGACAACTTTTTCTGTGGACAACGAAACGCGTCAGGCCAGGTGTTACAGTCTGACATTGGGACTCTAAATAGATACAATCTTCATTGGGACTCTAAACAGCAACTACCCTCACTTGAACCAAATCTCCACCCTCCAAGCCCTTCCATCTGGGACAATTGAAACTGGATACCACAAGGGACACCACCACCTGTTATTCACCGGACCGCCTTACTAAAGGACTGAGACCAAGTATCCCAATTCCATCAGGATCAGGCTCTTGATTCCGGTCAGGTTTATGGACACCCGCCATTCCAGCCTTTCCCCAATACCATTTGGGAGATTGTGATCTATCCACCTGTGAGAGTAACCATATGAACAAGTGAGAAAATGTATATTATCTATCTGTCCCCACTAATGCATGAGATCCCCTCAGGCTGTACACCATTATTGTTATTTTTATATGTGCAATTGCTTTTTAACCCTATTTTTTATTAGTAAAAATAAAATAATTTGTACTACCCAATTGGTCATACCCTGTTAAATTATATTATTTAGCGCTCCACCACCCCTTTTGTGTGATTGCACAGAATTAGTGCACAAACATCACAGAGCGCAGGTCTCTACACCCCTGTTTATATTGATGACTACCGGAGACTAGCCCTCTCCCCGTATGTTACCTGGCTTGGTCGCATCACATGTGATGCACTATCCCAGATGTTCAGTCTGGAACCCTCGTTGTGAGCTGCCCCCGTTTTAGCTCCGGACCTTGCAGTAATGTGGCTGTCTCACATCACTGCTGGAATGTTGCCCAAGAAAGTTGTGTGGCCATTCTCCAATGACACCCTCCAGTTCCTAATACAATTTAGCAAGATTCTGGAGATTCTTCCAAAATAAAATTTAGGGACACTTACAGTAAGACAACATTTAAATTGTAGCATAAACAAGTAGCTGGAGGCTATTATAACTGGCAGGAATTGCCCAATAGTATATCTTTTTTTTTCCTGTGTGGATACTGTTGATGTTTGCTTTATGTACAGACTATAGTACTCACATTACAAAAAAAAAAAAAAGTCTTTAGGTTTGTTTTTTCTTTCTTGTTTTAAATAATAAGTTGATGGGGGATGGAATACATACATGGTACTTTTGTTTTGTCCTCAATTCTGACTTATTATACCTCAACCAGACCAAAGACTATAATGAATTGACTCCATCATCTTCACAGCTCAACTTCTAGATAGTGAATTCTATCTGTTCTTATACACAATAAATCTATCCTTATTTTAGGCTAAGATAGCATTTATTATTTTCTTAACTGGACTGGAACCAGACTTGACCAGATTGGAACTGAATACTGGATTAAAACTCTAATACTGAGCTGGACTGGAACCAGATAACGTGCATGGAACCAAATGACTTGACTCTACTGTAACAGGAATACAGACATGAACCGGGTTACAGCTGGAACTGGAGTACTGACAGGAACTGGATTATGTCTGGAACCAGATTGCAGACTGGATGCTGGGCTGCGACTGCCTGAGCTGGATGCTGGGCTTGGACCAGCTATATGAGAAGCCACTCTGGAACTGGCAATGCTTGATGCCGGGCTGCAACTGACTGTAAGATGCCAGGTTGGGACTGGCAATGCTTGAAGCCGGGCTGGCACTGGCTATGCTGGACCAGATAATATCAGAAGCAGCAGTGTTACAGAATAGATTAGAAGCAGTAAGCGTTTCACTGGACTGGGCATGGTTTGAGGGAGACAGTGGTACTGCAAAGCAGGTCAGATCTGGAAACTGACTTAATCAGACTGGGACTAGTAAAGCATAGTAGAGTCTCAGAATAATTGAACATTGTGTCTGTATGTAGTGCTAATTCTGAAATAGGAAACTGTGGTGATGACCGCACTATAATATGCCATCACAGCAGAGGAATACAGGATACGACAGGAGATCATTGTGCTAGAAAAAGGACTGAAATGATCATGTCCAGTTGACTAAGAGTTCAAAATATTAGGCTGGAACTAGCACACAAAGCAGATGAATATCTTGCTTACAGGGATATCAAAGGTAACAGCAACTTGTGGTAAATTAGCTCAAGCGCCACAGGAGAAAGGCTCAATCATAAGAGAGGTTACAGCAGGATGTCTGCAAATAAACAAGGCTGTAGAATTCAGCAGCATATTCCAGTGGGGCTAAGAATTTAAGAACTCTGGAGAGTATGATAATCAGTGAAGTGTAGCTGGAAGCAGCACTGGGCTAGAAACACAGGGAAACCATAAATAAATGTGACTTTAGAACACTGAGACACAGGTAACTCAGATGGAGGTTAGCTGCAAACCAGCAGCCAAGGAATCACCAAAATGACTTGTTAAATAGTAGCTGCCGGTTACAGAATGCTTGGAATGGTCAATTGAGGTAAGCAAGCATTCCGACTGGAGCAGAAGTAGTCAGCTGTCAAGATTCAATATGGCGGCGCCCAGGCACTAGAAGCATAATACTACATTAACTAGAAAACCTGACCTAAGGGAATGAGATCAGTTCCATAGTGAAATCTGGCGCATGACTGTACAGTATCTCTTGATACATTATCATATTTTCTATACATAGGTATAACAATTCTAAATAAATATTCCATATAAATGACATTCTATGTAAATTGCTGCATAATATGCACACATTATATAAATATAGGCAAAACCAATAGGGGTGAAATTTAGTAGGATGAGAGATTCAGAAAGTGAGAGATTTGGTAAGAAATCTTGGGCCAAATGTAATAGGGTGAGAGTTTCAGAAAGTGAGAGATTTTGGGAGAGTTTTCCCATGTTTTATAAAGCGGCAATCAATTACATGGCAAAATCAAACTGGTTTTGCAGTGTAATTGATTGCCGCTTTAAAAAAAGGGGAAAACTCTCCCAAAACCTCTCACTTTCTGAAACTCTCACTCTATTACATTTGGCCCTAAAGTTTTTTTAAAGCAGCAATAATTTACACTGCAAAATCAAACTGGTTTTGCAGTGTAAATGATTGCCGCTTTAAAAAACCCTGGAGATTTCTTACCAAATCTCTCACTTTCTGAATCTCTCATCCTATTAAGATTCACCCTAGGTGTATGGAATCAATTGGGTAGTACAATACAGTGGCAAACGCAGGATTTTCAGAAGGGGGTTTCCAGAGGGGCATAGCAAAGCCAGGTCAGTTAAAGTATTATAGATCGACCAAATGTATATAAATAATAATAAATATATATAGTGGAGTGGGCTTAGTATTCATAATTTCCTGGTGGGAGGACAGCTTGCTTGACTGCAGATATCTCCAGTTCCCGAAAATAGATTTCTTAGATTTTAATAGAATTAAAAACTAGAGAATCCCACCTACCAAATGGTATTGGGGACTAGGGGATCAGAGTTCAGGAGGCAGAGCAATCTTCCAATGAGAATATAAAACTACATACCAGGTGTGTGGAACTGGAGCAGTAACCAGCTGCTGGAAGGCTGATATCTCTGGTTCTGGGACAAGCTACAAGTGTCCATCAAAGGGGGAGAGTCCCAGCTTTTGGAATATACCCTCAGAAAAACTCTCCGTCAGACAAAACCTGAAATATCTGACTGGGAGGAGCAGTTAACAGGCTTGGATGGGGACCACTGCTTTGAAGTCAGATATCTCTGGTTCCCAAGGGCCTATTTTTAAAATTCTTGTACCGATGGAAAGATGGGACCCTCAGCTTTCAGCCTAGGGCCCTTAGACTCCTGGGGGTGTTTCTGGGTACTCAGAAACCCCCCTGCGTGCGCTACTGCAATATTAGGTATTTTTAATTAGTATCACATGAGTTTAAAACACATAAAGAATATGAACATGAATTAATATAGCAATAAGTAACTGTCACAGTAAAAAAATATAAAATATATAATTTACAATAGGTAATAGTTTTTAGTCGGACTATTGAGGTATTATAATTGTTGTACAGCGTTCCAGTGAAAGAAGGATAATGGCTTACTGGATGTGTATTAGTACGGTCCCTGGTGTAGATCCCAAATAAAGATGATGGTTAAGAGGGAGTCCATATGACCTGCAGGAATAGGTTCCGCTGGAGGGAAGGTTGTTATACTCACCATAGAGGCATCCTTACGATTATGCGATCCGTTTCTCCTGAATGTTGAGCAGGTGGTGGTATCCCAATTGCAGCAGTTGTAAAAAGATCTTTTTATGGGAATAGCCAGGAACCAAGGTGTAGAGCCGGCTTGCATGTAAGCTTAGGAACTCTGATATCGCCTCAATAAGTCCAACAAATAACAATTAAAATCAAAAGGTGCTTCCCAACATGTTTCGCTGGTGGCTCGCAGCTTGATAAAGCATTAGACAATAAAAATAATTACGGGACCCCTGCAAGTTACTGCAGAAGGTTATCACATCACATGTGTAGTCAGCAGACAGCACATACATGGCAGCATTGTGGAGGCACAAAGTGATGGGAGGAGTCTAAAATAACAGACAATTCAACAGATCTTTCAGGCTCCTTGAATCATTGACTGAGATTAGAAAAGTTATAAGCCTGATGTTCAGCAACATGGAGTCGCGACCCCATGCTGAGAAGGCCGGGACCCACTTTGGGGTCAGGACCCACAGTTTGAGAACCACTGCTCTAGAGCTACCAGCAGTTCACCTCGCATGTGCACAGGTGCACTCCTTAGTGACTAACACATTTTAAAAGATCCACAGGTGGAGCTAAATACTTCACTTGTGATTCTGTGAGGAGACATGGAAAATGTTAACTGTTGGTAGCTCTCGAGGACTGAAGTTGGCTACCATTTATTAAAGCTGATATTAATATAACCAGAAGAACAATAAGTGAAATGCGCAGTTTACGTACTCTTTCTGTAACTTGCGTACCCTTTATCTCTAGCTACGTGCGAACAAAGCGTAGCGCAGCGTAGCGGACCTTTTCCGTGTATTGTACACGCTGGATCAGTTCCAGTAATAAGAAATCCCTTCGCAGTACTTAGTACGTAAACTGCGAATACCTTTTATGGACAATGTCCGTAATATACCTTATAGCTAGATGCGAATAATAGACGAGACAAAGATATAACAAAGTGAGGAGATAGATTCTCCAAATGGTGTATTTAGTCCCTAGCGGACAACAGGGGATTACAGAAAGTAAGAACACAGTGTTACACTTGATACAGTTAAACTAACAATAATAAATATACTTTAAACTAACAAGGGAACAGAAACAGATAAATAACATAATCAGCCACAGGAACACAAACGTTACCGTAAAGGGAATATCGCAGCGCAGTCCGGTCGGAGCTCGCTACGTTCAAACTGAACTTAGCCCGGTCAAGATGTAGGGAGAGATGCAGTGCCAAAGAGAGAGAGCGAGCCAGCTCAGGGATGGCTATCTTATAGGGTCCAGGAAGGGGGGGTCAAAGGCCCTTATGATTGGTCAAGGGTTCAAATGTCCAGTCCTCAGTGATTGGGCAAGGTATTACATCTGGCTTGGAGAAGTGCAAGGGGGGGGAGGGTACTTTGGTGTCCTTTTGTTTGCTGGCATCGTCGTCGGGGGTCGTAAACAGCAACAGGGACTGGTTACAACTGCATTCCTTTGTCTCACACAGGACACATGATAAAAGTACATATAATAGGTATTTTGTCCGTAATTATCAGACCATAGGACTTGCGAATATTTGGCTCCGACCGGAATGCTGCGCACGGGACACTGAACATAAAGATACCAAACATGTACAGAAACAATCGTGTATTTCTAATTAAACTATGTGTAGTGCACTAATCCTTTAATTAACTATATTTTATTTAGTGTTAGTGGCACATTATGAATTTATGTGTATTAGTATGGCTGCACTCATGGTCCACTTCGTTACACAGACTCGGGTATTATACTTTATTTGCGCAACTCTGCGAACCAAAATGGCGGCCATACTACCCTAAAATGGCGTGTGTAACTCGACTTTAACACACTTGTCTAATGCCTCAAATACAGTTGGAGCCACAACCCCATTATTATGTGTCCACACACATGCACTCATTATGGCCACACCTCCTGTTGAAATGTATGTTTCATTTTCTCTTGATACAAAAGATTTTTACTATAATAAAATATTGTGAGTGCTGATGTCAAGTTTGTACTTACTCTTTGCTAAATAGTTTGATTGTTGTATGACTATGCTATTTGTTTTTCTCATATGTGGAATATAGCCTAAACATATGTGTGATTGTGGCACAAGCATAAGCCTCGTAATTGCTTTGTATCTGAATGACAACACATTTACAGAATGTCAGTCAATTTTTAGCTACAATGCAGCTAATATATTTATAAACTATTCTAAATAACATTTGCCTATTTTTGAAAAAGCATTTCAGGGAGATTGTGAAAGCAACACCTATTAGCGTGGTGTTAAATTGGACATGTACTGCCAGAGAGACGCATACCTCCCAACATGACCCTCTCCAGGAGGGACACAATGCTCTGTTCCTGGGCTTCCCTCTTAGTTTAGAATTGACATCACCTTTTTTAAACTGTTTCATTGGTAAGAAAGTTATTTCACCACAGGTGATGGTAATCCTAAATTAAGAGGGAAGTCCAGTATTAGAGTATTCTGTCCCTCCTGGAGAGGGTCATGTTGGGAGGTATGGAGATGTGTTATAAAATTGACTGACATCCAATTATAAATGAGCTACTAAAGGGGACCACACACACAGGGAGATTTTGCTGAGCGATCTTCTGAGCAATGTAGAGTTATTCACCAACCAGTGTGTTTACAGACATTCAATGTATGGAAGCATATGGGGCAGGATGTTCTAAGATCTGCAGCACTCTAACGCCCCCTTGGCTGGGTACCACATTGATAATGATCACATATGCTGTAACATATGCGATTATTAACACAAGGGACAGCTCTTGCGATAAGAGCTGTCCCTTGCGATGCAGCTCTAGCGCTGGACTTCAGGGTCTGAGACCCGGGAGTCCATCTGCACATGTGCAGGCCGCCGGAGCCGGGCGCTCACACAGCACCCATAGGCTTCTGCAGGGGATCGCCAGCTTTTGCTGCCGATTCCCTCTGCAGCGCTGACACTGCGGAGGGGGGTTAGAGAATACAGAAATGTGGCAAGGGGGTTTTTACCGCATTTCTGCTTTAGAGAATCCCGCCCATGGAGAGATGCTCCACGTGTCTCCATGGCCCTCTGATGTTGGTGAAGGCACCCATCTAATCATGAGAATGGGTAGGTAGGGGCCACAGTGCAGTGCTTTGCCCAGGGACTACAATGCTGTTAAGATGGCCCTGAGTATGACATCATTTCACTGTGTTATCTTTAAATCTACAACTAATTGCTTTTAAAGATGGACTGGCAGAATTCATCACCACGTTTTCTGCCATTAAAAAACTTGGCAATCACTTCCAATCAAAATGTATTTATATGAACTAGCAATACTTTTACCCACTAATAGTCAACGTTCTGAGTATTACACGTATCATGTAAAGACTTATATATTGACACCCTGAGTTGTTTCAGTCAATTTACACCAAAATTGTTTTCCGGATACTTTTTTTGGCATGTTAAAACACTTGAAAAATGACAGTCCTGATCACATCAAAGTAGGGGAAAAAACCCAAAGTCATCAAAGAGCCACTGTTATTTCACATCTCTTATCTTGCCAATACAGATAAACACTCAGCGCAAGTGGAAAGGCCAAACCTTTTGATGTGGCAGGCTTAGGACGCTACCCAATAAACCTCAGGGTATGTTCAAGGTGCCCATGCCAAATCTGAATTGCTCAGCAAATCTGAGGTTTCACACCAAACAGATGCACTGCATATGTTTCTTGTGTTTGTATGTGTTCAGTATAATCCAGTAAGATCCTTGACAATATATAATGTATTGTTTATTTAGTATTTACAATCAGGAAAAACAGGATCTCATCTGATTTCTCTCAAATAATACAAATAATATATGCATTGCATAGCAATCTTATCTATGCTGGCATCTAAAACTATTTCACATGACCAACAGGAGGGAAAGTCAGCAAATTAATATGCAAACTGTCAAGCACTGTAGAAGTGGTGTAGATATTTGTTTTCAAGTACTGAATGTATTGTAGGTAAAAACCCAGCACAAAGGGGAGGCCACATGTCATGTTAGAAGAGATGTATCTACCATAGAAAATATTACAACCTTTATATATTATACACCACCATCAGTGGATCCAAACAATATAGTGTTATAATTATTAATGTTTTTCCAAGCAATTCTTTGAAAAAGACAATAGAAGCACATCTACATCCCAACTCTCAGCACCAGATTGAGAATCAGCTCTATTGGCCAGGTATACTTGCGTATACTAGGAATTTGATTTGGATACAACAATCAATGTAGTCCGTACTATAATCCCAACAAAATGCACTCATGTGACTTGGACAAAGCATTAACCCCTTGAGTGGTGGGTTTTGCTGGGGCAGGAGAAACCTACCAGAACAGGTTTGTCCTGCCCCAGCAAAACCCACCACAGATCATTAGGCGCTCCCCCCCTCTTCACTCCGGCGTTAGTACGCCGGAGCTCCGGACCTCCCCTGCCGCCGCTTCCCCCTGTCGCCTGTCAATCATCACACAGGCGGCAGGCTCGGGGATGTTTCGCGGCGGCTCTGGAGGACTCGGGCACCTGAGTTCTCCCGAGCCCCCCCGAACATCCCAGAGCCTGCCGTCTACGTCATTGTTCAAAATGACAGGCGGCTAGAGGCTTTTTAGAAGAGCTCCGGCATATGATCGCCGGAGCACAGCCACAGTGACAGGTGATTGGGGGGGGGGGCTGGGGGACGCAACGGGGGGCTCAAGAGGTGTTGCACACCTGGACACCACTGGCGCACACCTATTTCATATTTGTGGTATGCCTGGAAATCTTCCGGGCAAGCCCGCTGCGGCAGTGTAGCTAAGCCTGGAAAATTTCCGGGCAGACCACTAAAGGGGTTAAGGCTAGTTTGTAAATGGCTCTTTACTTTTAGCAAAGTAAGGCTCAATGGGAATTCCCATTCTAAAGGCAATAAGCTACAGCAAAGAAACATATACAGGCAATTTTATGTCCACAATGTCCTTTCATAAGTGTAGCAGACCTTATATCAGTACAGATTTAATGAATGTTGCCTTTTGTTATAATTGAAGTGTTGTTTACCTGGGTTCTGTAAGTGGATTCGGTATGAAATACAAACGGTCAAAATCCAGACGGTCATAATACCGACAACCATTGACGACGATCAAAATACAGACAAGGTCAAAATACCGACATTTAAAATACAGACACGGTCAAAATCCCGACAAGGTCAAAATACTGACACATATGTATATATGCGCTTGTATGCACAATTGAATTTATAAAACTCCAATTCTAGTTGCGGCTGCTTGACCACCAGGTTTCCTGAGGGCTCGGAAACAGTAACCACAATATACTTCCCAAATGGTGGTATAGCGCTTAAACTTAATATATTAGCCCATGTATCCCACCAAAGTTCATGAAACCAGAAATGTTGGATTTCCAAGCAAGTTCTTTATAAACTGTTGAAGAGTCGAATAAAGAACTTGCTTGGAAATCCAACATTTCTGGTTTCATGAACTTTGGTGGGATACATGGACTAATACATTAAGTTTAGGCGCTATACCACCATTTGGGAAGTATATATATATATATATATATATATATATAGGACAGTGCGGTCCGGCACTCACTCCTCTGGGATAACTGCCCCCGGTGCCCGTCAAATAAGGATGTTGTAGAACGAAATAAACAGGCTGGCACTCGTGGGTCTTCGTAGATAACAGTGTATTCACAGCATGAAAATACCAACGTTTCGGGGCTATGCCCCTTTGTCAAGGTGTGTGATAACAAATAAACTGTGTGACCTTACCTTAAATAAGAAGTGATGTGATAGGGGCGGCGTGAGATGCTGGACTCCGTCTGCCGTGGCGCTGGGAGTGAAGGGCGGAAGTGACGCGTTATGCGCACTTCCGATTGCGTCTGCTGAAGGGGGCTTGAAACGCAAGCTGCCTGGTTGTCATGGTGACCAATGTCAACTCACCTGCTGTCCGCCGGCATCGTCGGTCCCAGCGGCTCACGCTGCCTGTGTGCCAAAATAGTATAAGTGAAAAACACATACTCCAAAGTACAGTGAATAATCCATATTGCATGCACATAAAAGAAGTGTGGCATGGACTGTGAGGACAAAAGTCCTTGTTCTGTGCCTGAGTGGAGTGCGTATTAATCGGAAAAACTTAAAATGAATCTGCAACCTGATAAATTGTTTCCACACTAACTGAGTGCAGATCTTCATTATATTAAAGGAGCCTGCAGTCAGGGATGAGTCATAAAATGTAAGACATTTGTAGCAATGGTGGGCATTAAGGATGGGGTGATGCTGAGTGGGATGGGGTATAAGCTAAGTCGCTGGAAAAATACAGTGTGGGCTGGACCCATATGGGTGTCAATGTAATGATGCTGGGGAGGCTGCTAAGTGTGAATAGGCAGTCACACTGTAGGGGAATACTTATCAGTCTCCCACTTTCCTTAGTAGGATTTGTTCCTAACCTGGGTCGCCTCTAACTGTATCTGGGTGTATGCAATATACTCCACTCCTCTGTTGTGCATCTTCGAAGGGAAATGAGTGCTCGGTGGAGCACCTCATGGGGACTTGAAACTTCTGTCTGGCCCCTCTGTAGGGAATGGGCCTGAATTCCTGGTCCATGGGGTTAAAGTTGGCCTTAAAGAACTCCTGCAGTAAGGCACTGACTGGAGCTATTTATATGTGGACACGGTATATGACACAAGAAGAAAATAACAGGGACAGAAAGATAAAGCGGAGAGAAGAAAAAAGCACACCAGTGGGGTCTATATCAGACCTAGGTTAGACTAACCGTTTGGACTATACAATTCTATGGAGTATCATACACTGGAAGAAACTTTCAAAGGGACAGTAAGAGTGAAGCGGAGAAGAAACAAAAGCACACGTTATTGGAAGGAAAATCCCAAGTTGGACTCCCTTCTAAATCTGGAGACATCTAACATATCATTACAAATATACACGAGGAAACAATGAAAGGGACAGTGAGAGTTAAGCAGAGAGGAAGAAAAAGCACTCGATTGTTGGGAAAATTCCCTTGTTGCAGCTATATCGCTGAATTGCAAGTTGGTATAACTATAGCGGTGCAGGATTCCCAAGTGTCATTCTTTGTGTATTTATGGTGTCATATGGGAGCTGCTTTTTAGCGACTGTTATTACAGGAAAACACTCAGTGGAAGTCTTTCATTGAGTCCTGTCGGTTTCACAGAATCCAGACGATGGATCCATCTTGTTTCTAGACGCAATAGCTTTCCATCTCTGTCCCCCCTGCGTAGACTCTCGGGTATATGGTCTATCGCCATGTGTTTCAGGTCGCTGAGTTTGTGTTTTTTTTGGGCAAAATGCTTTGCCACTGGCTGTTCGTTCCCTTTGCCTGTGAGGGCCTGGCTTATGGCTGAACGGTGTAACGCCATTCTTTCCTTCATGGTCCTTATGGTCTTTCCCACATAGGTGAGTTTACAGGGACAGGTGATAACATACACTATGTATGTAGAGGTACATGACAAAACATGTCTGATAGGAAACTGCTTCCCTGTTTTGGGGTGCACAAAGTGGGTGCCGGTGACCATGTGCTGGCACGTGGTGCATTTAATGCATCTGTAACAGCCTGGTGCCCGGCTCAGGAAATTACTGGTGGTACTGTTCATCGTCTGGAACCCCGTGATGTCATTATGAACTAGAGCATCTTTTATGCTCCTGCCCTTAGTGTAACACAACATCTGCCTTTTGTTATGGAACCCCGGTAGATTCCTATCAGTTTTTACAATAGGCCATAATGCCCTGGTGGCTCTAGGTAGAATGGCGCTGGCTGTGTTGTACTTGGTGACGAAGGGTAGGATTTCTTGTTGTGTTTGCTTTTTGTTGGATGTACTTCCCAACAGATCTTTGCGCTCCAAGCCCAACACCTCCAATTTCTGCTGTTTCAGAACTTTGGGATCATACCCTCTTTGATGAAATTTATCAATGAAGTTGTCCAACACTGTTGGTAAAGCAGTTTTGTCGCTGGTGATCCTGGCTGCTCTCACCATTTGGGACTTAGGGAGTCCCCTCTTAAGTGGCCTGGGGTGAAAACTGTTCGCCCTCAACAGCGTATTCCTGTCCGTGGGCTTTGAGTAGACCGTTGTGGACAATGCTCCATTGTTATTACTAATCAGGACATCTAGATAGCTGATTTCCCTGTCGGAGACCGTGTGGGTAAGCTTGATGGGTGAATCTCGGGCATTGATGTCATTGATGAGCTTGGTTAAGGTCGCTTCGCCACCTGTCCATACCATGAATAGGTCATCTATATATCTTGTAAACATAGTCACATGTTTCTCGATGTTGGGGTCACTCTGAAACATCGCTCTTTCCTGTTTGAACATATAGACGTTAGCGAAAGATGGAGATACGCAGCTTCCCATCGCACACCCGGATTTTTGACAAAAGAATTGGCCATTAAATAAAAAGTAATTTTTGGTCAGCGTTAGACCCAATAATTGGATGTAAAGGTCCAGATCAAGGGTGTCCATGTTGTTCTGTATCAGGAACTCACGCATGACTTCCAGGCCTTCTTGTTGGGGGATGCTGGTGTAGAGGCTGGTAACATCCATGGTCACCAGCAGAGCCCCTTGGGGGAGATGGGGGATCAAATTGAGTCTGTTCAGAAAGTCCGTGGTGTCACGCAATCGGAAGTGCGCATAACGCGTCACTTCCGCCCTTCACTCCCAGCGCCACGGCAGACGGAGTCCAGCATCTCACGCCGCCCCTATCACATCACTTCTTATTTAAGGTAAGGTCACACAGTTTATTTGTTATCACACACCTTGACAAAGGGGCATAGCCCCGAAACGTTGGTATTTTCATGCTGTGAATACACTGTTATCTACGAAGACCCACGAGTGCCAGCCTGTTTATTTCGTTATATATATATATATATATATATATATATATAGATAGATAGATAGATAGATAGATAGAGAGAGAGAGAGAGAGAGAGATGAAGCGGATCGGCACTCCGACTCTGATGGGTATATACCTGGGTGCCCTCCGGATCGGTATTGTAGAGGAAATAGCAGACAGGCGGCGGCACTCCAAGGGTTTTTATTCGTGCAAAACAAAATCTCCAACGTTTCGGGGACTAGCCCCTTTGTCAAGGTGATGTACATCACCTTGACAAAGGGGCTAGTCCCCGAAACGTTGGAGATTTTGTTTTGCACGAATAAAAACCCTTGGAGTGCCGCCGCCTGTCTGCTATTTCCTATATATATATATATATATATATATATATATATATATATATAGATATATACACACATATACATATACACAGGTCAAAAAGAATACACAAGTTATTCATATTTTGTTGGTCTGAATGTTGACATAGGTCAACATAAAACCGTATGAGTGTACCGCGTCCCCTCGCATGGCTCGCGTTGCTCACCATGCTTCGGGCACACTATATTACCCCATCCATGTCCACTGGGATGGTAAAGTATGAACAAGTTGAATGTCGGTATTTTGACCATGTCAGTATTTTGACCGTTTGGTCTATTTATTATTCATAGCAATATGTGTGTGCCATTTTTGGTCAAGAAATACATGGGACAAATGGCCTGGTGGTCCCCCCCCGTATTTCACTGAACTAGTACTAGGCTCTTAAGTTCAGTCCCAGTTTCATAAATATGGAGGAAAAAATGCCTAGAGATCCCCTCCCTAACCAGCATTGGGCTCTTACTAGCATGCTGGCACTTGAAGAACCACAGTGAGGAGCATTAAGGGCCCACTGGTACCTATAGAACCCCTAATAGAAATATTACAATAAAGACAGCACAAACACCCTGTGTTCTTGTCCCTGGTGTTGTTCTGGTCCATTTCTCTACTAACATCCGCTATATAGGGTGGGGTGGACATCCACACTCACCAATCCCTTGTGCAAATCATGTCCTCTTCTCCAGTATACATCAAGATGGACCCCAGCTTTGCTATATGAAATTGCTGTACATATAGTGCTGCTCCCTGCAGTGTCAGAACCCTCCTGGGTTATGTCATTAGCAGAGACGCAAGCCAATCAGCAGTCCCTTCCGTGGGAACAGGGCACTGACACGCTGTGAGCTCACTGGCTTTCGGTCAACACCAGGCTGCTTTTAAATGACAGTCAGGCCACTTACAGCCAATTCATGGGCTGTTACCATTAAGAAGCATTGCTATTTGGCTTTTACATTTTTTCATTTATTATCAATAATTTTTATACAATTTTTGCTGTTGCTGTATATGTTTACATGGCATATGCGTTTATATGACACTGTCTTTGTTTACCATTTCTCACTATAATGAGATACCTTACACCTATATCCACACCCCTGCTTCCGTTCTTGGTGAAAATATCTGAAACACCTTTCTTTTTCCGTTCTCCTTGTGGTCAGACCCTGAACACTTGCCAAGCATAGTTGCTTAATAACCTGTTATGAAGAAGTACACCTCTCTTGACAAAACAGCTTTCTTTTTACAATATTGTATATGTTATGCACATATCATTGCCTGATGCCCTCCGGAGTGCAGGCTGATTGCTCAGTGTGCGATATGAAGCTGTATAGGACGGTGGCACTCACAACTTGCAAAATAAAGATGAAAATTGTTGTTTAAAGGTTCAACGACTCAGCGACGTGGCGCTTTTCAAATATATATATATATATATATCTGGGTTGCGGCCCGGCACTCACCCCTCCTGTTCAGCTACCCGGGTGCCCGTTCAAATAGATGGACGATAGAAGGAAGAAAGGACTGGCACTCCTGGGATATTTTTTGAAATACAAGAAACTTTTCACAAATCCCAGGAGTGCCAGTCCTTTCTTCCTTCTATATATATATATTGTGGTGAAACAGGGTTAATTTCACCAGGGACTGATAGATTTATATGATCACAGCTGCCCTGTAAAGGATTAAGGAGCCGTCCAGCATCAGAGAGAGTGTTTTGCAGTCAGGTAACAGAACCTGGTTCACTGCAAAGCCAGGAATGGGCACTCATGTTTGTTTGGGAGATAGATGGGTGGGCTCCCAAACATATGGCTCCAGTCCAGGTTTTGAGACCTGCAAAAGCCACAGGTGGGAACTTTGCTGATTGCAAAGAAGGGAAAGGGATTTAAACCAGTGAGCAGGGACAAGTGTTGTCGCGCCAGGGACATGCACTGCCAGTGCCCAGAGTCACTGATGCTCCTTGTGCAAGGAGCGCTGCTTGGAAAAATACTGTTGTTTGTTTGGTAAACCTAATGTTGCTGTAAGTGGAGTTGTGGCATGTATGTCATTAAATACATGCAGAAATACCAGAAACTGCCTGCTGTGTCCTGTCTGACTGGAGAACCTGTTACAATATAAAGTTGTTTTTTTGTTCATGCAGTAATGCAATATATGCATATATTTGTAAAAAGTAAGTTGTTGCTCTATGTACTATATGAGGGGTCCTCCCTCCTAAACATGCTGGTACTTGGAGAACCAAAAGTACGAGCAAGCGGGTCATTAAAGGGCCTGCTGGCACTTGAAGTTCTACAGTGGAACAAATACTGAAAAAAAACACTAACACTGCACCATGACAGAATAATATTGTTAAACATACATGCACACATACATACACATATACTCACCTATGTTGACACGTGGGGTGGGTCCCCTTGTCCTGTACAAATGCAATAGGGACCTGTGTAAAAAATACTCACCTAAATTCAGTGTAGATTGGTCCTCTTTTCTTCCTGTAGCCATCCATAAGGTCAGAAAAAGACATTTCAAAAATCCCGATCCAAACAAACGAAAGGGAACCCCGAATGCCAGGATCCCAATTGACTTCTGTCACTTGCAGGACCAAGCAGCCAATCAGGTAGCGCCACATAAGCAGTGCTTCCCTGATTGGCTGAGCTCCACTGACCTGTCAGTCAAAGCGGAGCTCACTGTAAGAAATCCCCATAGAAAAGATATGGCAGAACCTTTGCGGTTTATTTAAACCACAAATTTGAATTAGCCAAGACCACACATACTTGACAAAATAGGCAGAACCCCTACCTTTTTTGTCCCCCATATTTTTTTGGGGACCAGGATCAAGCCGAGAGCCCAGAGATGTTTATTTTAAAATACCGGAAACCTCTAGTAAATTTTTTCCCCATATTTTTAGAACCAGCACGGCTTAATGAGGGGATCTCTGTGACAATTTATTTTTATTTTTTTACACTTTGTTTTACTTTTACATACAGAAGCATTAATGACTTTGCTCATACAAATGATTTAAAACTAGCTGATGTATCTTGTACCTATGCAAAGTCCTGCTGAGTTTGGCCAATGGTCTATTGATTCGTGCTTGTGCTTTCAAATATGACTTTCATTCATAAATGAGCAAAATCTGCCAAATGTTAAGCTTTGTAATTGTCCGATGTGCGATTTCCGGTCGAGGATGGGAGATTCGTATAAGTTCGATCCCATTCGATCTTAGAAAACTCTCCTATATGTGTCTATTTGGCCTTTATTATGAGGCAAATTCATGGTTAGCCAATTGAGATAGTACAGCTCTCTCTGACATGGCACAGCTGCTCTGCTGCAGCAAGATTTTTCATGTCAATATCCGGAAGGTATTTTATGCACAGACTGCCAGTTATGGGTTGCAGCAGTGCAACCTCGGCTGTCTCATATAATGTGAGTTCTGGAAGCCAGCAAAACAAAGGGAATTGATATTCAAAATACTGATTTCCTTGCTGCAAAGGTTTAATTGAAATATGTCTAATTTGTTGTTAGATCTGATAATGACTGTAACACTAATTGTGTTCTTTAGTGTACATTACACTAATGAAAATGCTTGTGTTGATTTGAGCAGGAGATGACAGAAGGTCCATTTTCAGTTCATGCTTCAGCATCCGAATGGTTAGATTCGAGTATACAAAATATCTATTAACCCTGGGAGACCTACAATAAGAGAAAAGGGGTATGGATCGTTAGGTCAACCTTAAGAAAGGTCGACACCGAAAGGTCGACAGGCAGAAGGTCGATAGGGACTGAAGGCTGACAGGGTCCTTAGGTCAACAGGCAGAAGGTTGACACGTATTTTTTACATTTTTTTAGGCGTGTAGATGTAGACGTCTAGTTCTGGACACTGGCTAAGTGTATGGCAGCCCCTCGCATCGCTCGCTGCACTCGCTATGTTTTGAGCATGGTGCCTCGCTACGCTCGGCAAACAATATTCTATTCTCCCTCCATGCCCTAGTGCTGGGGTAGCCAACTCCAGTCCTCGAGTGCTACAAACAGTGCATGTTTTCCAGATCTCCTCACAAGTGAAGTAATTAGCACCACCTGTGGATATTTTAAAATGTTTCAGTGAGTAATGAGTGCAGCTGTGCAGCAGCTAGTTTGTCTGGAAAAATGAGAACTGTTGGTAGCTCTCGAGGACTGGCATTGGCAACCACTGCCCTAGTGGATGGTAGGGCATGACTAACCACCTGTTCTGGAACCACAGTGGGGCAAAAATAAAAAAAACCTGTGTCGACCTCCTGCATTGTTAACTTTACGCCGGTCAACCTAAGGACCCTGTCGACCTTCTGCCTGTCAACCTTCCGGTGTCAAAATCCTCTCAACAGGTTGCCCAAAAAGAGAAAAAAAATACAAAAGTAAAATTCGATTAAACATATAACTGTAAGGACTCTGAGGGGATTCCAGACTAGACTGTGAGGCCGTGTCTGTGAGTGGTGAGGATCACAGTGACAACTATACTTGCTAACTCTGTTGTCTCTCCGTGTGGTCGATTGATGCATGCAGTGCTAGACTTCACCTATAGCTGCCACGTCCAAAGGAGCAAGTTAGGCCTGCTCCAACCCCAATGCACCCAGGTCTTATGTAGGACAATGCATCAACTGAGAGAAGGACAAAAGGATAATTGACTGCGGCTAATGTTATAATAAGTAACCCCTACATATGTCAGAAACACCAGGGAGTTGAGTGGAAGAATATGGGAGCAATCCTCCATGGAACTCCCAGGAATGCAACAATGCAAAAAGATGTTATGCAAATAAGTAATTCCTCACACCCACACTTGTAATTACAGAAACACAGCAGGATGTAAACACAGTATGTCCTGGCTAATGGCATAAATGGAACAATGCATGAAGAGGTTAATAATACACAATATAACCCATGTGGAGCTGGATGGCAAACCCCCTAATAAGAGAGAACAAATTACTCCACACAGATAAACTAAAACAGGGATCAGCAGAAATACTGAAGATTGAAAAACCAGCACTTAACGTAATCCTCTGCAAAACGGAAAGCACCAGGAACAGTGGACCAAGGCAGGGTCAGGAGGGCTGAGGAATATGGCTGATGACCAGAGAACAGATTCAGACAGACTAGGACAAGCTGCACTTGGAGAATCGCAGGTGTCTGGGTGAAATGCAGCATGGGAGATAAAGGGCAGACTTCCAATCAGAATAGCCAAGGCAGACAAGCTCTCCTAGGCCCTTATTCTGATCGGTGCGGCCCGATCAGAATATGCGGCCGCGACCGTGCAGGCGAATCCCCGCCTTCCATACGGATCGCCACCTGCCGTCCGTATGCGGATATGTGGCGATCCGCATGAAATTGGACGGGGATACGCCTCCTCCATGGTGGGAGCAGCCCCTGCATTCGATGGTCGCCGAACATCGAATGCAGGGCCGCACGCTCCACCAGGTCCCGCAACACAAGACCACACGGACACTTGTCCGTGTGAAATCTTGTATGGGGGCGGGCAGCTGACATCCGGCGATGTCAGATGCCCGCCCCGTACCCACGCGTCACGGCCTCATTACCATGCATACGCCCCGCGTTTGCATGGGAACGCCCATGAAACGCGGGGCGTATGCATAGGGTAATGAGGATAAGTAGCCCCTCACGCCCCTCTACGCCCCCTGTGCGGCGTATAGAGAATCCTTGCGGCGAAATCGCCTGCACATGCGCAGCTCTGCACATGCGCAGAAGATAAACATCGGCGGCCCGTACGCAAGCGGGAATATCCGCATCGATCAGAATAAGGGCCCTAATGAGGAGACTTACTACAGGTAAGCAGCCTGACACACCAGGCCCAGAGCTAATGGCTTAATCAAGCAGCAGCTGTGCTCCACCTTGAGGACACAGGAGTCAGGCTGCATTTACACAGACCCACCAGAGGCGGCTCGTAACAGTAACAAATTAAATCCCAAGGAAGCAATGGGTGCTAGACTCGTACCACATATGTTGGTCTACAGACAATGGTATACATATTGCGCTTGTATATAAGAAAAGAACTTAGCCTTGGTTTCACCACATCTCGAATTTCTCCCACTTCACTTTCATAACTTTAACTAAGAGAAAAGCTCCAAATGGTTTAATACTGTTTTAATTCACATATAATACATCCACATAAAATAGCAAAATGGGAATATAACAGACTCAAATTAATGTAGACAAAACAGCAAGTTTGTTAAAATCCACAGTGGGCTGTGCTGTCTTTTTGGTTCAGGTCTGATGGTCCCTCTGAGTCCAACCACCAACGTTTCAAAAAAAAACAAAAAAAACGATTGTATCTATTCACCTTCACATTATCAGGTCCTGTGCTTCCATTTGGCAGCTTTAGGCAGCTGCTTTAGGGTGCCATCCCTATGGAAGTGGGCCGCTGGGGCTACTTGGGTGAAAAATTAAGGAAGTCTATGAAAGAGTCATCCTTCATCACCGTGATTAGCCAGCTTTGGGGGTCCCTACATCACCTAATAGGGTGGTGGCAGCAGGCAGAGGTTTTTGCATAGGGTCTAGAGAAACCTTGTACCGGTCCGGCATACTATACACAGCCTTTATATATTGTGTATTCTGCATCAGTCCTTGCCCCAGTGGAGCTTACAATCTATATTCCCTGCCTCATGTATATGCATACAAATTCATTCCAATGTTCATTAACCAATTAACCTACCAGTTTATTTTTGGAATGGGGGGGGGGGGATCGGAGCACCCGGAGGAAACCCACACAAGCACAGGGAGAATATACAAACTCTGCACACCAGCTGTGCTGTCCCTAACAGATAAAACACTTTTTTTTAACAAGGTCTATGCTTATAACAATTAAATACCAATTATAAAATGCAGTGATATACAAAAAGAAAATAACGCACATGTATATTATTATGTCTATAAGTGTTTAATAAATCATACAAATATTCATCTAACCTAAATAGTATTCTATTTGCATTTTACTAGAGTGCAATAAAACAGTGTTAGCTATAAATTTTCTAATAAATATGGTAGAATAATTGCTTAGCTCTAACAAGCAAAACCTTTTTAGGAAAACGTCTCTCAAGCCCTTATTGATTGAGGAGAGAGAGGAATCAGTGCTAAAAAAGCAATGTTTTAGTATAATACCACTTCAACATGTGTACACATCTCTCAAACACTGATACTTAGGTGTTACCCTACAGTGTTCCGTATAATAAACATAACTTTTCCAACTGTCCTTCCTTATTCTCTCCAGCTTTATTTTCAAATGATCAAAAAATTAATGACAAACTTTTTTTCTTTTGTGTTGCGGTAGAACAATTATATTCCTACAGTTTCAAAATTCTAGCAAATGATTTTAAGCGAAGTAAATTGATTCTAAGCTTCATGACGGCCACTGAGTCCACAATTTATAACTGCACATCACTTCATAAATTAAAATCAATTCAATAATGCATGACATTTCATAGAATAAAGAGTATACTCCTGCATACACAATATTGTATACGCAAGTCTATAATCTGTCATGTTTGGACGCTCATTTGTAAATTTTCCATTTCTTTTCTGTTCAGATAAATATTTTACCACCTTTCATCTATTCACTTGGTCTGTGTATAACAGGTATTGTGCCTGATTTTATAAACTGTTGCTTATGAATATTTCATCACCTATCTCTATTTTTGTCAGGATTGTAATGCCCTCTCGTTTTTTATTGAGTATGATTAATATTTCATTGTCATATCTTTGCTGCAGGTTGGTTTGCTTTTGTGTCTGCCTTCGTTCCTATTGATGTATTTAATGCTTAATCCATAAAAAAAAAATGTGGCTCATTGGATTGGTTTCTACGAAATATGATCACAATTACTTTTACAGTGCTTTTACAATGATACCTTTTACAGCTGCACTTTGATGCAATTGCAGTACATTCCCCACCTTAGTAGTGGCAAATCATGAATAAATGATGAATCCAGTATACAGAACATATGTGAGTAGTAATTCATTACCTCTCCATGGGGTCTTTGTACTAAGTCTTGGAGGAAGATACAATGTAAATGTATGGAAATAAAGTACCAGCCAATTAGTTCCCAAATACCATGTTACAGGCTGTGTTTGAAAAATGACAGGAGCTCATTGGTTGGTACTTTGGGCCTGATTCAGACCATTTTAGCAAGGCTGCAATTTTTGCAGATGGACAAAATCATGCTGCACTGCAGGTGGGACAGATGTAATGTGCAAAGAGAGTTAGATTTGGATGGGGTGTGTTAAAACTGAAATCAAAGTGTGAGAATAAAGCAGCCAATATCTACTCTGCACAGAAACAATATAACTCCCCAAATCTAACTCACTCTCTCTCTCTCTCTGGAATTGTTACATCTGCCTCATCTGCAGT
This sequence comes from Crinia signifera, assembly GCF_055691185.1. Classification (NCBI taxonomy): domain Eukaryota; kingdom Metazoa; phylum Chordata; class Amphibia; order Anura; family Myobatrachidae; genus Crinia; species Crinia signifera. The sequence continues at coordinate 245,271,099 of NC_139221.1, forward strand.
GTAGCATGGTTTTGTCTATTTGAAAAAAATTGCAGCCTTGCTAACAGGTCTGAATCAAGTCCTTTATGTCTTTTCCCTTTATCTCTCTGCAGAACAACAGTCCATAGGTAAAGTCTGCCACTGGACCCAACAAATAATCTACTTTCTACTGGGACACGGCAGATTAGACGCTGTGTGCTCAAAGTTCCATATCAAATTCTATTTCTACATATGCTTCTACCTCCCTAACCACTCTTTCATGATCCCACCAGCAAAGGTGTATTTCAAGGATCTATTCTTGGACCTCTTCTATTTCCCCTTTATACTTACTTTTTCTGTGATTTTTTTGGCCTCCAATATCTCTATGCTGGCTCGTATCTATTACCGGCAGTCTCTCTTCTGCTATTTCCTTCTGAATGTCCCAGGGCTTTATTAACCTTAACGTAAGTCCTTGCACCCTCCCAAATAGCTTCACCCCCTCTCTACTTTTATGATCTATTTACAAAACCACTATTTCTTCTAGTTTGCAAGTGCGTTTCCTTGGCGTTATCTTTGACTTCAGCCTCTTCTTCACACCACACATTCAGAACCTCTAAAAGTAACACAGTTTCCCCCTCAAAAATAACTCCGTGATCAGATCCTTTCTCACCCTGACCCTTATCCACTCTCTGGATATCTCTAGACTGCCTTTTATCTGGCCTTCCTGACTCCCATTTTGCTCCATTCCCATCTGTGATTAATGCTGCTGCCATGCTCATCTTCCTCTCTAAATGTACTGCATCTGAATCCTATCTCCTACATTGGCTCACCCTTCAGATCCAAGTTAACCTCCTCAAACTCACTTACAAAGCCCTATTTACAGTGTCAGATTAAGGTATAAATGGGCCCGGAGCTGAAAGATATCAAGGGCCTACTATGCGCAATAATAGGGGTTGATGCCAGCACCTAATAATGTGAGGGGCGTGACCAGTGTTCTGTTTGGGTGGTCTGCTCATGGGGGTGTCTCTATTTGTGTAAATACTTTCAACTAAGCCAAGGGGGAATACATGCTCGTGGCAACTGGGGACAGCCACCGGGCAGAAATGACAGCCATTGTCAGCCATGCAGAGAGCAGGGGGCTGCCTGGCTGTATTCAGAGCACCATAGGCAAATTCAAGGGAGGGGGGGGGGTTCTGGTTGCCTGGAAACCCCCCCTCCTCTTAGCAAGTGCCTTAAATTATGTCAACAATAGCACTGGTATATAATATGATCAATAGAGCTGCCACCACATCATGCAGTGTAAGGAACAGAGTAGCGCTGTTGCACATGCCTAGTATACCAGCTTCTTCTACCACATTTACTGTATGTGTGGATCTGAACTCTCAAACATTGCAATGGACCAGAGAGCAGCAGCCAGGAGTAAGAGACAGAAGCCTTACCATTAAGTGGGAGATTGTGAGATTAGAAAGTGCAGTACTGTAGTACTGTTTCTATTCTGTTTGTATATTTATTTGTTATGATAAACATTTCCTTTTACACCAGCCTAGTCCCTGCATTTTTTGGTGTGAGAGAGAGAGAAAACCACCCCCCTTTAACCAACCAGCTATATCTTTGGAACCAACTGACCCATTTACATGAGACCAGTATCATATTGAAGAAACTGGTCCCTTTGGTTCCAGAGAAATCTGCCCGCAAACAACATGAACAGCCATGAAATTACATTTCAAAAATGAAAAAATTGGTTTACCCGCGATATCTCTGGAACCAATGAACCCATATGGACCAGCCTGGTATCAGATTATATGCCCAACGATTTGGGTTCGACTGAGATCAACCTCGAGCTTCTGTGATGCTGGAGGGGGAACTGGCAACCATTGGAACTGGGTGGGGGTCTGAATTAGCGGGTCCCATGTTATCCTATAGGGAAAACGTTCCAGCTTTGCCTGGTGGTATCTCTGGTTTTCATTTCAGGGTGGCAGCTTCACTTGCTAAAGTGCATGTGCATATTAAAATGACTTAAGGCCCATACACACTGGAAAATATTGTGCTGAAAGCAGCTCAGTCTTGTTGTTTGAGCTGCTTTTAGTTTAAAAGCTGTCCAGTGTGAACAGGGATACGCCAACTAGGTCGACAAGCATTCGGTCAACACCACTAGGTCGATAGGCAGCAAGGTCGACATGAGTTTAGGTCGACATGGGTCAAGGTCGACATGGGTTTAGGTCGACAGGTCATTAGGTTGACACAAGCATTAGGTCGACATGGGCTAGGTCGACAGTCAAAAGGTTGACATGGGGATTTTCATCCACTAGGGCGTGCCCGAAGCATCGCAAGCGAAGCGAGCATTGTGAGGGGATGCATTGCACTTCAAACTGTGTCCATGTCGACTGTGTCGTCATTCGGGTAAAAAAACTGTGAAAAACCCCATGTCAACATTTTGACTGTCGACCTTGCCCATGTCGACCTTGACCCATGTCGACCTTACTGCCTGTCGACCTAGTGGTGTCGACCCAATGCTTGTCGACCTATTTGGTGTACAACAACCTACACAGTGTGAACAAGCCAGGGATGAGCAGTGAATGCTGATGTGTGCTCCCGCATCATCGCTGGCCACCACAGCTCATTTGCTGGTATTGCTAGCAGATGAGCAACGGGGTGGATGGCTTTCAGTAGCATCCTGCTATGGAAAGTCGTTCATCTCTGGTAAAATCACTTTTCAGCCCAGCGATTTTCCCCATCATTGCTGTCCATGCACACTGGTCAAAATCGCCCAGTGTGTACGAACCTTTAGGACCATAATACCTACATTGCATTACACTAAACTCAACATTTCTCTATCGACCTTTACTCATCAACATGACTGCTGCAAATACATCCATTTACTCACATACACGTGTCTTAAATATACTTTATTTGTTAATTCCATTGCATAAGTAAATCACTGATATATCCAAATAACCTTAAGCATCATTTACACTGAAATCTATAGCCATCCAGTTGCAATAATGAATCCTGATGATCCATACTTTCCTACTTTTAATTCCACCTCTCCGGGAGAAGCCCGGAGAGGCGTGTTGCCTCTCCGGGCTTCTCCCGGAGAGGTGGAATTAAAAGTCAGGGGGGCGGGAGCAAGTCTGACATCATTTGGGCCCGAAATGCTGCGATCGCGTCATTTTAATCCCGCCCCCACTCCGCAGACCCGCGATTTCAGGTAATTAAACCAGTGGGCAAGGGGGGAGCGGGGGCAATTAGCAGAATGCGGAAGACTTGCCCACCTTCCCGGGGGGCCAGGAGAAGGACCCGATTTACGGGAGGCTCTCGGCCATTCCAGGAGGGTAGGCAAGCCTGTAATATTATAACAGTTATTTACTATTCAAACTTCATTATTTGCTCCTAACTTTACACCAAGTACAGTAATAAACTCACTTGCAATAGTTATGCTACTAATCCTGTGTAATATAAAGGGACCTACACACGTAGAGATTTGCTGAGTGTTCTGAGTGATGCTAGGTTGCTCAGAGAGGCCAGCAAGATCGCTCAGCACACAGCAATGTGTCACGGCTATGTGTTGAGTGATCTGTTAGGGCCAGTGTGAGAACACTGGCCAGGGTGAGAACACTGGCCCTGACCGATTATTATCCAGCATACTGGATATTAATCGTCGACGATAGCGACGCTATGGCCCCTACACACGGAGTGATGTTGGGGCATCTAGTGAGATCGTTTATAAAATGCCCCTAAATGGCTACGTGTATAGGCCCCTTAAATGTTCAAGTAAAAATGTGTATTATAGTTGATTCATTTATTAAACAATTATTAGTGCAACAATTTATTGATTCACAAGATATTTAAATATTACTTTGGTTCCCAAAAATGGACCTCTATATGTAAAGAAGGTCATAAATCTTATTCACCTTATATATACAATCTATTCAAGAAAAACCGGTACAATACTGCTGAACATCACTGCACTCAAAGCTAAGAATATCAAAATTCTTCATGATGATATTCTGTCTAAATACATTAATTACAACTAAAATAAAAATTATAGCCAGCTCATCACCCTGAATGAAGAAGGATGATTAAAAACGGAATCTGTGTAACTTGTTTGATTTAACAATTATGGAAATATTGAAAAGTTCTTTGGCAAGTACATTCTTCTCGAGAAACTTATTAGGTTATTATTAGTATACACATTGGTGGCTGCAGGGCCGGCAAAAGAAATCTCGGGGCCCGGTACAGTGATATCTCTGGGGCCCCCCAAACCTGTCAATTTCTACACACTCTCATGGTGTGTACACAGCACAATGCCCACAGTATTACCGCTTATGCACAATGCCCACAGTATTACCGCTTATGCACAATGCCCACAGTATTACCGCTTATGCACAATGCCCACAGTATTACCGCTTATGCACAATGCCCACAGTATTACCGCTTATGCACAATGCTCACAGTATTTCCACTTATGAAAATGCCTACAGTATTGCTGCTTGTGTACAATGCCCACAGTATTTCCCCGTACCCATACTAAGCATCAAAACAATACAGTTATCTACCTACAAATGGAACACACTTATCCCCCCCCCCTCCCCTGAGTAACAGTTACCCTCCCAATAGTACACACTTAGGGCCTTAATCTGGTTGGTGCGGCCGGGCCGTACGCGTACGTCCCGGGGTTTTTTATGACCTGTGCATGCGTACATTCGCTAATGCGCAGGCGCGAGCACAACACAACGCTTACGGACGGGTCTCTACGTGCGAAAAAACCTGTGCGCGAGTGTACGGGCATTGGGGGCGGCATAGGGGCGTGTTGAGGGGAGCGGCCGAAATAATGAGGGAAAATGGGCGTAAATATGGGCGTACACGGGGGTGTGCACCAAAAATGAGCGGTGCTACTACCGCACGATCGCCTAAAGCACCGTTCATTTCGGATACAAAACAGGCGGCCGCCAACCGCCAGCTCAGACCACCCCTACAGATACCGCATGCCAGCGTGCGCCTGGGTTTGCTAATTAACGCTGATTACTACTCAAACACATACACCTGAATGTAATAAGCAATGCTGCAGTCTATTAAGTCCAAACCATGATTTCACTACCTGCAAGCCACACACAGCACTCAAACACATTGGAAGCTTATCTTTCTATACTTCTCTACATTTAAAGGTTTGTTTAATTTAAGGTAAGAATCTTTTTAAGACCTGCTTATATATGCTAAGGTAGCTATTTGCTAAACAGTTATACACATTCACTACGTGCTTTCATAGACTTTACACAGTAGCACACTCAATCTACACAAGTCGACATGTGTCAACGTGTTCACTCTAATACAAACATAGGTTTTGTATTTATGATACAATAACATAAACTACATCTAACACCTACAAAGGATGTTTCAGCAATGTTTGAAGCCCATGCCCACTATTTTGCACACAATCTTTGTATAGTACCCAAAATACAGAACTGTACCACTATCTGATCTGCTATGAATTGGATTTGACTACACTCTGGATGTAAGATGCCACCAATCACATTATTGCACTCACATCTCTCTAACAAAGGATTCCTACATCTGCTTATGACACTGTAAAATCATATATATTTAAAAACTTATACCTGTTTGTTCACAAGCAATTTTCTCATGTTTGGCCGATTCACACATCTTTTTTTAGGGAGGACACATGCATTCCTACACAAATGTCCCTTTTGACCCTTGTTTGTCTGCCTCACCCACTCCATGAGGAAAGCATTGTTCTGGACCTGCTTTTACCTACTACTGTAGGAGCTACCTCACCTGCACACAAACTGCTTTCTCACCTATTAAGTTGCTCTGCACATGTGCTGACACAAACTAATTAGCAGGGAAAAGTTGGATAGGAACATGGGAATGGCCATGGAGAGGGTTACACATGGGAAACTTCTAACACACTTCAACAAATGTTCAAAAATACCCTGGTCAGTAAGTACACATAAATGTAGTATTTGTTTCACACAAGAATTTACACATACAACAATTTTGTTTTAATTGGTAAAATAAATTTATTTGCTGTTCAGCATCACAGCTTATTTGACACTTTCATGTCATAAATCAAATAAACAAATAAAATAGACAAAAAAATAAAAAAACAGCCAGAACAAGAGGTTGCATATCTCCAAACATGTGTTACCCTGCAAATGCAATGGTGAAAGAAATGGGGACACCAGAATACGTACTGCAACAACCAGGGTGAATACTAAGCAAGATACACACCACCAAAAATTTATCCTGCATTTGTAGAGGTCAAAATAAGAACTTTAATGCCCATGGCACGAAAATGGATCGATGGCCAACTCAGGAAGTGGATGTCCAGTGCAATTTAAACATTTGGGGTCCAACCACAGAGGAAGTGAACCAGGTCTCATTATTTGGGCCCTTTTTTCCCCCTTTTAGATGGGGCCTTGGGGACAGGGGCCTTTGGCTCAGATGGCTTGCGGCGTCTTCCCCTAGTGGACACAGGAGGGTCAGCAGAGGTGGAAGGTTAGGGAGCAGCTTGGGGTGGGCCAGCAGATGGGGGATTGTCCCTTAGGGACCTTGCGGTGGTCAGCAGCTCCGCAAGAATGTCATTCTGGCGGCTGAGGTGTTGGCCAATGCTTTGCATGCCAGCCGCCAGAGTGTCATTCATGCGGTTGAAGGCCTCACACTGCTGCCTGTTTGTGGCCTTCCAATCCTCCAAAAATTCCCCAATCTGCTGCTGACGGAGCGCAGCATCCACCCCTTGCTGCTCGATCCTCTCCAGCATCACCATCATGCTCTCATCCCATGTCTCCTGTGGCTGGGGCTGGGGGTGTCTTCTTGGTGGAGGCTGGACCACTTGCTCCACCTGTGGCTCTGCAGAGGAAGATGCTGCCGGTACATCCTGGGTTTCTGCTTCTGCTAGGATAATAATTGAAAACAATGTCACCATCACATACGCACTAAAAAATATCTTTCAAAATACAATGCATTACTGTGACTTACCATCAAAAGCAGCATCAAAGACCTCCGCCGGGAGCTCACTGTCCATATTGGAGATCCCCCTGACCTCGGCCACATCAATGACGTCCAAGGCGTCCTGCTCCAGGGGGGTATACTCCAAATGATCGGGCATAGGACCTCTCCCGGTGGACATGCTGTGGTTGTACCGGTCAGTCATCTTCCTCTTCAGTGTCGTTTTGAAGTCTGTCCACCTACAAGTTTAAAAATACAAATATCACCATGAGATATGTGCACCACTGTGCTAGTGAACATCATGACTACGTTACATTTCCTAGTGTGGGTGATCTTATGTTTTTTAGCCATATGTGTCCCACACACACATTAATGTCTCCATTAGGAGGCATTTCAGTGTCTCATCTCATTCATTAGGCCACTAAATGCACATACATAGATCACTATGCAGAAATGACATCATCCATGGCCAAATTATGCACCTCCACCTGTTGTGAAACTACACATTCCACCATAGCTTGACAGTGTGGTTATTATGGAGTCATTTAACTATGTGATGGCATACTGGGATGTGTAGTTTCTCACCAGCTACATGTGCACAGTTTGGTCATTCTTGTTTCAGTTGCATCATATGGAACATGTTACAACAACTCTTTCCAAAACACACTTTCTCTTGTCCCATCACATACTTCACATACTTCACATGAGCAGAACTGTGCCCATAACCTCACATCACACCAATGGTGCATGTTTCATATATCAATGTGGGTTATTAGACATGGTTGTGTTCACATGTGACATTGAAGTGTAGCACTATCTACAAACACACCTTTCTATTATTCTCAAAACATACATGTAACATATGTACACACATATGACATTATCAGGGGGACAAACACACTTGCCTTTTCTTCACCGCTAGCCAATCTCTGACCACTGGTGACACCTGGTTCACTTCCTCTGTGATCTTGTCCCAAAGGTTTCTCCTTGCACTGGCACCCGGCTTCCTGGTTGCCAATTCAATCCATTCGCGTGCTCTGGGCACTAAAATTCTTAATTCTGCCTCTACAAATGCAGGGTTTCTCTTTTTGGTGGTGGTATCCTGCTCAGTCCTCACCCTAGATGTTGCAGCTCGTTTTCTGGTGGCCCCAGTTCTCTCACCATGTACCTGCTGGGTCACACCTGTTTGGAGAGATGCAACCTCTTGTTCTGGCTGGTTGCTTGGCCCTTGTGGAGCTGGTGGAGGTTGAACAGGGCCTGTTAGTGAGGGGCCCGCTTGGTCTTGCAGGCTACTTCTCTCTTGAGCCCTCCTTCTCCGCTCCTGTTCCCTCTTCTGTAAAGCTTCAAGCAGGGATTCTGCTGTAGCTCTCTGTAGAGCATCCTCAGCTGCGGAATCGTCTGAGTTAGACATGTTTGCAGCAAATCTGGCCTGCATCTGACTGAATATTTATATGTTAATCTCCCGCCATGAACAAGGGGGCGTATATTTTTCCCCGCAATGTAGTTGCTAATTTACGCCGATATTTCCCGCCGATAATTGCCGCTTAAATTACGCAGGTCTCAACGCACCTGATCAATCACCTGTATATGCACATACACAGGTTGGGGAGCTTTGTGTGCTACATCGTGAAATGTGTGCACCTGTCATTCCAATGATGAGTGTTGTCAGCTGGTATCTGTTGGAGTTCGTGTATGCTTTGTGAGTCACATTTCAAAACATCACGTTATAATGCTTTCCTTACATATGTAATGAGTATGAAATTGTCATACACCAACATGTTGCATTGTGCCCCTTTTAGCAGCGTATTTATTAGTAGACGGTTGCGTGTATTCTTTTACGCACACTGTATATACAGTACGTCTCTCCATGGAAATGGGTGTATTGTGCCCCTTTTAGCAGCGTATTTATTAGAAGACGGTTGCGTGTATTATTTTACGCACACTGTGTATACAGTTCCTCTCTATACATTGAATGCATGCTGTTGGTTATGGTGTGTGTATATCGGAACGGTCCGCGTAAGTTTCTATTCGCATCCAGTTTGTTCATGTAAGAAGGATTAATAAAGTTAATACTAAACAAACAATTTTTTACACCAATCAGCAAGCACCAAAAGTGATATATGTACCTGCAATTAATAACTGCGCCATTGCCACTATGACTTCAACCAGGGCTAGGGCGTTTTCTACACAGGAGCTATTGGCCTTGATTGAGGTCATGGACCGGCGCCTGGGGCCCAGGGGCCCTTATGTGTCGAATATTGACAAGCGGCGGGCATATAATGCTGCCCGCCGGCTAATCTTCGCCCGGACCGGCGTTGACAGAAGCCTGGGCCAAGTTGAGCGGCGCTGGTCTGACCTGCGCCGACGGCAGCCAGTGTTGCTATCTTCACTTCGCCGCCATATTGCCCGATGTAAGTTTTTATTTACTAGTATGACTGCGTTTTTTTGCAATGTTTTCTGTACTTTTTATAAATATGTTCCTGAGTATGTGGGTGTATATGGGTGTATATGGGTGTATATGGGGTGTATATGGGTGTATAGGGGGTGTATATGGGTGTATAGGGGGTGTATAGGGGGTGTATATGGGTGTATAGGGGGTGTATATGGGTGTATATGGGTGTATATGGGTGTATAGGGGGTGTATATGGGGTGTATAGGGGGTGTATAGGGGGTGTATAGGGGTGTATAGGGGGTGTATATGGGTGTATAGGGGGTGTATAGGGGGTGTATAGGGGGTGTATATGGGTGTATAGGGGGTGTATATGGGTGTATATGGGTGTATAGGGGGTGTATATGGGGTGTATATGGGGTGTATAGGGGGTGTATATGGGGTGTATATGGGTGTATATGGGTGTATAGGGGGTGTATATGGGGTGTATAGGGGGTGTATAGGGGGTGTATAGGGGGTGTATATGGGTGTATAGGGGGTGTATAGGGGGTGTATAGGGGGTGTATAGGGGGTGTATATGGGTGTATAGGGGGTGTATATGGGTGTATATGGGTGTATAGGGGGTGTATATGGGGTGTATATGGGGTGTATAGGGGGTGTATAGGGGGTGTATAGGGGGTGTATAGGGGGGGTTTAAGTAGTTGCTCAGTTTTTGGGTGTAGCATATCAATTAGTTTGCATGATAAATGTCTGAAATATAACAGCAATGATAATTTGGAAGGTTATGAGCATGACTAATGTGAATTTTTCTTTCCCCCTTTTTTATGAAACCCAATCTTCGATTTCTATGCCATCAACATGAACATTTTCAGCACGGGCAAGAGCCCGCATAGAAGCCCGGGAGCAGGCAGCCCGGGACCAGGCAGCCCAGGAGCAGGCAGCCCAGGAGCAGCCGGAAGAGGAGGAGGAAGAGGAGGAGGAAGAGGAGGAGGAAGAGGAGGAGACAATGGGTCAAGCTGGGGCCCACCAAATTTCCCCATCCCCTTCCCCCACCCCCTCCCCAACCCCCACCCCCTCCCCAACCCCCACCCACACCCCTACCCCCACCCCCTCCCCAACCCCCACCCCCTCCCTTCTCCAGGAACAAGGGTCCCCTTGGTGGTTTTTTGGAGTGTGGCCATGCCTCACCCCTTGAATAATTGACATAACAGTACATCCAATGAGATATCCGACATTAGTGGTGTTGTAGTTATGTGGCTCCAGGTGTTGGGTAACTCCACTTCCCAGCATGATGTGCAACATAAATTTATAGATTGTTTTGTTAATAGTGTGTGAGGCCATGCGGATGCATGCTTTACAAACATAGCTTTAGGCCTATAATTTGTACAGCAATGTCCTAAATTTAAAATAGTAAGGAGTGCTTAAGCCGCAACAATGTCATAACCCTTAAATAGCACAGCCTAATTGTGAGGTTAGAGGAGAGTCCCCCAAAACCAAACTACCAATTGGGATACAGCATACATTCATCCAAGAAGGAGTAATTTAATTAATGTTATTTACTATGTACAGTATGTGTGTGTTAACATATTATTTTTTAGTACTGTGTTTACAGCAGACCCATCTTCAATGTAGTTTAAAAATGTATGTGGCCTTCACACATAACTCACAACTTTTTATTATGTACAAATACAACAAACATTTGTGTATGTTATATATTAATTTTTTTTTTTATCCCTTCACTACAGACACTGAACAGCACCAGGAGGAGGTGGCAGTGATAATACGGGAGATCTTCCTGACCCTCCTGTATTTGAACATCCTTTTTGCCCAACTGGAGGCCCGCATTTAATTTATTTTTATCCCCCCCCCCCTTATTATGTTTGTTAAAAATAAAAGTTTATATTCTGTTATAAATTGCCTGTGTTTTTAATAATAAATATGTTAGAGGGCTTGTAAGGGTAGGTACATACAGATGTGTAATGTAAGTTATATTTGTAATTTGAGGTGAGGGGTAATGATTGATGTGTGAATGTGTGTGTTTTTGAGTAAAATAACACATAGTGAAAATGCATGAATGTTTAATGTTGTTCGATTAAAACATCACACATAACATCAGGGTAGGTATACATGTTACACATTTTGGACAAACTAATTATGGACATAATTTAGTACATACACACAAACACCAACATAAATTTATTTACAAGTAAAAGCAATGTGGGGACACATAGATAGTGATTAAAATGCCGCATTAGAACATAACAAATATACATGTAATGAGGGTTAAAATGTTGTTTTATTAGGGTCTTTATTAAGGTAGACAATTGAGTTAATAGAAAACAATAATTGAATAACAATTAGAATAATTAATTAATTGTCTGATTTGTAGTTGAAAGGCAAGATTTGCAGGTCCATATATGTGAAGGGTATGCCAGCGTGCACGGACGTACGCTCACTCTCACGAGCGGTGACAAGCTGAGTTTTCCATTGAAAACAATAGGGACCCCTCCGTGCAAGCTGGCGTACGCTCAGATCTCCGCAAGAAGTCGGTGGGAAGACGGCCGAAAGACGTCCGTAAACGGTGGCGTACGCTCTGTTGTACGCCAGTTGTCGGAGTGTAAGGGCTGGTCCGTCCGTGTACGTTGGCGTACGCTCAATTGTACGCCACTCCCCTTTGACGTTGTTTCTGGCCGTACGTATGCGGCTGACTTGTGGGTGGACTTAACCCCAACGGCCGCGTACGGATAGCGTACGTTAATATGGAACGTACGCACGTTTGGCCGCTACGATCAGAATAACCTCCTTAATCTCCCCCACATATTACACAATTTCCACCCTCCCCATAGTACAGTTTGTTCCACTAGACTCTTTACACTTTTGGTGTAATGTCTCCTCCAGGAGCTCCTGCTGTCCATGCCAGTGACTGCTCAGGGCCCTAGGGTGTCAGTGTCCCTGTCTACTACACTCTTCATGGCCAATGAGCATAAGTAGAAGAGAAAGCGGGGTTTCCACGACGGCAGCAAATCCAAGCCTGTGACTAGGAGCCAGATTCTCTAAAGTGATAAAATGAAGAGTGATAAACAGCCAGCCAATCAGCTCCTGTCTGACATTTTTCAAACACAGGGCAAGATGTACTAAGCTTGAAAAGTGATAAAATGGAGAGTGATAAATAGCCAGCCAATCAGCTCCTGCCTGACATGTCACAGGCTGTGTTTGAATAATGACAGGAAGGAGCTGATTGGCTGGCTGTTTATCACTCTCCATTTTATCACTTTTGAAGTTTAGTACATCTCGCCCACAGTCTGTGACATGTCAGGCAGGAGCTGATTGGCTGGCTGTTTATCACTCTCCATTTTATCACTTTTGAAGCTTAGAGAATCTGGCCCTAGGGCAGGAAGGAAGCATTACAGAATAGTATCCGGGTCGACGCTGCACTGCGCTTTCAGCTTGCCTGTCATATAGTTTGACAGGGGCAGCAAGCGGCAGAGCCAGACTGGTGCCTCACTGCACTTATAGACCACACTGAGCGGCTATGGCTTGCTCTGAGCAATTAGACGCATGAACAGGCGGGTGGCTTGCATGATCCTCTTAGCTATCATCAATTGCTATTAGCCGGTGTCACACTACTGCAGAAATTCATTGTGGCCCCTCATATCGCTGAGGCCCGGTACAGGTGTCCCCCTCGACCCCCCTGTCGACGTGCATGGGTTGCTGCTTCTAGGAACTGCATAGACGGCAGCCACAAGAACCTCGTAAGGGCTGTCATAATAGCAGGGGAGTGGCTTCCCCCTGGGACTGGAAAACATCCCTCTGAGATTGCCTGTCCAGCTGTGATTAGCAGGGAGCGGATCCCATGGAAAGCCACTGGCACTGCTATGCAGTACCTGGAGGTGGTGGAATTTACTGGTAAGGGGGGAGTTGGGCCTCAGAGGTTTGGCTTTTAAGTTGTTCCATGTAATCCTACAGTTGCCTAGAATTTAAAGGCTAGCTACACTTTAAATCATATTTAAATCATATTTTCACCTACCTCCACTACCTGAATGTTGATGTGCTTTACTTCCTCCCTTCTCTATGCCAATTGGGATAAAGAAGGGGTGCACATTTTAATTAATTTTAATTAATAATGAGTGCTATGTCCTATGCTGAATGACACCCCCCCCCCCTCTAGTATTGAGACCTGTATAATGTCTCAGCATCCCTGGGTATCCCTGGGTATCCCTGGTGAGATCCTGTGATGAAAAGAAAGCCACCATGGAATATCAGATACCTGTTCAGCTTACATAATAAAGTCTGAGGTAGTACTAAAAGTTATTGCTCTAATTTTGAAGGTGCGCAATTGCACATTTGAACTGGTTTCAAACATAGTTACTGTAGTTTTATTTGTTTTATGAATTCACTTGTAGGAGTCTGCTGTAACAGACGTATAACTGTGTGTTCATTATGTTCAGTGGCGTAAGTTCATCCCAGTCACCCCAAAGCAAAATAAATGCTGGTGCCACCTTGCATGGGATGCAGCCAGCATCCAGGTGGTTGGGATGCCAGCATTCACTATACCGATGCCAACATCAGATGACCAGCGCAGGAACCCTGGAAGGATCTACAGTAGATGCTGTGCAAACACAGTTGAATACTCCTTTTACCCTGCAGCTTCTAGGGACTGCATCGTCTTCAGCCCTAGAAGCAAAACAAAACTAGAAGAAAGGCTTCCCATTGGAAGTCTTACTTAGGGGCCCCTGCAGCCCTTAAGTAAAATATGCTGCTGACAACACCTGATTTCCTTTCTTTGCTCTAAATACTCATACTGTAGATTATCAATTATCATTTTAACTTTTCCAGTTGTTAAAAATCTTGCTACGTTTATCCCTTAGGAGTAATGAATCTTACTCCCAATGTTACGTGACTAGGACGGAAGAGGAGACAGTGCTGATTGATTTGATATATGGCACTTGTAATATTGTGTGTGACTGAGGGCAGGATGTTCTAACATCCGCTGCCCTGTATCACACCCCTTCGCCGGCCACCGCATTCTTAATGATCGCATATGCTCTAACATATGCGATGATTAACGCAAGGCACAGGTCTTGCGATAAGAGCTGTCCCTTGCGATGCGGCTCATGCGCTGGACTTCCAGGTCTGAGCACGGAGCCAGCCGCGGTGCATGCTGGGAGGGATTCATGACGGATCCCTCACACAGTGCTGTGGTAAGAAGCCCATAGGATTCTGCAGGTAATCGCCAGCTTCTGCTGACACTGTGGAGGGAGGTCACTGCATACAGAAATGCGGTAAAACCCCCGATAACAGGGTATTAACCTTATTTCATCTTTAGAGAATCCCGCCCTGAGTCTCTGGATTTATACTAAACTCCCTATATCTTGGACATCCATAGCTTTTTCTAATACAAGTTCCATTCTGTTCCTTTTACACACAATATACAATAAGTGTCATGTATAAATTTAATTGCGACTAAGATGCATTTCTGGCAACAACTAAAAAACACTCATCTTTAGCAGAGTTGCATCTCATGCTGCAAGGTGTATTAAGGTAGTCGTATGAGGAAACACATGTGTAATACTAAATTGTGAGGAAAAATTAAATATCCAAGATATTTGTCAATATTTTTAACAACAATTTGGAATATTTCATGAACATTTCAGTATCATGCATTGTTTTGTACTCAGGTCCCTAATGGACAGGTTGTGTGTAGCCAAACCCCATGGAAAACTTTAGTGTCCTAGTGATGTCCCTCTAGCCCCCTATGCATGTGCTGTTAAGAGGAGCAGAGTAGGGTGGTCCAAAGAGTGAGGGATCAGGGGCCTTGGAGTAGATTGACTGCGACCTCTGTGTCTAATAGCCAAGCAGTTTCCATAGTTTTGCGACTGTGATTTTCCACTGGCATGAGGAAAACACTAAGAACACCACAACCACATTTGAAATGCTGTGCAAATGAGCCCTGGCGGTCAGCGAGGGAGGTTAATGGAGGACAAATACTGTACTTCTGGTAGCAAGCTTACGTGCAAACAGGTATGCAGTCATTGGGAACAGTGGATTCTATCAGTATACCCAGTGACATGTTTTGACTAGAATTAAGGACAGTGTCAGACTGGGGCATGAGGGGCCCACCGGGGAATGTTGTTATAGGGGCCCACTTTAGGGGTGTGGCCAGTCTCCAGAGGGATGTGGCCAGCTGTCACAGAAGTGTGGCAAACCTTTAAAGTAAATAGTATAGTAAATTCTGCTTGTGCATGCATGATAATGTACCACATTAGTAACAACAGTGCTCGGTAGAAGATATACCCTAGTCCTTTGCAGTATAATGTTACATTTGTATAATGTATGATTCATGTGCACAGTCTGGACCCTGATCCCTATAATTGGAGGTGGGGCCCCTAGGCAGTGGTGCCCACCGGGGGTTTCCCCTGTACCCCTGTGGGCCAGTCCGACACTGATTAAGGCAATCCTATTAAAAGCATGATCTGTAGCGCCAGTGGATCTTACTCTCAGCATAGGAGAAAAAGCTATTGGATAAGTCCAAAGTTGTGGATATGCCCAATCCTATAGAGTATTACACATTAGTGGCTTACTTGCATTCAGTTTACAATGGGTGGCCGGAGGTAAGCTTTTTCATTACTTTTGGTTAAGACTGTGTTACATGGGCCCTTATTCTGATCGGTGCGGCCGGATCCGAATATGCGGCCAGGACCGTGCGTCCGAAACCCCGCCTTCCATACGGATCGCCAACTCCGTCCAAACGCGGTAAGAAGTTGTTCGCACGGACCGCAAGTGTATTTCTCATGGAATACACCTCCTCCATCTCAAGTAACCTCCCCCATCATTCGATGGTCGCAGACCATCGAATGCTGGACCGAGTGTTCCACCAGCTCCCGCAACCTGAGACCACACGGGCATTTCTCCGTGCAAAAGCAGGGATCTGGGCGGGCAGCTGACATCCGGCAATGTCATATGTCCGCCCCCTACACGTGCGTCACGGCCGCATTACCATACGTACGCCCAGCGTTTTCATGGGAGCGCCCATGAAACGCGGGGAGTATGCATATGGTAATGAGCCCAAATAGCCCTTCACGCCCCTCTCCACCCCCTCTTCGTAGTGTACACATTTCATGCGGAATTTGGCCGTACGCCCCACTCGCACATGCGCAGAGACACCTCTGCACATGCGCAGACACAAAACATCGGCGGCACGAACGCACGCGGATATTACCGCACCAACCAGAATAAGGGCCATGATTTGGTTCCTGGTGACATTAATATTAAAGTTATAAAATAGGATTAAGAATGCTTGTTTCTCAGTCTTCACGTAGATATAACTACTAGCATAATATGTTTCTGTTACCTTAAACAGTGGGGAGTTTACATATATTTGCATATCCTGAAATACAAGTTGCTGAAAGCAATGTTAAACAGTAGTATGACGACTTGAGCTAATCCAAACCATAAATATCAAATATAAATATTGAAAACAGCCACCGTTTATTTTCTACAAGAAAGGGGGGGGGGGGCTGGTTTATTTTATACTGTTTATTTTATACAAGAAAGGGGGGGGGCTGGTCCTATGACTGTACATATAATTACATTGTAACTAATTTGAAAAGGGGATCTAGCCATATTGGCAAAATACTGTATAGAGATGTATGACTAATTTCCACCATGTATTTCATGTCGTACAATTGATATCAATACTACCTGCCAATCATTTCTATATTCTTACAGCTGAAATATACAGATCTCCATGATGCTGTTATATCGGTTGTATTCCAACCCAAAGGACAGATAGGGGTGTTAGATTTTCAGTGCAAGCTGTGCTTCTATAGTTATTCGGTATCAGGTGCAGACAAGGGAATTTCTGAAAACTCATTAAAGCTTGTCCCTTGTGCAACACTGTCCATCCTGACTGTGAAACACTCCGTCCATCCTGACTGTGCAACACTCCATCCATCCTGATTGTACAACACTCCGTCCATCCTGACTGTACAACACTCCGTCCATCCTGACTGTACAACACTCCATCCATCCTGACTGTGCAACACTCCGTCCATCCTGACTGTACAACACTCCGTCCATCCTGACTGTGCAACACTCTGTCCATCCTTACTGTACAACACTCCATCAATCCTGACTGTGCAACACTCCATCCATCCTGATTGTACAACACTCCGTCCATCCTGACTGTGAAACACTCCGTCCATCCTGACTGTGCAACACTCCGTCCATCCTGACTGTGCAACACTCCGTCCATCGTGACTGTGCAACATTCCGTCCATCCTGATTGTACAACACTCCGTCCATCCTGACTGTGCAACACTCTGTCCATCCTGACTGTACAACACTCCATCAATCCTGACTGTGCAACACTCCATCCATCCTGATTGTACAACACTCCGTCCATCCTGACTGTGCAACACTCTGTCCATCCTGACTGTACAACACTCCATCCATCCTGACTGCAACACTGCATCCATCCTGATTGTACAACACTCCGTCCATCCTGACTTTACAACACTCTGTCCATCCTGACTGTGCAACTTCTTATGTCAATAAGCAAAGTTTAAAAAAAAATTTCATTCGTAAATGTGTGGTGTTCTTCTTTAATGTTAAATGTTATTGTCTTTTATATTTGCCTTCATATTTAGACCTATTTAGACCCACTATATAACACATGACACTTGTTCTACCTTTCGCTGCAAATTCACAGTACGGGCAATATATGAACGACTGTGCATGCGTGAGGCCGTCTAGAGATAAAATCCACCATCTTTTTTAATCGTTGGCCATGTGCAAGTTGATTAACAGGAAGCTGGAGTTTAGCTGTGTCACCAGGCCATTTTTGGGAGTGTCAGGGAAAACGCGGTCATACCCAGGCGTTTTCAGGGACGGTGTGTGACGTCAGCTCCTGCCTCGATCAGCCAGTTTCTATAACACCCACCAAGTTGGGAGGCTCCTGAAAAATAGGTGGTTCACTTAGCCCCTTGGGAAAATTGTCAAGTCTCCGAGGGCCATCTGCACCCCTCCACCCAGCTGCCCATTTACCAAGTAAAATGGGGGGACTGGGGGCTAATGATGTGATTTCTCTAATTAAAAGGTGGCACAAGTGCCAGATATGTATGATTCTACATGGGACCATATGTGCCAATTCTCTTTGTTGGCATACACAGTGCAAATTTGCTCAGTTTATGCTATGCAGATTGGTATAATGTTAACTCAACACCAATCTCTAAATGTGTCATCGGGGAAAAGAGTGAAGATGTTACTTTCTCTAAAAAATTATTGTACCTGAACAAAAAAACAAAAGGCCTCCCGACTGGTGAGACCAAAGTAGAGTTGTTTGGGTTTAATGTACAGGTACTCTTTACTTAGAACGGCGCCCACGATTTTGATCGTGGGCATCGTTAGTAAAAAATCTCGGGCATCTCGGGCATTGAATGCACTAAAAAAATCGGGTGCGATGCAACCCACGAAATGCCCGCAATTTCCCATAGGGAACAATGTTAAATGTCTCAATTGACCCAATTTTCCTGTTCAATGCCTCAATTGACCCGATTTTTCCATAGGAAACAATGTTAAATGGGCCACAGAGGCCAAATAGGCACCCTGAAGTGTATAATGGCCACCCGAATTGTTAACGCCACCCCACGATCAACGTCAACCCGAAGCGTGGCGAGCGCAGCGAGCCCACGAGGGGCGGCGGTACGCGTCCTACGACCTTTTCATACCCCCACTAACCACGTCGGCGTGGAGCTGAGAATAGAAAGTGTGGCAAGCGCAGCGAGCCACCGAGCCCGAAGCGTGGCGAGCGCAGCGTGCCCCACGAGGGTACGCGGACAGCTGTGAAGCCCGCGAAGGTATCCGCGTGCGCTCGCCACGCTTCGGGCTCGGTGGCTCGCTGCGCTCGCCACACTTTCTATTCTCAACTCCACGCCGACGTGGATAGTGGGGGTATGAAAAGGTCGTAGGACGCGTACCGCCGCCCCTCGCAGGCTCGCTGCGCTCGCCACGCTTCGGGTTGACGTTGATCGTGGGGTGGCGTTAACAATTCGGGTGGCCATTATTCACTTCAGGGTGCCTATTTGGCCTCTGTGGCCCATTTAACATTGTTTCCTATGGAAAAATTGGGTCAATTGAGGCATTGAACAGGAAAATCGGGTCAATTGAGACATTTAACATTGTTCCCTATGGGAAATCTCGGGCATCTCGTCGGTCGCATCGCACCCGATTTTTTAGTGCATTCAATGCCCGAGATGGCCATGATGGGCGCCCTTCTAAGTAAAGAGTACCAATGTACATAACCACGTTGGGCAAAACAAAATACAGCACAACACCACAAGAACAAGACACCAAATTTAAAACAAATGGGGAAGAGGATTTAATTGGGTACAGGAACTGGACACGTCGCAAAGAGTTAATCCAGTATTAATCCTTATTTCAGAATATTCACAAGATAAAGGTAAGGCCATCTGTCTGATAACTGCCGTTTGGTGGGGATAAGATGATGATAAAGGACAGTGATACTAAGCTCACCAGCACATCTAAAAGTAAATGTTTGAAAAGGGAAACAATCAAGGTATTGGAATAGTCAATTCAAAGCTCAGACCACAACCCTATTGGGATGCTGTGGCAAGAAATTAAGTGACCTGTGTATTAATAAATCCTGTCAATCATCAATGTACTGAAGCAATGCTGCAAAGAGGAATGTGCAAAAAAACAATGAAGATCTGATATACACATAGCCAAGTATACAGAAAAGGGGCATCTACTTTATTTTTCACACATGCCTTCACTATGTTGTCTTATTCTTATGTTGGCCAAATAGTCACACCCAGACGCATCTTTGTTGCTGCAATTTTTTGGAGTATTTGTGCATCTCCGTCTTAGTGCATCTTTAGAAGTCCAATTGGTGCATTTTCATTGGATGCACCATCAAAACTTGCACCAGGCCAATGGCATATGAAGTTTGACCACCTGAACATAGCCTCCTGTTTGAGATGCTGTGTGTCTGTGGACACGCCTGCTACACAACCATATCTGTTTAGCCATCCCCATGTTAATGAATTCCACAGCCCAAAGAATCCCCCATTTTTTCTGCATCTCTAAAGGTGACCACACACGGAAAGACATTGGTTCCAATCTGATATCTATCCAATTTCCTTTGAAATTCAGAACACCCATGATCATGGCCACACACAAGACCATTGAGTTAACGATCAGACGGTTTACTCAATCGTTCAGTGTGACCATAATCAGTGCTGCACCTCTACACCCCTGAACCCCCGCTGCCGTTTCATGCCCGTAGTCACCACCACCGTTAGCAGACACTGAGAGAGAGGCTGACATCAGGCAGGAGATTTCTAATAAATAGGGCAACCAAAGATTGGCTGAGAGAGCTCTCACAGCCAATCAGCAGTGGCCCATTCATTTGAATAGGGTGGCCACGACTGGCCGAGAGAATTCACTCAGCCAATCAGAAGGTTTTCATTTGAAGTCTCCTGCTCACTGCTGGCCTTTCTCTTTGTCTGCCAGTGAGGGGAAATACTGCTGAGGTTCGTGATGGGCAAGTGGATGTGTGTGCAGCGCGAGGGAGATGCTGGTGCCAGGACATGGCCACATTGTTCATCATGCCTACACATGAAACGATGTAGCCATGGTTCTGCATGAGAGGTCGCTCGTCTTTCCGCCGGCTGTAGGGATCAGCAGGCTTGATAAGCGATCCACGGGCACCCCTATCGGATCGTCATCAAGCCCACACATGGTAAGTTTTTAAACGATTGGTTGTTCCGATCGGTTGGAAATGGCCATATTGATTAAAAAATGTTGCCGTGTGTGGGTACCTTAAAGAGCTAACAATTGGGATGCATCGATCGCTGTGTGATTATGATGCATGCCAAATGTGTGTGGAATCAGCACTGCGTGTGTGAAAAAAAAGGAGTAATTTAGCACTGGAACAAACCATATAACTTTTTTTGCATGTGTGCATGCATTCACACTGTTTGCTTTTGCATGTAGCCACAAATGCTGGGCAACTTTACATTTTTCAGTGCAATTTAGATCTGACATAAAGTGCAGTATTCAATGTAAAATTACGCTATGTGCAGCGAATCCTGTTTAGGATTTGCTGCACATTCCCAGGGTTCCGGAGGGCTGGAGCATTCGTTGCCAGCCCTCCTTGTCACCTTATTCAACGCCGCAGGGGCTTACTGCCTCTGATGGCGATTCCTAACCCGCCGTAGGGAGCCGGGGGATGGCAGCAGGCAGGGAGATGGAAGCCTCCCTGCCTGTGCTGGAATGTGTGGGGGGGAAGGAGGGCTCCTGGGGACACAGGCAGAGTCCCCAGGAGAGCTGGCAGGGGCACTGTGTATGGAGCCACTACACTGGTCCCACTCGTGCATATGTAATGAGCAGGACCAGTGTGAATATCTAATGAGCAGCTCCCCGCCCCCTGCTGGCGAATGTGTAAAAAAAAAATTTTTTTTTAAGATATATTCATATGCTGCAAGCACATGAATAAAAATAGCATGCCCCTTCACAGAATACAATTACTGATTTTTTAACACCAAAAAAACCCCAAAAAACATTATTTTAAAAGATCACAGTTCACCTTAAAAAGATGTTGAATGCAAAACGGTGAATCATGGTGAAAATCATGCTGAAAGCAGTTCTCCATCCTAGCATTGAATACACTCTCGGCGAATCCGTCGAGAGTGAAAACCCCATTGAAATACACCAGCGAATTGCAGCGAGCATAAAACGGAGAACAGGGTCACATTCACTGTTCGTCGAAAGCGAAAAGTGAATGCCGCCCAGTTCTCCGTTTCATGCTCGCTGCAATTCGCTGGTCAGATCAGATTTTCAGTGAAAAGGATTCACCGCAAGGAGTGAAAACAGCCCGATTCGCCTAAACAAAAACCGGTGAATCGGGAGCATTAAATACTGCCCAAAGTATCCCCTTCTCAAATCAAGAGCCAAGCGGGGTTCTCCCTGACATGGTCGCATGTAACAGTGACAAATGCATGCCTGCAGCTGCTGGATGCAGATCTTCTGAAAACTACAGGCTTTGCACACATGGCTGACCCTATTGTTGCTTTGAAAATCTCCCCTGAGCTTCCTTCTCCCAACCAAGCAACAAAAGGATGAATCTTTTTCCCTTAGGTATAAGGAGACAATCTTCTTGCAGCTCGATCTCTGGAGGGGGTGTGGTATGATTCACCGACAGTCGGGATCCCGACAGTCATTATCCCAACATCGGGATCCCGACTGCCTGGTCTCAGACAGCGTGGGCAGCACAACAAAGCCCCTTGCAGGCTCGCTGCACTCGCCACGCTGCGGGCATGGTGGCGAGCTACACTCGCCACCTATTCTCCCTCTATAGGGGTCGTGGAGGGAAAATAGCCGGCAGCCATCGGGAACCCGGCCGTCTGTGTTTTAACAGTCGGGATCCCAACGTCGGGTTAATGACTGTCGGGATCCCGACTGTCGGGACCCCGTCCGCCACCTCTCAGGAGGCTCGGGAAAAATGCAGCTTCCCTTCTCTCTGTGGCCATCTTAACAGCTTTTACAGGAACCTATTAAAAAAAAATATAGAACATGCTTATCCAGAACATAGGCTGTCTATCCAAATGCTTCCATATAGTGACTGGCTTTCAGCACTGTGTTTAGTGGATAGCGCCAGACATCCACCAATCAGCACGCTGACAGCCATTCACTGTCTGGCTGCAGGCTGGGAGGCAGGTAGAGAATGTTTTCTTGCTGCTCTGATTATGTGACCACCACCCAACCCTACTCAAAGGCCCAATAATTGTGGGGCCATGGACAGCTACCCAGTGTTCCTATACATTAAAATGGCCATGCTTTTTTCTCCTGGTCACAGTCACTGCCCTCTTGCAAGAATGTGAAGTAAAATATATATAGTAAAGAAATAAAGACTTTATAACAGGCTTTATTGTTCCAACCAGCCAACTAGTTGGTTGGTTGTTAAGATAACCTGTAGATTGTGGCCATATTTACGATGCCAACAAGAATTACATTGCAAAATTACTTACATAATATGTTACAATATTTTTTCTGGTATTTTTAGTATCTATTATATAGTGATATAATTTTTTTCATAACTGTGAAAAATTATCAGTTTCATTGTAACCATCATTCTATATAAACATGATATTTATTAAGGTTAAGCATGGACACAAGCACCTGTCACATTTGCCATATACAGCACAGAACAGATATTAATTGAATTATTAATTATCCTCAGTTAATTTCAGTAAATGTAACTATCGCACAATTATCTACCATAATTACTGTAAATTTAGCAAATCTGAGTTATTTTGATATGCACTTTGCACAGTATGAAAGCTAATATAACTTGTCAGTAAGCATGTTTTATTTGTATTTTTCTGGACTAAGTGTGAATGTTGTAGCGTTCTCAATCGTAGGATAGTATTAAATTGTTGACACAGCTGTGGAAAAATATTGCTTTGAATGTCTCATTGAAAAAAACAATAGCGTATTTTATTTTTGTAAAGAGCCGCTATTAAAACATAAACAAAAATATTTAATATTGGTGATCCTCACCAGTACTATTCAAACAGGTTTGGCCAAAGTAGCCATTATGGGTCCTCCCTCCTATATATAGTAGCCATTATGGGTCCTCCCTCCTATATATACAGCAGTAGTGCAGCACATAAATTATACCTGCAGCGCCCAAACATATAGCCCCCCCCCCCCCCCATTTACTTCTATCTCCTCTTATTATCCACCTCTATGACAATACTGTCGCCAGGGTCATGATCTAGTGACTGCCCACATTGCTATAAACCAAAGGAGATCTATGGATCAGGCAGCAGTTAATCATGTCACTTCAGATCTCCTCAGTTACTATGCCATTGGAGCTGGACTTTGGGCCTTATTCTAGTTCACTCTTTGAGGCAAATTCCTTCTTAGCTGGACAAAACCATGTGCACTGCAGGGGGGCAGATGTAACTTATACAGAGAGAGTTAGATTTGGGTGAGTTATTTTGTTTCTGTGCAGGGAAAATACTGACTGCTTTATTATTACACTGCAATATAGATCTCACTTTGAAGAAAAACCCCACCCAAATCTAATTCTCTCTGCACATGTTACATCTGCCCCACCTGCAGTGCACATGGTTTTGTCCAGCTAAGAAGGAATTTGCCTCTAAGAGTGAAGTAGAATAAGGCCCTTTGTCTCTGCTGTGTCGGCCAAGCTTGCCTGCTGTGGACACTGTAAGTGCAAGTGGTATACTCTGTGTAAGATCAGTCTTTACTCACATTGGGGATCGCTCTCTCTTTTCCCTCCCTCTCTCTCTCTCTCTCCTTTCCTCCGTTTTCACCCTTTCACCACTTCTTCTCTCTCCCTCACTTCATATTTCCCACTTCCTCACCTTGCCTCTCTCTCCCTCTGTCTCCTCTATCTCTATTTCCCTTATTTCTACCATTCTCTACCCACCCTATCCTTTACACTCTCCCTCCATTCTCTCCCTTACCCCATCCTTTTCTCTCTCACTATCTCCCCATAACAATCTCCATCCTCCAGTACTTCTCCCTGTCACCCACTGCTTCTCCTTCTCCCCATCAACCTATCCTGTCAACCTTTCCCTTTCACTAACTCTCCGTAACCCTCTGCCTCACTCCTTAACCCTATCAGTCCCTGCTTGTCACACAATCTGTCTCCCCATCACCCTCTGCCTCTTTTCATCACCCTTGTCACCTTGTACTTCTCCCTGTCACCCACTGCCTTGTGGCATGTTATAAACTTTGGGTGGGGCAGAGGGGGGGAGGGGGGGGAGAGAGAGAGAGGGCAAAGCATAGTATTGCACCCGGGCCCAGTCCTTGAAAGTTCACCACTGTTCCTAAAGAAGGACCTGATAAAAAGGTCTACAATTCTGTGACGAAATCTCAACCCTGGTTTTCTATATGTAGCATGGAAGGCGCATGTAGGTAGGAATGCCACTACTTGATGCTACAGCTCTACAGCTGACCCCAAGCCTCCTCATTATCACAAAGCCACATATACAGTACCAGTTGATATTGTGGGTAATCTGTCAGTGCTGTAATTTATGCCCAAAAAATTCTGTCACTCAAGAACTGTTATTACAACAGGAAAAAAATATTACGTTTTTTTTTGTCATATTCACAAATAATAGTGTTGAGTAGAAATTGTATCTGTTATACATTTGCAAACATATAGTAGTGTTTATATGTGTTTTATTTATGCTGAGGTAGTAGTTCCCAATCTTGGTCCTCGAGCTACACTAGCAGGCTACCTATGCACAGCTAAGTTAGGGGGTTATTCAGAGCTGATCGCTGTTGTGTGAATTAGCATAGCAATCGATGTGAACGGATCGCAGTACACATGCACGAGTCCAAACAGCAACAAAAATCAGCATTTTTTTGTATTTGCAACCCGGCCACAGTTTGATTGACAGGAAGTCAGCGTTTGTGGGTGGTAACCAGCTGTTTTTTAGGAATGTAAGGAAAAACGCAGGCATGTCCAGGAAGGGCACTGGACATCAGCTCCGGGTTCCATCAGCCTGTTTCTATTGCAGAGTTGTAGAAGATTTAAGGTCATGCTCAGACTGGAAAAATCATACGATGGTGAGTGAGTTGCACATGGATTTGCAGCTGGCTGCCAATTGGTGAGATTTTTCCAAGCCATTTACAGATGTGCATGGGGCAGGATTTCACTATGTCTGGGTGGCAGCTATCTGATGACAGGCAGGGCCATCTTAATGTATGGGATTAATAGGCAGCTGCCCAAGGGCCCCCAATTCTATGGGCCTTTAAGGAGTGGCAGATTGCGCTGTGAGAATCTGCCTCCTGATCTTCCTGGGAGCAGGAGAGAATATCAGAGCAACCAGGCTGTATTATCTTCCACCAATCTGAGTGCAACATTCTCTTCCTGCTTCACAGCCTGCAGCCAGACAGTGTATGGCTGTCAACATGCTGATTGGTGGATGGCTGGAGCCATCTACCAATGAATGTGTTGACAGCCATTCATTGTAAGGAAGCAAGTGAAAATATGGTGCAGGACTGCAGGAGGGGTATGTTATGATTTGTTTAAAAAAAAATCCTGTTAATGGTTGGGTAGGGACCCCAATGCATTGCTTTGCCCAGGGTCTACAATATTGTTCAGATGGCCCTGATGGCAGGGTTCTGCAAAATCGCCCATCAGCGATAATCTCTAAATCAGCCCCTTAACTACTCAGTTTAATTAAACGATCCCTGCTGCAAGCATGGATATTTTTAAACCTGGACTGGTAGGGTACCTTGAGAACAGAGTTGGGAAAACCATGTTTTTCCATCTTAATGTTATTTTTTAACTTGGGCTGAACTGGATGAACTTTGGAGTTTTTAAATTTGAGTGTTTTTGAATGCACCTTAGAGCAGGGCTGGCCAAAACGGTCCTCGAAATCTACTTAGCTGGTGCACAGGTGTAGTCATCACTAAAGCTGGGTATATGCTCCATAAGCGATATTGGCAGTTTATTATTTTGAACTCCCAGTCAAATGATATAGCGCATACAAAGTGAACAATATCGTTAACAATATCGTTCCGTAATGCCATCCTGTCACCACTCCAAACATACAGTCGTTGACAAAATAATCAAAATTGAGCTACATGTACAGCTGACAGAAGAACTCATTAATGAGTGTAGAAAGTGGACCATATTCAAAAAGTTATCGCTCAGAGAGGACAAAAGGACAATATTTTAATATGACAGCGTGAACCCAGCTTAACCTCTGTCAAACACGTGGTCAGGTCCGACCAACCTGTTACGCGAAGTATGCAGCTGAGTAAGCCGCCGTAGTAATCAGGGCGCTGATAGTGTCTTCTCTGTTGCTGTCAGCACCCTGATTACTATGGTAGCTTAAGGTGTGTACACATACATTAATTTACTTTCGATTCAATTTGCTTTCAATGTCACCAATTCCACCCCTTTTGATTTGGCCTTTGCTTTCCATTCGATTTCACATTAGATCATCACTTTTGCATTCGGTATCGATTTTGATTTCCATTCAAGGCATAGTGTACACATTCGATTTATTGGATCGAATTCGATATTTCCTTGCCTGCACAGTCTATTTTTCTTTTCGATATAGAGAAAAAGGGAGTGTGCATCGAATCAAATGCAGCTCAAAAGCGTCTTAAATACTGTGCGATTTCAATTCGATTTTGCTTCTATAAGCAAAATCAAAACGAAAACCTTTCAAAATCGAAGTGTGTGTTGCTACTCGCTGTATTGGGGACTGAAGTCAAGGACAGCCGGGCAGAGAGCGGTGGACAGCCCGGCTATATTCAGAGACAGGGTAAATATAAAATGGAGAGTGATAAACCACCAACCAATCAGCTCATACCTGTCATTTTTCAAACACAGCCTGTGATATGGCAGTTAGGAACTGATTGGCTGGTGGTTTATCACTCTCCACTTTATAAATTTTCAAGCTTAGTACATCTGAACCCAGATCCGCAGCTAGGTGCAGGGACCCTGTCTCTTGTTGCTGCTTGCCGCTCATGGCTGTGGATGGGACCCGAGCTGCAGCGCTCTGTGTTCTCCCAGAGAAATTGTAGGCACGGCCGGCCCGGCATGACATCACAATTAGCAACGAGCATGTAATACCCTTTGGCAAACAGCATGTAATCCCCCGTGGCAATAAGCATGTAATCTTCTGTGGCAACTAGCATGTAATCCCCCATGGCATCGAGCATGAAACCCCTGGCATCAAGCATGAAGCCTATGGCATCAAGCATGTAACCCATGGCCTTGAGCAAGAAACTCCTAGCAATGAGCATGTACAGTAGGTAAATGGCACTTATGTGGCCTAATATGTAATAGCCATTAAGGTGTGTGGTATAATATGTAATGGGCATTATGGAGTGTGGCATAATCTGTAATGGGTGTCATGGTGTGTGGCATAATGTGTAATGGGCATTACATTGTGTGGCATAATGTGTAATGGGCATTATGTTGTGTGGCACAATGTGTAATGGGCATTACATTGTGTGGCATTATGTGTAATGATATTACAGTGTGCGGAATTCTGGTGCAGTGTGTCTAAGTGCCTCTACCTGGTGCAGGGTGTCTAAGGGGCTCTACCTGGTTCAGTGGGTCTAAGGGGCTTACCTGGGGCAGTGTGCCTAAGGGGCTCTACCTGGTGCAGTGTGTCTAAGGGGCTTACCTGGGGCAGTGTGCCTAAGGGGCTCTACCTGGTGCAGTGGGTCTAAGGGGCCCTACGTGGTGCAGTGTCTAAGGGGCTGCACTATGTAGTCTTGAGGCTTTAAAAAAATCTGTCTTGTTTTTTAGTGTTTGTGGATCTGGCTTGAACGTGGTTCATTCATTACTACCAACTCATTCTGCAAATCCTCAGGTGATCTGGACATCCTGAACTGTTAGAGCATTACATTTAAACTGCCTTCATATTTATCAGTGTGTTTATCGGTCCTGTAGACATTCAGAGAAAATCATGTACCATAATATATCCAGTTATAGAGTATGTTTGAAACATTCTGCAGAATTTAGCAATATTTATATGTTAATGAGCAGATGACACATGGCAGTGTTCTGTAGATGCCTAAAGGTTACTAAATCAATATGGGGCACATTAATACAACATAAACCAGATGCTCAGAGAAACTGAGAGGTTGTATATGCATAGTTGGCCCATGATACGTATTGTTTAATGACGTAGTTTAAGGTTTTAAAGATTTTATTCTCTGGATATCTTGTCCCCAGAAATGTCTCAACACTGCTGATAAACCTGCCCATTGCGTGCTATTATTAGTCCTATTCCTGATATTGATTACAAATCTCATCTATTTTTTATTCTGCAAGCTTTCTGGATGTTTATATATTTAATGATAGTATTTGAAATGTAAAAATGACATCATAACTACACTAGGTTCAGTGTGCAAACTGTGCATGTTTTTTAACTGCAAGGAAAAGTAATGCCCTGTTAGATACATTAGATGTCAGTAGCATCTAGTAAGATGCCCATTGGTGTTGGTAATGCCTGATATGATGCCCAATAGATTTAGTAATATCCAGAAACAGTTGAAGCACCAGAGGGGGATCTACAACGCAGTTCACAATTCAAATAGGGTAGGCACAGCAGTTGCCACCAACTGCCTTTCCAAACTAACTCACTGGCAGTTGGTGTTTCTCCCCTATTTGAATTTTGGACTGTGCTGCAGCCCCTCATCTGGAGCCGCCACTGCCCAGAAGGATGCCCATTAGTAAGATTGTAGGCCCAGCACAGGCATAAGTTCATCCCAGTCGCCCGGAGGCAAATTGGAGCTTGGTGCTCCCATCCCCTCCTAAAACAAAGGACAGAAGCCCACAGTGAAATGGCAGGGCTCGAGCTCCGCTTTGTGACAAGAGCCAGTGGGTTAGAGTTAGACTCACGATATTTAGTTGTTTCCACAATGCAAAATCATCTGCAGGTCCCATCTCATAGTGCACTAACAGTGGGTGCACAGTCACTTGCTGCAGCACAGGCTGATGTGGGAGTAGTTCTGTCTCCTATAACAAGTGTTGGTGGGGCTTCTGGGTCAGAGCCAAGAAATGATACAGCAGCACCAATGGGCGCACCAAATAGCTTTGTTGGAAAAGCAGTGCTCGTGCTTGGATACCATTGCAAACCACACAGGTGCTGCTGTACATGCAGGTGCCCAATAAGGGCTTGGAGCTGGAGGCATGTGACTTCATTGCCTCTGAGAGTTATGGCCATGAGGTCCAGTAAGCAGCCAGTGACATGCACAACAGAGTATACACCTTCTGCCTCCTCCGACCTTTTTCAATCCGCTCTATTTTCCGCTAGCAGCATCCATACATTTATTTTTCATGCAACCACCTTAGTAGGCCTTCTCCATTAACCTACTTGCGTGAGCTCTTATGTATACATTAGATTCACTGAACTTCAGTTTTCTATTATATTCCTCCAGTGCCACCATTCTCTTTAACCATTTATCCAACTCTTTGTGCTGTCCTGGTGGTGCATTTACACGTTGTCAGTCGCCAATACAGGAATGCACCCTAAAATCCAGTATACAGTGGACAGCGAGCACAGGCTATATCCGAAACCAGTTTAAGGGATGCTGCATGCATATGCACTTCTACGTTAGTCTGGGTTCTGCTCCTACCTTTATAGGCCACAAGCCGAAAATCAATTAGAGACACATTACCCAAAGCCGTCATACTCTGTTCCAATGACTGTTGGCTTCTAGGCAAGAAACCGGATTGGGATAAGCTTACCTCTTCCATTTGACAGAAATAAACACGCATAAAAATTAGTTTCATTGATCCTGGGTTTCTCAGTACCCACTCGGCCCACTAGGCAGGAACCTAGATTGGCTAATGTATAATCTAGATTTTCTACTAGAGAGCAGCTCATCTGCCCCTTTTTCACTTTAAAATAATTGTGGCAGTTTGAAGAGTAGCTTCTTTGTGGAAAGATTCTCTAAGCTTCAAAAGTGATAAATTGGAGAGTGATAAATAGCCAGCCAATCAGCTCCTACCTGCCATGTCACAGACTGTGTTTGAAAAAGTCAGGCAAGAACTGATTGGCTGGCTGTTTATCATTCACCATTTTATCACTTTTGAAGCTTAGAGAATCTGGCCCTTGAACTGGTAACACAGCTCTACTGTATGTGTGTAAAAATTATATTCCTACTCGGCCATCAACTACTTTGAGATTGCGACTTGCCATCACCTGAGAAGTAGCGCCACTGTCACCACATCCCTACTCAGCAGAAAAATGTCTGTGATATATTCACTTGCTTCCTTCCTCTATCAACATAAAACTTGGATACGGCATTAGAGGCACATGCTGGACAATGCCACTGCAGGCTGAGTCCTGTAATCAAATATATTGCAAAATCCGGTACTTATTTGTTAGTTGGGCGCCCACTAAGCTATTTGCTTAGTTTTCCACATCCGCTCACCACACTTAGGGCTATATAAATATACACTATATAAATTCAACTCCATGCCGACATGGATAGTGGGGGTATGAGCGTACTAACTATAGTGGGCGCCCAACTAACATATAAATACCCAAAATCCAAATTATTATTTTTAATAATAATTTGTTCAATGTAATCAAACTTTAATTCCTGCAAAAAATATTGATAATATTATATGAAATTAGCTTCAGGCTATTAAATTAAATTCAAAGTGCAATTTTTTTTTTGTCTAGCTGAAATAAACTGCACTAAGTATTCACATTTGGCCACTCAGTTTTCAATTGCAGGTGTTTTTGTCCATTTTTGCCCATGCCTTTTCCCTTTTTTGGGGGGCGAATCAGCATGGACGAAAACAGACCCAAAAGCCATCCAAAACGATGTGACCAAAAGTGGTCAAAAACACTTGGATTGGCAGTGAATTCGCTGATCCAGATGATTTCTGACCATGCCGGATTTTTCAACCAGTTGAAAAATCTGCACGAGCATTGAATAGGGCAAATCCAATTCGGCCTTAAAAACGGGTGAAAATTTAAAAAATTTCGACTGTTCAAATAATCCAGCAATTTAAAACAAAACCCTATGTGTATAAGCAGATGTACAGTACATGAAACAAAAATCGGTACTTGTTTCCTAGCATGGCACCCATCGCATACGATGCCATAAGGTATGCCAGGGGCGGATTGGGAATTAAAAGCAGCCCGGGAAATAATTTGAGGCAGCCCTGGGGGGGGCACAAATTTTTAGGGGTGTGGCCTAGTTTTGTGGGTGTGGCCTATTTCAACGAGGCCACGCCCCATTTTCACCACTGTGGGGGCATGGCTGGTAACTCTCTCGGTACTTGTGTAATATCTGGGCGCCCGATTTTTTCCATTGTATTGCATCGCATTGCATGCAATATAGTGGCATACAATTCATGCAATGCGATTTTTCAATGTAAAGACCCGATTTTTAATTGTATAGTCACCCATGGGTGATTTCATACCCCCACTATCCAACTACGCATGGAGTTGATTTTATATACTATTGTTTTGTCCTGACGACGGGGGAGACCCCGAAACGTAGACTTCCAGGCAATAACATTGTCCTACGTTCACCAGCCGTACTAGTCCCTGAGTGCCCTTCTTCTACAGTCTTTATATATATATAACACTATTGTTTTGTCCTGACGACGGGGGGAGACCCCGAAACGTAGACTACCAGGCAATAAAATTGTCCTACGTTCACCAGCCGTACTAGTCCCTGAGTGCCCTTCTTCTACAGTCTTTGTCTACACGGGCTGCGAGGCCCTTTGGGTGGCACCAGGGCAAGACAGTTCATTTGGACTAATCCTAAGACCTGAGTGCCGGTCTTACTTTTGGATATATATATATATACCCATAGAAATAGCAGACGTCACTCAGAGGCTTGTGATGAAAGTGTCACAGTGCTTTTAATTCACATATATGTTTCGGGGCAGTCCCCTTCGTCAGGGGCAGTCCCCTTCGACTGCCCCGAAATGTAGATGTGAATTAAAAGCACTGTGACAGTTTCATCACAAGCCTCTGAGTGGCCCCTGCTATTTCTTTGGGTATACATCACACCCAGCGACGGGTGATCGGGATGGCACCAGAGCAAGTGACTCCTTGAGGAGAGTCTGGATACTGCAGGTCGGGAGTGCCAGACCACGGAATATATATATATAATATTAGTATATATATATATATATATATTCGGTGCTGGCGGCCCGGCACTCACCCTGGTAGTCACTGCGCCCCGGTGCCCTCCCAGAACAAGATGAATAGTAGAACAGGAATGGGCGGCACTTTCAAAGATTTAATGTGGTGAGACAAACGACCAACGTTTCGGGGTGTGTTAAGGTGCTCAAGTGGAAAACAGTGTACAAAATAAAACATCTTACCTAAATAGGTGAGAAAGACACTCCTCTCAGCCATCCCCCATCCGTCCACGCCAGCCGGGACGACATGAAGCGGAAGCCGGAGGTAGAAGGGAGCGGAAGCTGTCAGACGCTGCTGCGCTAGTGACACGCACGCTTGAGGTTGCCTAGGCAACCTTCTGGGCTAAGAAATACATGGGCTTCTCGGTGTGGCGCGGTCGGATCTGAGGGAGGGGGAAAAGCACAGAGAAACGATTACCGTATAAACCGTGCACATAAATAAATAAAACATTGCATTATGTGTGACATAACTGGTGAGCCGCGATGCCAGTGTGGCAGAGGCGGCGGATATCACTGAAAGGGGGATGACCCGTAGGGTTAAAACTTTAACTGGGTGACAAGCATGAGTGATTGAGACTAAAGCGCTGATGACTGGACTGTCGAAAGCGTCCTTAGAAAATACTTAAAAGGTAATTCCAGTAAGAGGACTGGGAAGGAAACCATAGATTAAATGTGTCTTGGTGCATAAATTGCCGTCTGGCAGGGGACTGGTACTGGTACTTAGTGTGTATATATATATATATATATATATATATATATATGTAGACAGAGCACTGGCACTTGGTACAGCGAGGGTTGATTGAACAGGGTGCCTTCCACAACAATGATATAGAAACGTATCTCCAGATAAGTGAAAAGCAGATTTTCAAATAAGAGAAGACAGGAGGCGGCACTCGCAAATAAGTAGTCAATTGTATTCAATCCATAACAAGTGAAAAAGAAGAAGTCCGTATATTGGTGTCGACAAGTTTCGAAGCATTGCCGCCTCCTGTCTTCTCTTATTTGAAAATCTGCTTTTCACTTATCTGGAGATACGTTTCTATATCATTGTTGTGGAAGGCACCCTGTTCAATTAACCCTCGCTGTACCAAGTGCCAGTCCTCTGTCTACATATATATATATATATATATATATATATACACACACACTAAGTACCAGTACCAGTCCCCTGCCAGACGGCAATTTATGAACCAAGACGCACACACACAATATATATATATATATAGTGTGTGTGTGTGTGTATATATATATATATATATATATATATATATATATATATATATATATATATAGTGTATATATATCTATATATATATCTCTATATATAGATATATATATATAATATAGTATATAAATATATATATATATTTTGTGCGCATTATGCGTTTAACAATTAACACATTAGTGGCAGTGGGCGACGACTACTCACTTAACAAAGTGAGTTTTTTTTCTTTCTGCCTGCGAGTGCGTTCCCTGCTGCTGCGGGCGGGTGAGCTGGCCGGAGGGTTTGGACGGGCGGCAGCAGGGAGGGTGGGCGCCGGGCGGACTAACTAGCTAGCAGGGGGTGAGGGGTAGGACATTACTCACAGCCGCCGCCACCGCTCTTCCGTCGGCATCCAGCAGCAGCATTGCCCAAAACAAATATGGCCCCGCATATGTGCATTTAATATATGCATATATGCGGCGGCCATATTTGTTTTGGGCAATGCTGCCGTTTGTGACCAGGCTGGGCTGCGGCCGCTTCTAACAGAGGTAAGCGGCCCAGCCAGCGTGAAATCTGGTCCAGCCCACCGGGAAACGGCCCGGTTTCCCGGTGGGCCAATCCGCCTCTGAGGTATGCGATATTCGGGAAAATGACCCTGATTGTACAATTAAATATCGCAACCCTGATGGGTGCTTACAATGGTAAATGCACCCCCATTGTCCACGCCACCCCCACTATCAACGCCAACACACATTCACTGCGCTCGCCACATTATCTAAAATCAAGTCCAGGCCGATGTGGATAGTTGGGGTATGAAAAGATCGGAGGACGCGTACCGCTGCGCTCGCCACGCTTCGGGTTGATAGTGGGGGCGGCGTTGAGAATGGGGGTGCATTTCACATTGTAAGCACCCATCAGGGTGATTGTACAATTAAAAATCGGGTTGCCTCGCATCGCATCGCATGCCGCTATATAGCATGCGATGCAATGCAATGGTGTACGATGGAAATCGGGGGCGCCGTGCTAGGAAACAAGAACACAAAAATTAATATTGGGTATAAACTTTGTTTCATGCACAAAATTATTTAAAAATTCATGTATATTTTACCTTAGGAGGACTATGGCGGGGGTATACAATTACCTGCCGTGAAGCAACAGGTGTTAAAAAAAAATTTCCAGGTTTTATCACTTTTTTTACATGCTATCCTATTACATTTTCTCACAAAAACACAGTTTCAGTAAAACTTGGTCGCTTTTGAGGACGTAGCTGCTTTTGAGGATTTTGTTTCGACTGCCTGAGGAAGGTAACAAGATCCTAGATAAACCGTGCCTCACACTGTCTTATCGAGGCTATTTAGATCACTGAAAGGGGGATGACCCGTAGGGTTAAAACTTTAACTGGGTGACAAGCATGAGTGATTGAGACTAAAGCGCTGATGACTGGACTGTCGAAAGCGTCCTTAGAAAATACTTAAAAGGTAATTCCAGTAAGAGGACTGGGAAGGAAACCATAGATTAAATGTGTCTTGGTGCATAAATTGCCGTCTGGCAGGGGACTGGTACTGGTACTTAGTGTGTATATATATATATATATATATATATATATGTAGACAGAGCACTGGCACTTGGTACAGCGAGGGTTAATTGAACAGGGTGCCTTCCACAACAATGATATAGAAACGTATCTCCAGATAAGTGAAAAGCAGATTTTCAAATAAGAGAAGACAGGAGGCGGCACTCTCAAATAAGTAGTCAATTGTATTCAATCCATAACAAGTGAAAAAGAAGAAGTCCGTATATTGGTGTCGACAAGTTTCGAAGCATTGCCGCCTCCTGTCTTCTCTTATTTGAAAATCTGCTTTTCACTTATCTGGAGATACGTTTCTATATCATTGTTGTGGAAGGCACCCTGTTCAATTAACCCTCGCTGTACCAAGTGCCAGTCCTCTGTCTACATATATATATATATATATATATATATATACACACACACTAAGTACCAGTACCAGTCCCCTGCCAGACGGCAATTTATGAACCAAGACGCACACACACAATATATATATATATATAGTGTGTGTGTGTGTGTATATATATATATATATATATATATATATATATATATATATATAGTGTATATATATCTATATATATATCTCTATATATAGATATATATATATAATATAGTATATAAATATATATATATATTTTGTGCGCATTATGCGTTTAACAATTAACACATTAGTGGCAGTGGGCGACGACTACTCACTTAACAAAGTGAGTTTTTTTTCTTTCTGCCTGCGAGTGCGTTCCCTGCTGCTGCGGGCGGGTGAGCTGGCCGGAGGGTTTGGACGGGCGGCAGCAGGGAGGGTGGGCGCCGGGCGGACTAACTAGCTAGCAGGGGGTGAGGGGTAGGACATTACTCACAGCCGCCGCCACCGCTCTTCCGTCGGCATCCAGCAGCAGCATTGCCCAAAACAAATATGGCCCCGCATATGTGCATTTAATATATGCATATATGCGGCGGCCATATTTGTTTTGGGCAATGCTGCCGTTTGTGACCAGGCTGGGCTGCGGCCGCTTCTAACAGAGGTAAGCGGCCCAGCCAGCGTGAAATCTGGTCCAGCCCACCGGGAAACGGCCCGGTTTCCCGGTGGGCCAATCCGCCTCTGAGGTATGCGATATTCGGGAAAATGACCCTGATTGTACAATTAAATATCGCAACCCTGATGGGTGCTTACAATGGTAAATGCACCCCCATTGTCCACGCCACCCCCACTATCAACGCCAACACACATTCACTGCGCTCGCCACATTATCTAAAATCAAGTCCAGGCCGATGTGGATAGTTGGGGTATGAAAAGATCGGAGGACGCGTACCGCTGCGCTCGCCACGCTTCGGGTTGATAGTGGGGGCGGCGTTGAGAATGGGGGTGCATTTCACATTGTAAGCACCCATCAGGGTGATTGTACAATTAAAAATCGGGTTGCCTCGCATCGCATCGCATGCCGCTATATAGCATGCGATGCAATGCAATGGTGTACGATGGAAATCGGGGGCGCCGTGCTAGGAAACAAGAACACAAAAATTAATATTGGGTATAAACTTTGTTTCATGCACAAAATTATTTAAAAATTCATGTATATTTTACCTTAGGAGGACTATGGCGGGGGTATACAATTACCTGCCGTGAAGCAACAGGTGTTAAAAAAAAATTTCCAGGTTTTATCACTTTTTTTACATGCTATCCTATTACATTTTCTCACAAAAACACAGTTTCAGTAAAACTTGGTCGCTTTTGAGGACGTAGCTGCTTTTGAGGATTTTGTTTCGACTGCCTGAGGAAGGTAACAAGATCCTAGATAAACCGTGCCTCACACTGTCTTATCGAGGCTATTTAGATCTGATACAATTACCTAAGGTAATTGGATACCACTTTATGTGTATATGAAACATAAATGTACAGGGCTCCGGGAAGTGGCATATTTATAATTGGTGCAATGTGTGCATTGTGCACAGGCCCATTTTCTAATACTTACCTCTCCGGAGCCCTGCAATTCTACTAGAAACGCCCAAAAAATGCCAACCGCACCATTTTGTCGGAGGTCTACTTATGCGCTATAGTGCTCAGACGCTACTGCGCTGAGGCCGGCAGAGAGTAGGGGGCCTGAATGGAGGAGGCTACACACGGGCCTCCTCTACTCTTAAAGCACCGCTGAGTAGGGATGGACATCGCAATGTTTCATAACCATCGATGATTTTGTTTTGATGGTAGTACTATTAGCATTCGATGTTTGCCGCCATCAAATGGTAAACAATCAATGGTGATTTGATGGTCCCTCAGTCAGCCCTGCTGAAGTGCTTCTGCGCATGCTTGGCCGCACTGAAGATATTTGATGCGGAAAAAGGGATTTTTTTTTTGCACATGCACAGAACATATAGTTTTTTTGTATCAAATTCTTTTGATACAATGGTAAATTGCCATTATTGAAAGATTCGATGGCGGAAGCCAACCCTTCATTTGTTGGTGGGCTTCCGATGTCCATCCCTACTCCTGACTCGGGGGCAGACGTATTAAGCCGGGTGAAGTGATAAAGTTGAAGGAGATAATGCCGCAAGCCAGTCTGCTCCCAACTGTCATTTTTATAAACACAGCATGTAACATGACAGTTAAGAGGTGATTGGCTGCTGCGTTATCACCTTCCACTTTATTACTTCATCTCGCTAAATACATCTGCCTCTCAGTGCTTAAACCTGGGCCCCGTTCTCAGTATTATATTATGCAAATATACTAGAATCCAGAATACGAAAATCCAGAATACTTCTTCTGGTGAAACATTTCGGATACTGGAGTCTCAGCCTGTTCTATATAGTGCACACATACTGTACTATAACCATAAGCCTTCAGTATGAATGAACAGTGTGTGTGTGTGACAGGCTCGTACAGCATGAGGAAACTTTCTCACTTATCCATGGAAGTTTATAAGAGAGGAGGAACTTAAGGTAAATTGTTCCTGTGTGTCCTGCATCCTGCGTTTGCTGAGGAAATCCTACATTGTGTAGAAGTAGCCCGGGCTGTTCCCGTATATAGCGATGCTGAGCAGCCCGGCGAGCTGCTGCTGTGGTCCCCGGCTGCGGGAAGGGGTTAAGCTGTGAGAGGCTGCAGCTCTCCTCCTCCTCCCTCCCTCCTATGTGCCTGTGTCACTGTGTGAGCTCAGCCTGCCTCCATGCTGCCGCCCTTCCCCTCCCTCCACCCTGTACTGCTGCTCCCTGTTATTCTGGCTATTGTGTATAATCTGCGCGCAGCCGCCTCACTGTAATCAAGAAGATTAGAGATTCTTGCGCGTCCGGAAATCCCAATCCCCCCCCTTGGTACTCCCCCTCATCCATCTCACCTGCCTACCTAAACTCCTAATTTACCCCCCTCCTTCCCTCCTCGCGCCCCGCTGCCCGTCTCCTATATCGCCTTTTATATTCTTTCTGGTTTTCCCCCTTTTTGATCCCATGCATGTAAGGGTTTGCTGCTGCTCTCCTCCCCCTCTCATCATGTCTCTCCTCCTCCTCCTCCTCTGTCTCTCTCCCAGGACGTCGGCTGATCCGGGGCCGCCAGGGAAGGGCTTGGGGCTGCAGGAAGGGAGCTGGATCTCCGGCGGTGGCCCGGCTGCTCTTATTTTGTATTAAAATGAGGAGGAGGAAGAAGAAGCAGCAACAACAACAGCAGCAGCAGCAGCAACAAGCCCGGGAGCAGCAGCAGCAGCAGCAGCAGCATCCCTATTAGCGAGAGCAGTCCTAGAGCACAGAGAGCAGGGAACGGCGGCAGGAGCAGGAGGAGGAGGAGGAGTGATGAGTCAATACAACTAATAATTTAATGGGGACACAGAAACGCAGAGAGAGAGAGAGAGAGAAGCAGCAGCACTGGACAAACAAACACAACACACACACACAGACACACACACACACACTCTCCTGACACACAAGCTGCTCAAATCATAACACCCTGCAACAGCCAGCAACCCCAAGCAGCAAATAACCCCTCATTATCAGCCTGCCTATTGTTTAATAATGCATGCACCTAGGAGAGGAGGACAGCATAAGCCCAGGACTGAGAAGAGGCATTATTCCTGCATTCTGAGAAACTACTGAGCACTTCCCTGTCATCTGCCCCCAATTCCCCTGGCTGTCGGGCAGGAGGAAGCACCCCTCACTTTCCTCACTTTATAATATTATTATTATTTATTGCTGTTATTTATTTATTTATTTCCCTTCCTTCCTCGACACCCATCTCTTTCCATTGCTCCCACCCCTCCAGTCCTACCTCCCATCTACTTATACATGGAGAAGATCCTGGTCTACCTGTCAACTCTTCCCAGCCTGTAAACATAGGGAGCTCAATTCCTCCTGTACACTCCGTCACCTATTTCCAGCAAAAAAAAGTTTGATGCTTTCAATTTAAATGGTCCTTGTCAGGGACTGTGCAGGTGGATGACATTAGCATCCACTCTGTCTCTGTGACTACCCAACTTCAGTCCTTTCCAGCATCCCATCTCATCCCTCACTCGTTCCCTGCTGTCACTATGCTGTGGTTCGATTTGATTGCGAGCTCCTTGGACAACTCTCCAGACTGAATATCACCAGCAGCTGCTGTTGGCTTCTTCCTCTGCTGAGCATCTCTTTACCACAGATTATTAATATACTTTTTTATCTAGTTTCCTCCTGCCGCCAGTCTCTTCCTCTCCCTGCTTTTGCCTGTGCACATTGGATGCACATTGTCACCATTTTGGGGAAGCACATTAAGAAACAAATATATGTATATATATTCAAAAATATAGAAAAGAAGATTCGCATTTAATAAGTTATCTGCAGGTCTGCTGCTAAAAGGACCAGAGAAATCCCTATTGCATCAACTGAGAGGAAGTTGGACTTTCCTTTATCCATTATATGCTTTCAGATTGGGAAGTGGTGAGTTATCTTTTATTATATCTTTAGCCGCTGCTGGCCCTGACTGCCATAGAGTTTGTGCCTTGTGTGTTGTCACACTGTAGCACTTTGCTTCTTTGTCTCTTTAAAAGGTCAG
Source organism: Crinia signifera (assembly GCF_055691185.1). Lineage (NCBI taxonomy): Eukaryota > Metazoa > Chordata > Amphibia > Anura > Myobatrachidae > Crinia > Crinia signifera. Next base: position 245,311,889 of record NC_139221.1, read on the forward strand.
AGGGAAATCCTGGTAGGGATTGTGGCAGTCACAAGGACCGGAGGGCTTGTAACTTCCCTGGCTCCCTGGGTCTCCTGAGACTTTGTAGTGTTGGTCTGTCTATATAACCAATGTGCCCTGGGATTGCTGCGTTCAGTACCGGAATGACAGCTAAAGTTCTCTCTAGTCCCCTAGTGCTCTTTCCAGAAAACATGTACTGTATATGTATTATTATATAAACTACATTTATTTACATTGCATTTACTTGCTGGTTGTGTCATTCCATATATATGTGCCTGTCACTGTGGTAGTCACATAGTTCCGAGTGATTCATACACTTTATAAAAAAATAAAAATAAAAAAAAAGTCCTAACATTTACCTTTAACTTCAGGTTTCATTATGAGAAGTTGGCCACAAAAAAATGTGATCATGTTAAAATTGAAAATAATCTGAAGGCTGGTTTTAGTTTTGCAGACAGTGTGAAGTGTTCTTTGCCAGCCGATTACTGTGTCTGCTCTGTGTTTTACATAAAAAAGCCTTATTGTGTAGGTGAGCTTAGTATCAGTTTCAGGTAACTACTGCGACCAGAGCCAAGGCACGGAAGTAGATCCCTGCTGACCCTCTCTTGGCGGTGAATGGGTTAAGCAGAACAGAGGCACAGCCTGACAGGGATAACTACAGATAATTGTCACCGCCTTGTGCTGTCATTGTGGGTATGCTCTGCTCATCATTATTTGTAACCGAGATCTTGGTGAACTTTAGCCTTGGGCATAGTGTTTTAAATAGGCAAATTAGATGTTTTATACACAATTGATTCTGATTTTGACACCGATGTACGATGTTAAAATTCAGGGTGCTGCTGTTTGTCAAAACACTGTAAGGGCCACATTTGTCAGAAAGTCTTTAATCTGGGGAAATGTGGAGTTTGACATCCCAACATCAGTTACTTGAGCTGTAGAGTTTTTCTAAGTTATTATTAACTTTAAACTACCTGTTATTTTCAAAGCAATATCTATCTATCTATCTATCTATCTATCTATCTATCTATCTATCTATCTATCTATCTACGGTATCTACGGTATCTATCTGTCTATCTATCTATCTATCTATCTATCTATCTATCTATCTATCTGTCTGTCTGTCTGTCTGTCTGTCTGTCTATCTATCTATCTATCTATCTATGTATCTACGGTATCTATCGTCTATCTATCTACGGTATCTATCTATCTATCTATCTATCTATCTATCTATCTATCTATCTATCTATCTATCTATCTATCTACAGTATCTATCTATCTACGGTATCTGTCTGTCTGTCTGTCTGTCTGTCTATCTAATTTCCAGTGGGGATAAAAACAGTAACTGAGCATTTGATCTAAGAACCATTATTAAATAAGTCTTATAATGTTTCTTAGTCAAGATTTCACTAGCAGTTCTGTGACATGTTACATTGTCTCCTGATTACGCTTTACAACATGAATAGAGATATTTTAATTGAAAGAATTGTTTTATTTGCAAAATAAAGACTTGTCTAATGTCATTTTGTCTTGAGGAGAAAAAGAAAGTATGACATTTAATTGCTGTGCATTGGGAAGCTGCATTAGTTCTTTATAGATCTGTTATGAGGAAGTTGCAGGTGTCAGATCTGATGCTTGTTTCCTACATGCAGCTACAGAAAAACAAAAATATATTACAGTGAAGTATAGCGTCACACAGTGGGTGTATCTAATGAAAAGGCATGTTTACATTTATCGTGTATTCATAATGTAGGTATGTATAACAGAATGTTACTGTAATCTTCTGTGAACCCTCCGAAGTTTAAAGGCCCTTGCTGGCAAACTTGTGTTGCTGCTGCTGCTGCTGCCACATGAAAGTGTAATGTAATTTTGACAGTATAATGCTCACTCAGCATGGTGCATTAGTCATGTTTCCATGCATATAGACTTACATGAGCAGACAGATTCTAAATATGTGCTCTTAATTGGCATACAGAGAGCCTGTGGTACGGAATGGATTAGATACAACCTTCAAAATCACATACAGTAGATATCAGCCACAGTGTGACTGGCGTATTATTGATAACTGTGAACTCCTTATATACTCTTGGTTTTAAGCTAAACCTTTCAGTAGGGCCAAATACTTTGAATTATACACTTCCATGCACAAAACGAAAGTTAATATCTTGCTTTTAAATGGAACACAGATATATATCGAATATGTATTAACATTTAGATTGCAATTCTGAAATTTAATGACACTGAAAACCTACTAAAGGTAAGTATATAAAAATGGGCATTCTTTCCACCCAAAAATATGTATTCTTAATGATATTCCTTATACAACAGATAGACTAAACTTTCTAAAAACAAATGAATAGCTACTATGATCACAGGTGTTTGTCATCCAGAGGTTGGTGTGCAACTGTAATACTGTTCAAGCAGTGTTCTGCATTTCATTCTGATATATATATATATATATATATATATATATATATATATATATATATGTATATATGTATGTGTGTGTGTATTTGTGTGTGTGTGCACTAGTAGAACAATTGGTTATTATTCGCATTCCTTATACTACAACAGACAAGCACGCCTCATTGATTTATAAATACTTCTGTGTGTGTTTTTTTTTTTTGTTGATTTTTTTTTTTTTATTGTGCCAGGTGATCCTTAGAGGCGGGACTGAGCATGGATCATTCGAACGAGACAACTCAGGGGATAGAACATTCGGAAATGTCTAACAATGTAAGCGATCCAAAAGGTCCGCCAGCCAAAATAGCCCGCCTTGAGCAGAATGGAAGTCCTCTAGGAAGAGGAAGAATTGGAAGTACAGGTGGAAAAATGCAAGGGGTGCCACTTAGACACTCTGCACACATGATGAGGACCAGTATCCGAAAAGGTAATTTTCTTCAAACCATATAACATCCTAAATTTATAGATGAATCAGAAGCTGCTGCTGCATCCCAGTGATTGTTTACAAATGAGTGTGAGGATTTTGAGAGTTTTTTTTCTGCTGCTTTGCAGGTTACATAGAATAACATTTTTTTCGATTGTGTTGGTTAGAGTAGTATAATACTTGTTGGCTATCAAGTTTTTTTTTATATCATTTGTTAGTTTGACACATTTTATTTATATTCAGCCTTTAAAACACTTTTGATAATAAGAGAAAGTGTGATAAAGGCTTCTTTATTTATTTTATTTTTTTCCTTAATCTCAACACTATCGGACAAGTGCAAAGATTTTTTAAATGAATTAAGCTAATAATGTTACCAGCTAATAAACATGACAAAGACAATGAAAGATGTGGTTATTTTAAAAAGTAGGTATGGTCATGTCTCTTGTGTAGATGTTTCCTTTTGGGTTACAAGTTGTATTATTTTCAAACAAGTGATAATTTCAAGTACATATTTGAAGGCAGTGGAATGTCATTGTGTTCAGTGTGTAACATTTATCATACAATCATTCATTTTGCATTCAGTTTGGCGAAAACAAAGCATATATTGATCCTAAAATGAACAGACACAGCAGTTGGTATTGTTAGATCTCTATCTATTAAAATGGAAAAACAGCAGTTCAGCAAATTCTTTGGCCTCTGTTCATGATTACCCTATTTATTGATTGTTTGCCAAGAATGTATGCATCTTAAGAAAGCCAGGGTAGAACAAGCATAAAAAATATCATTTATTATGGCTTTTCAAAGTGAGTGCATTAATACTGTGCTGAGAAGCTTTGGCGAAGCTATATAAAAGGACATTCTGACGCCTGCAAACGTATAAGTTCTATAAATTCCTAAATAGGAGTTTTCAGCTGTCTCTGGTACTATGTGATATTTGCACAGTAAACTTTAATGCCAGGACAGTTTTAGACAAGGATTCTACAGACTTCGCTGCTCCTTATGCAGACTTGTTGTTTACATAGACTCATAAACGTTCAGCAAAAGCCCTAGCAGTGCCTTCAGGTTGGAATCATCTTATATTTTTAGCACTGACCAAAGCTTTCCTCTTTTTTTTTTTTTTGATGCTGGACAGTTGTAAGTTGCTGCACTGGGAAGCTGGGCCAAGTATTAGGTCAGATGGGAGCAGTTACGTGACAGTGTTGCTATATAATGCTGATCACTTGAGTAAAGACACCACTTGTCACTCTGTGCCCGATGACGTGCAAACATTCTAGACCAAATAAATAACATGTTATGCAGTTTGACACTTTTTCCCCTTGTATTTTACAATTTTAATAGAAATCAGACAATCTCGTAAGCAATTTAGTTTTACGTGCGATACATCTGATAATTAAAAGACGGTCATTGAAAGTCAGTTCCGAAAGTAAAGATTTAATTGCATGGAGATATATATTTTTCTACACCACAGTGCCTTATAGAATAGATTTCAATTGCGGGGACATTTTGCATTGACTAGATTGCAATCTACTCCTCTGTGCCAGAAAAGAACAAGTGAGTGGCTTGCGTAAGGTCACAAGAAGAGTTCACACAATAAATTGAGCTCCCCTCACCCACTTCAAAGACAGAGGAATCCCCACTTCGCTACTGCTTCAGAAGAGAATAGCAGTAGTCTTCCTACATTGTAAAAGAATGTTCCAGATCTTAACCAACTCAATACCAAATTGGACTTAGCATCCGTATAGTGAGGATCAGACTGCATATTTGTGTCTATACAGTATAGATTTGAAACAAGTGGTTTCAAATAATAAATGTGCGTGTACACTAGATTTCTGGTATTTTTTAAGCCTTTTTGAGTGGTCTGTAGTTATTTATGAATCATAAAGTAAAACATTGACGTTTTTTCACTGAATAATCAGAATCAGCTTTATTGGCCAGGTATACTTGCGTATACTAGGAATTTGATTTGGATTACACACGCACACACATACATACACACACACACACACACACAATATATATGAGAGCAGAATGAGATGCCTTCTACCCCTACAGCTACTTGATGCTGTGTAGTCATTTAGGCGTGTATTGGGAACACATGTGAGATGTTAATAAGGTAAAGAAGAGTGTGTACATTTATCATGCAGTGAAATGACCACTGGTCTTGGTTGTGTCCTGGTGATGTAAATCTTGTCATCATTTCCAAGACGGTCTCACTGTATACTATCAGACTCAGTCAGAATTGCCTACCTGTAGTAATTCCCTACTACTTTCAAACTAGACGAGACTTTGGTGTTGCAGAATTATGTTTTTAACTCACAAATGGATGAAATGTCTTACTGAAATTATTTTTGCAACAAAATGTAAGCATGGCATTAAGATTTACATCATTTCAAAACACCTTTTATATTGGCCTAAAAATGATGAATTTGCCCATGGATGCTATTTTTTTCTATAAACATCAAACTTTTGGAAATGTAATAACCAGCTATTATAGCAATTATTTACACCGTCTGTATAAAAAATATAAGTATTTATCTGTTTTACACTTCTTGCACAGTGATGTTTTGGATTTTATGTTTTGTTTTTGTTTTTTTGCCAATGGAAAGAATCTTAACCAATTCTTTAATGCGTTTGTGCGTGTGTATTTATATATATATATATATATATATATATATATAGATAGATAGATAGATAGATAGATAGATAGATATGCATGGGTGTGTATCTGCTAATGGCTTTTTGTAGAATAGTTATATATTTTTGTTTATTTTTCATATTTCTAGGAAATATGCTTCCAGTTTTCTGTGTCGTGGAGCATTATGAAAATTTCATTGAGTACGATTGCAAAGAAGAACATGCAGAGTTTGTATTGGTTAGGAAGGACATGCTTTTCAACCAGTTGATCGAAATGGCTCTGCTGTCACTTGGATATTCTCACAGTGCAGCTGCCCAGGCCAAAGGTAAATAGTAAAGTTGTATTGAAAAAAGTATAAAATATGCTTGCAGATATTACATTTTTCTTGTCATACTTTTTTTTTTAATGAGTATAAAACTTAAACCAGTTACCTTTTTTACCAACTAAATTGTAAATAATATGGCTAGTTGTAAGGGACTTCAGATGCTATCACTGAATCATTAGCATGCCCATTGACCTTAATAATATGGTCCACTGAGAATCTAGGGAGAAATGCTGAGCATATCTGAGCAGATGGAATGATGAGAGTCGATTTGCATTTTTCACTGACTACCTAGATGTATTTCCGTTTCGATTTTCACAATTGTATTATTAATATTTGGGCATTTTAATCTGCTGCTGATTACTTTTTCTTAAACATTTAAGAATAAAATCATCGCAGCTCAGTTCGTCTATATTCATTATTTGTAAATGTTTCTATGTTGTCGCTTATTTAGGCAAGTCATGCAGCATCATTGCATGTTTTTTTTATTACAGTTTTATGATGGTATTTTTCACCAATGTTTTTATACCTCTTATCAAGTTTCCTTGATATTTTGTTTTTCTGCACATTATATATGTACCAGTTGATATATAATGTTTCTCATTCCCATTATTACCATTTTTTTATTATTATTTTTTGCTTCTTTTCATTTTCATCACTAATTGTAGCTTTTACTTTATCCCTGGGGCACAGGGCTAATTCAGGTTGGTAAATGGAATCCAGTACCACTCTCCTGTGTAACAGATGCTCCAGATGCAACAGTGGCAGATATGCTTCAAGACGTGTTTCATGTGGTCACACTGAAAATACAGCTACACAGGTGAGTCATAATGTGATTCAAAACTGCTTTCTTCCTGAACAGCAGAAGACGTTTCATTCCCAGATAACTTTGATTTTGGTACCATGAAATGATATCACTGCATATTGTTAAAACAAAGTTTGAAATAAAAAACAAAGAGATAAAAAAACGAAAACGCTTATTGTCACTTATGTCTGATATACATTTTAATCTAGCTATATATACTGTATTATCTTTAGTCAATTAATTCAATACATGCATTACAAATAGGTATTTTACATAAAATGTACTTAACAGAAAAATATTTTGCATATCTTGTACCATGCCATCTGGGTACGTTCTGTGAAAGAGTGACTTCACCCTTCTTAATGTAATCTGGTATGTGAATTTTTTTTCTTTTTCTCTCCAACTGCGATTTAAGAGAATAAAATATCTTAAGCCTATTTCTCATGATCAGTTGTGAGGAGGCATTGCACCTTAAATTGTTTCACCAAGCGCATCAGAGCAGGAAGGTAGAAGTAACATGCCAAAATAGTCGCCACATGCAGCTGATGTATAATTCATGCATCAATACAGCAGATGTGTTGTATAAAGTAATTAACTAATCGGAACAATCAGGAGACGGAGAGCAATCTCCAGATGCATCTGCTTGATGCGCAAAATGAAATCTGTCTGTCTTAAAGGAATGTTCTGCAGCAGGATGCAATCTTGTAATAATCCCTTCTTTAATCTGTCTCTAATAGTTGCCCTAAACTTGAAGACTTACCTCCGGAACAGTGGTCGCATATAACAGTACGAAACGCTCTGAAGGACTTACTGAAAGACATGAACCAGAGTTCTCTAGCTAAGGAGTGCCCTCTGTCACAGGTATCAGGCTTTAACACTCTTGAATAATAACTTTGTGTTGTTAACAGTCCGCTAACTGGCATGACCTCAACAATTGTCTTCAGGTTGTTTTTACCTCTAGGAATTGTTCTAAACAGTGTACAGCAGTTTCCAACACATCGCATCTCATGCTGGATTTCACCTGTCAGTCCGCTCCAGCATTGTGATGTAATTGCTACTGCACACTTTAGTATTTCATGCTGTTTACAAAAGTAGGAAAATGTCTTTTATAAAAGCCTACACCCAACCAATGAATTATGCATGCATCTTAAAAAAAGAAAGTGAGAAAAAAAATCCCCATGGGACTCAGAATAATTACAAGCAACACAATTAGTGTCCTGTCATATAATCTAATTAAAATATTCTAGTAATACAATTAAAACATTGAAATCTGGTGTTTTAAATACTGATCTTGAATGACTTAGAGGTGGTTATCAGCAGGATCACTTTTTCCCTAATAGTGACACTGTTTTGCCACAATGAAATAGTTGCTCACTTTTCCAATCCTGTTTTCTTGGATAAGCATAGATTGCATATTCTGTTTTTAGGATTTGTTCCCATTTTTCTGCGCATTTGATAGAATATGCTTTTTTTAATCCCTGTGCTATTTACTATTTGCTAAAAAAAAATCTCTATTTACTCATTTACCAAAAATAATCAGTTGAACATCCTGGTACAGTATGCTAGTGAAACCATTGTATAGCATTTATCTTAGCCCGTAGGTCTACAGTCTTAGACTACAGTCAACAGTGTGGTGCCATGGTGCCTTGGCACTAGAAATATTTTATTTATTAACAGTTTCTTATATAGCGCACACGTATTCCGCAGCGCTTTACAGAGAATATTTGAACATACACATCAGTCCCTGCCCCAGTGGAGCTTACAATCTAAATTCCCTACTAAAGCACGCATAGATCTAATTCCACTCACAGGAATACCACAAACATTAATTGTTGGTATTTAGAACTACTGTATGACACATATTCTACCAACTTTAGGAATATTAAATATTTCAATATTTATACCTCCAGTCTTATGGTTTTCGTTCAATCCTTTTTGGACTGGAAGTAATCTAAATCCTATTCACTGGTTGCAAACTCTTCCATTTAGGCATTTACAGAAGTTCCACATCTGTATCTACACAAGCTTATGGGCATGTTTCCATCATTTAAAAAAAAAAAAATATAGTACAACACTAAAGTAAAATTCTGAAGAGTCAACCTTTGATATTTGATATAAAAGTATCCGCTTTACCTTATTATGAGCAGGTAAAATCCATTTATATGGCAATTTTTTAAATATTTTTTCTTGTTATCGTTACTCTTGTGTATTGAACTGTATTTCTAATAGGCTATGCAAATTGTGGACTCTTTAGATAGTCTTTGAATATGCTTTCATTAATATTTTTCATAATTATAGAAATCTTTTGATCATAATTTTTAGGTAAATGACTGAGCTGGTTGATTGGTCTTTTTTTTCCAGAACGTGTTTCTGAATTTTCACACATTAGTTTATGAAAGCAATGAAGGTGTTCTTCAGCTTTAAAAAGCAAGCCAGGCAATTGATATTTTTACAATCTGGGACAAATTTTAATTAGCACGGCTGAAGATTAACTATAATCTAAACCAATATATGTTTACCCGCTTTTTTTTTAGTTTTTTTGTTTTTCTTTTACATGCCTTACTGGTCAAGAATACTGTCCCCCCCCCCCTTGTCAGGGTGACAGTTGTGCAAGTATACATTTATTATTTATATTATTATTAATATGATCATTTATTTTGCTATATCTGAATTCATAGTTCGACAACGCTTTATTTTTTGAAACCAGGAATAGTATACTGCAACTGACTTGACTAATATTAAAAGCTGGCTCAAGCTAAAAAGGTTGTTAATCAGAGAAAGTTTTCCTGGTGTATTTAAGTTTATTTTTGTTTGGCCATTTTGAGTTTTTTTAAAATATGTTAGCTTATTTTTTAATTAATTTAATTTTAAATGTATTAGGCATAGAAAAAAAATCTCACTTTTAATCTTCTATCCTTAAGAATGATTGATTTGGCAGTTAAAAAAAATAAATAAAAAAAGCAAAAAAACTTTGATAAAATAATCCACAATTAAAATCTTGCTAGGCCTCGCATTCACTATGCTCAGTCTGTGTATTCTGGTCATTGAATTGTATTATTAAAAATTGAGGTAGATGTAACTATAAAGGTGTTTCAAGTTATTTTTATGACTTATATATATAGTTTCTGCTCTCAGCTCATTAACAATATATTAATATTATGCTATAGTGATCACTGGACAATGTAATGTTCTGTATGATTTGATAGATCTTATTATTTATTAATTTTTATAGCAGAACTTAATATTAATATAGTTTTGATTGTTTTGTGGCTATTTATTTCAATGCTACTGAATGTTATTTCAGTTGCATTTCCTTTATGGTATTGCTTTCAGATGGATACAGAAATGTTCTCCAGCTTTGCAACCACACCACATATACTTGCACATCATGTAAGTTGAAGAGATACTTTAGTGATACATCTGTGCTGAATAACCCATTGTCTCCATCTGTTCATATAGTAGTCTATACATTCACTTGACAATACATTAGTATCATATTTCTATTAACTGGAAAGCTTTAATGGAAGGAAATTTACAGTGCATTCCATAAAACAATAGAGCAATGGAATATTACAGCATACTGGGTCATGGTACCAGCAAGTAAAGCTGAGGCCAACTTTATACAACTAAATATATACAAACACACAATTATACAGTATGAGATTTAAAAAAAAAATCTTTATTTAAATGCTACTGTATGTACATTTTTACAGGGCTACAGACTTATTCTAATAGATTGCTGGATTTGGCATTGTTTTTGTATTTTGTGTACAAGATACTAATTTAAAAGTCTGTTTATAAAGCTCATCCTAGGTTATCCACAGGTCAGATGTTAGTACATAGTAACAATGCTTCTTTATTGTGTGTGTTTTTTTCTTTCATTTTTTCACCTGGCTGTAACCATGGGAAAAGTTTTGCACATGAGTCAGTTAAAATGTTCCCTTCTACTTGCTAAGCCTCATTTTATAACATTAATTAAAATAATGTTTGCTTTGGTATTTTACAATTATAGTCTACTCCTCTCCATCACCAGTATAATTATTGGTGGTAGCTATTTATGTTTGTCAGTGTAAATGTATGTTTAGGTGCAGTTTCCTGAACAATGCACTTTCCGCCAGTGGTTTAAATACTGTAAGCAGCAATCACTTCTGATCTTAAGTGAATATGTGATAGAGGTACTCTGCAAATGGGCGTATCTTTCATTGTCTTTTCATTATGCTAGATACTGTTGCAAATATCTATACAGTAATAAATTCACCTCCCAAATGTATGCAATTGAATTGACATGTAATCTAAAACAAATAGTGACTTAAATATTGTTAGCCCTTAGTAATTATCTATAGATTTAAGTTAGTTTAAGTGATTTAACAAATCTTTGAAAAGTACAGTGTGGCTTACACCTCTTGGTTAGTGTGCATTGTAATGAATCGTCAACGATAAATAATTTGTTCATATAGCATTTATTGCTTGACAGTAGTGTATGGTATATGGTCCTTGCCAATATATTGGCAATAATATCAGTTTAAGAAGGGCACATTATTGTCTCATATTTGCTACTACATGTGTTGTATAAATACAGAGGTTATACTAAGGTAAATACCATTGTAGCATTGAGTCAAAGCTAGGCATGCATTTTAATGCAAACGAAGCAGTTTGCATGCATATATGTGGGTTAGTAAATATAAATTTTCTAATGTATTTGTTTTAGGACAATATTTCTAGATGTATCGCCCCAAGCTGTCACAATTTTACATGCAAGGTACTAAAATTTTGGTTTTACAGATCCATATAATTTTCCAGTATAAATTACTATGTATATGTTGTAGAAATGCCTAGCCCCACAGATGGAAAAAGCATGGAAGTCTGTAATACAGGAGAAATATTGCTTTTAGTTATGTCCAGATTACGCTGTTTAAACAGGTTTGACATCTGTCTTTAAATTTTTGGGAGGGAAGAAGACTTTGCTAAGAACCATTTTGCAAAGTGTTCTCCATTTCAGCCTTTCTTTACCTGTATTATGAAAGCAGATGGTCTGCATGTCTCCTGAATATTTATAACTATCGAAAACAATCTCTTGCTATTCACCCTTAGGCTTATGAGATGTCAGGACTGTTCTGGTTGGGAAAAAATCATCTTGGGTGTTTACAGAGAGAGGATTACATTAAGCTGAAATGACTATACATTTTCGAGTTTAATATTTGTCCATCAGCTGTTTAATCGTATTTAGATAATTGTGTAAATAAGTTGTTTGTCGATGCCCTCTCTACTTTATAGAGCTTGAAATCTTTAAACACTAGTAAACCAGATTTGTAAATATGTTTGTTTTTTATGTTTGTTTTTTGTTTAATTATTTTGCTTGCTGTACAGTATTTAAAAAAAAAGACAAAAAAACAAAATGCATTTTGTCTGCTTGGGTTGAATCGGTTGTAATATTCATGCAAATGATTCCAACAATTTATTAACTAGTCCTGGACAAATTCCATGAAAATATTCTTGAACTCACCTATTGGACAGAATGTGTCCTTTAAACAATTTGACTGGTATGTCTAATCTCATTAAAGTTATAGTCATGAGCTATTTATAACTTTTTGGGTTCCTCGCTAGATTTCACTCACAAGTGTGAAACAAGAACAGTGAGTCTATTACAGTTAAGGTGGTGGGGGATTTAAAAATAATCTGAGAATGACCCTCCATTGGCATGCGTTAGTTTATTTTATTTTTTAAATATATCCATATTAAGGATTAAAGTATAGTAATTACTACATATAAATCATCATAAGTTAAAAATAGAAAGTTTCATACACAATATAATAAATAAATGAGCAAACTTGGCTGATATTATGGTAATGGAACATTTTTGCTCTTACCAAATATAATGTATGAGCTTCTTCCTATATCTTAAATAGACATTTTTCCCTATGACCAATGTTCCTGTTATAAAATTCCACTCAAACTTGTACTGGAAGTCAATTAATTAAATTAATAATGCAGGCTATAGATGATGATCATTAGGATCTAATATTATTATTGTTCTGTGAATGGGCATAAATGGAAGTTAGGCAAAGCCCAAAAACAACTGAAAAAAGATTGGGGTTGTTTAATTTGATTACTAAACATGTCCGATCATCCCAACTACCATTCCGCTAATTCCATTCGTCACCAGGTCACTTGGTAGACATGGGGGTATTCAGTCATTACAACCCCTCATCCTGTTTGGTCAGATCATGGAGCTAGTCAGGCACTCTATGGCTAGTTTAACTGTGAACATTTTAAATCCTAATATAATTGAATTGTTTCTTAGGATCACAGCACTGTTGCAGTGCTACCTGTACACTAGTTTTATGGATGTTCCATGCTATAATGACTCTTTTGTTTGGTTTAAAATGTAATTTACTAGTGCTATATCTGGGTTACTGATTTTTTTGTGCAGTTACTTTCTTGCTTTTAGCTAAATAAAATAAAAATCTAAAATTAAAAAATAAAATAAGTAAAAAGTAAATGCCCATTGTAGTTACATAACGGTATATATTATAGTCAAACAAACTGCTTTATTGTTATACATAGCTTATTTAATACACTGACTCATTTGTCTATATTCTGTTGGAAACTTTGCTTTTGCATGAATCTCACACATAATAATTCAATAAAATTATGGGGGGAATGATATTCGTCTAAAAAAAAAACCAGGCTGTTATCTCGATTCTTTGCCCTATGATGTTATCAGGCAATTTAATTCCAGTCTGTTTTTACTTTGGATGGAAATGTACCCTTTTTCATGCAATCTGTGATAAGTTCTTGGATTCATGTGTTTATTGTGCTCGCAGTTACGGCAAAACCACCCTTATCAGGGATTGTGTTTTTCCTTCCACCAGGCAGATGAAACAAAATCCCTGCTAATGCCTGTTATAGGGGACAACTGAAATACCCCGTGGCAAATTGAATTCCCCCCCATATTGACTATACATTACAAGACATTGATCACCTTATGTATATTTGTTTATGATGGCCTTTATTCTTATGGTACTGGAAACCATCCTACCTGCATTTCCAGTGTACCTCTGCTTGCTTGTACATTGCCAAAGTTGTGCATCACTCACATATTGTATGTGGCAGTTTTTATTTTGTGGAAGCTTGTTTACTGTGGCTCTCTAAAGCTGTCATTGACATATTTATGTTATTAGCTTCAACTGGTTTTCCTTTTCTTTTTGTATGTAGAGTATGATTTCTTCCATTGTGAACAGCACTTACTATGCAAATGTCTCAGCAGCAAAATGTCAAGAATTTGGAAGGTGGTATAAACATTTCAAGAAGACAAGAGATATGATGGGTAAGTACAAAATACATGTAGAAAAGATTTTCTACATTTACGTTGGTGTTAGCTACAATTAGATTTATTCAGATGCCCAAGGGGCAAACAACATTTTCAGTAGATTATATTAATTATAAATAACAATGAATTGTTAACAAATAAAATTACTTCTCTTAGACCTGGGTATATGTACTGTTTTTTTACTCCTATAGTAGACCACATCATTGATTTCATATGGTTGTCTTTGGTGTGTGTATATATATATATATATATATATATATATATATATATATACACACACCAAATATATATATATATATATATATATGTTTCAGTAGCAATTTTAAGCTGTTCTTTTGATTGAGGGATACAGCAGACCATTATAGCTGAGACTGATCCGTACAGCCGTAAACCCACTTGTAATACCATGACATTTATGAAAGTGAGTGACCAATGAGAAGCTGCATTTCAATATTGCTACTTCTCATTGGTTCTTGCATTCATACCCATGTTCTGCTGTCCAATTTAGCATAAGTGTTCTCTACTTTATGTAGTGGTGTGGCTTTTGGGGTATATTCAATAAGCATCGAAACTGGCGTCTTGCTGAAAATACGTCAGTTGTGAACATGAATAGATTGGAATGGGTTTTGGCTTTTGGCTGTTTCCTTCAATCACAATCCGGCATAAAAAGATACCGGTATGAGGCAGGGAGCACAGCGCCGGGTGAGCAGCAGCAGCTTACATGGTGCCATCCTTCTGTCCGCCGACACCTGCACCCTCCCGCCGACGGCCAAACCCTCCCGTACCCACTCACCGACTGCCGTACCAACCGCCGACTCCCGTACCCGCCGGGCCGGGTAAGAGCAGCTCACTCAGCCCCGTCCCGGCTCCCGCTGCCACGCTCACCCAATCCCCACACCGACCAGGTGAGCATCAATCAGCGGCCAAATCCAACATCGGATTTGGCTTCTGAATTGAATAATGGATGCCGGATCCATTCCGGCAAAAGAATTTTAGATGGATCCGGCATCAATTGAATATGTCTTTGTCACGCTGAAGCTAATGCTAATTTGATTTGTAGATGCAACCAGTATCTTTATTTTCTTGAAATATGGCACATAAAATGTGTTTTTAAAAAAAAGGTTTGTGATTCTTTTTTCAGAAAAATGCTATTAGTGCTAAACATGTACTTTGTAAAATACATTTGTCAGCCATGGCTTATTTTTGGATTATACATGTATTTAATAGATGTCTCTTGCTGTGGCATGTAAATTATAGTGCTCTTTGTCTAAGCACTCTATTTCAGTGTTGCCTTTCCAGTTGTTTTGGCAAACATTAAAGTACTGCGTTTGTAGCTGATTCTAATTCTATAGCAAAGAAAGTAATCCATTTAGCCAAATTAGCCCTTTAAATGAAGTCAGCACAGAGTTTTAGTGTATATTTCAAGTTATCAGCTTGAGATGATCTACACTATGCATCCTGTAGGAATATGGTCCCTAGCCTGGCCTTTACTCACCTTTATGACAAATAATGATTTTCATAAAATGGACTTAATACTAAAACACTTAAAAGCGGTATTCAATTGTTACCACCCCTGTGATCTCGCTGACGGTATTCAATTGTTTCTGTACACTTACATCATTTCAACTCGCTACCCCCAGGGGTGGCAAGCTAAAATGTATGAAAAGTCATGCGTTTCAGCACTCATTTGCGTCCATTAGTATGGTAGGGTTTAGCCGCACATAAGGAGTGTGATGTGCGAAATAAAAATGTTCAATTGAATGTCACCCTGCAGTTTCCTCTCACTTTAGATGGGAGATTGGGCATGGTTAAACAATTAAATACGACCCTAACTGTTTTATTGTAGCCTTGTACTTATTTTCTAGATGTTATAGGTTGTATCTATATTTTTATATTTATATGTGTCTATATAGTGTGAATTTTCATTATATTTACTTTCACTTTTATTGCAAGTTTCCTTAACAAAATTATAAAATGGCAGCTTTTAAACAATATCCCCAAAAAACTTTCCATGTAGGTAATTACCAGGTTTTTCTGTTGTTACAAAATGTATCTTTATTAGTAGCTTCCTTTCCGTGTCTGGGCATTAGCTTCTCTGTGGAAAGATTGCCTTGAGTATTCCATGTATTCATTTTACAACCATGCTGTACAAACTGTGATTGGGTGTGACCAATGCTATCTACATTGTGCAATTATAATTTGAAAGTAATCTTTAACGCAACCAACTTGTTCAGCATGCAGCACCATTCATTTGGTATTTTGAGTGAAGGAAGGCACTAAGATAGTTAAAATGGCGCTATCGTCCTCACTGTGTACATGCATTGGGAATGTTACAGTTAAATATTTGTTCATTTGTCACAATTGCCTTCTAAATGTCCCACATTTAAAACACATTATTACTGTTTCATATAAACCTTCATATAAAAATGAAGTTGATTCTGAAACACAAAATTGTTAACATAACAATTATTTTTAATATATAAAGGTCATCTGCCCAAACATGCATACAGTGCTTAAAGTAGTCCTGGTGAGGTGGTGGAACTTACTCAAACTCCCCCCTCCCCCCCTCCCCTATATGTCACAGCCAGGGTGGGTTCTAGGGTGTTCGGTGCCCCCCTGCAAGCTCTAAATGTATGGCCTACAGATGGAACCGGGCTCTTCTTTGCAGGGGATGGCGATGGCGACGCCACCCGCCATCCCCCGCCCCCCGTTTTTGCGAAAGGGGACGCGCACGCACGAGATGCGCGCGCGTCCCCTTCCGACGGCTTCCCCCGGGTCCCCGCCGGCTTGTCGGCGGTCACCCGGGGTCCCCATTGCCTCCCTGCACCCCCCCTAAACCTGTCCGTCTCCCTGAAGCGGAGACGGACAGGTTCCCGTCCCCCTGGCGTACGGACACTGAGACGCGCGTGCGCGTGAGACGCACGCGCGTCTCAGTCAGATGGCGAGCCGGGATGCTGGCGGATCGCCAGCAGTGACGTTCTGGCGATTCACCAGCAAAGAAGAGCCCGGCTCCATCTGTATATCACATAACCATGAAAAGAATAATGCGGGCCACAGAATGGCACCCTTAATGCAAATTATGCCCCACAGTGCAAAACAACCCAACAGCCAAAAAACGGGACAGTGCACACCATAAAAATTTAGGGCATGGCTTTGTGGGACAGGGGATTATGCACACCGTAATGCCCATTACACATTATGCCGCACCGTAATGTACATTACACAATATGCACACGGTAATGCCTCTTGCATATTATGCCACATAAGTACCGCTTACCTACATGCTCATTGTTAGGGTTTTCTTGCTTGATGCCAGGGGTTACATGCTCAGTTCCAGGGGTAACATGCTCAGTGCCAGGCGTTACATGCACAGTGCCTGGGGTAACATGCTCAGTGCCAGGGGTAACATGCATAGACCCAGGGGTAACATGCATGGTGCCGGGGGTAACATGTTCCGTGCCAGAGGTAACATGCTCTGTGCCAGAGGTAACATGCTCCGTGCCAGGGCTAATATGCTCCGTGCTAGGGGTAACATGCAAGGTGCCAGGGGTAACATGCACGGTGCCAGGAGTAACATGCTCCGTGCCAGGGCTAACTTGCTCCGTGCCAGGAGTAACATGCATGGTGCCAGGGGTAACATGCATGGTGCCAGGGGTAACATGTATGGTGCCAAGGGTAACATGCATGACGCCAGGGGTAACATGCACAGTGCCAGTGGTAACATGAATGGTGCCAGGGGTAACATGCTCTGTGCCAGGGGAAACATGCATAGTGCCAGGGGTTAAATGCATGGTGCCAGGGCTTACACGCATGGCATTCACTGTGTGGTAAAGGAGACAGCCGGGCAGAGCGGTGGAAACCCGGCTGTCTCTTAGAGCAGGTCCATCCGCCTGCGACTCAGCGGCACGGCTATTTAAAATGACGCACCGCACCTAGCTCACGGCCTGGCAGCCAATCAGGCTGTGGCAACCCCCGATTGGCTCACGAGTCACGAGCTGGGCACCCCATTTTAAATAGCCACATTTCCGCAGTTGCGGATGGATGGACCTGCTCTAAGAGAGACAGCTGGGTTTCCACCACTCTGCCTGGCTGTCTCCTTTATAGCAAACCAGGCTGCAGGCAGGGACAGACACAGCCGGGCGAGGTGACCGGACAGAAGCGGAAACGGTTCGCCTCCAATATGGAACTGACAGAACGCAGTTCCGGCTCACTTTAACCCCTGCAAGGATATATCTTGCAAAGGATAATGTGTATGACACTGATGAACCCTGTCACATGATATTACAATGTACACTGAAACTACATGTAATCTCTTGTGATGTGTAATCCATATTAGGATTGTGTACATTAAGCTGTGCCAATAGAAATTTGAATGCACAAAAATATTGTGTATAGAAAGATTTTTAATTTAATAAGGGTTAAACTTTGCCTTCAGAACTATCCCAAAGCAGAATTAATCAGACATGCTGCTCAATGCCAAAATCTATTTTGAAACTGGCTCATCAGCTATTTGAACTTTTCAGATACAAGGTCAGTGTTGTATTAATTCAATGACCCCATAGCTAATAAAAAATGTATATTCTAGTGTGCCAGATGACACGTTTATGTCAGATTTTTTGGCCAGTATTAGGCAGCATATTACGTTGATCATGTCCAAAGTCATATGTCACTAGGATGGCTTGTGTATCATTTATATAATAATTATCCGTAGCCTTAGTATAGTTTTACAATGCTGCTTCATGAGGCTAAGAAGCATTTACTATGGCAGTAATGGAGAACCTTAGGACTCCTGCTGTTGTTGAACTACACATCCCAGCATGCCCTGCATCAGTTTTGCTATTTGGTCACCCTAAAACAGTTGCAGGGCATTCTGGGATGTGTAGTTCAACAACAGCTGGAGAGCCAAGGTTCTCCATCACTGAACTATGGTATTCAAGTATAAGAGAAGACTGGTGGAGGTCATTTTGGACCTTGCAAGTCACTTATTCTATGCATATATATATATATATATATATCACATTAATTCACTTTAATATTATAATAAACTACAAGAGACTTATTTATCTTTTCTTTGCAGTTGACATGGAAGATCTGACTGAAATATCTCAACAAAATACAAATCATGTGAACTTTGTTCAGCAGCCTGGTCCGGGTAATACCCCTGAAAAGCCTTCATCCCCAGGACAGCATTCTCTTAGCAGTCAGCCGACTGTGCGGACGCCGCTTCCCAACTTGCATCCAGGACTTGTATCTACTCCCATCAGCCCTCAGTTAGTAAATCAGCAGCTGGTGATGGCTCAATTATTGAACCAGCAATATGCAGTGAATAGACTTTTAGCCCAGCAGTCCTTAAACCAACAGTACTTGAACCACCCTCCTCCCGTCAGTAGATCAATCAACAAGCCTTTGGAGCAACAAGTCTCGCCCAACACAGAGGTGTCTTCCGATATCTATCAGTGGGTACGTGATGAATTGAAACGAGCAGGAATTTCGCAGGCAGTATTTGCACGTGTGGCTTTCAACCGAACTCAGGTAAATAAGCTGTACAACCTTTTCTTATCTTTTGTTTTGTGAAATGTTTTGTAATATTTGGAGTATAAAGGAGGATCCAACAACTGAGAGCAGTGATGTACTGATGTTATTGTTGGAAATACAACTTCATATCCCCTTCTGGGACATTGGCCCCTATTCTGGTTCACTTGCATAGGAAAAATTCCTTGTCCATTGCACTGCAGGGGGGAAGATGTAACATGTGCAGAGAGAATTAGATTTGGGTGGGGTTTTACTTCAAAGTGAGATCTATATTGCATTGTGAAAATAAAGCAGTCAGTATTTTCCCTGCACAGAAACAAAATAACTCACCCAAATCTAACTCTCTCTGCACATGTTACATCTGCCCCGCTGCAGTGCAATGGTTTTGTCCATTTGAGAAGGAATTTGCCTTTGCGAATGAACCAGAATTCTGTTGAAGAAATGGATGGAGTAACTGGATGCTTTGGAACTAGTGTATGATTGGGCAGTATACTGTGTGTCGGGATTTATTAGTATTTATAAACATTCTGAGCTGTAAAGGAAACATCCTTAGAACTACTTGCTGCAGAATGACTTTTGAGAACCATCTAGAACCAGCTTCTAATTTTTGTTAATGTTAATGCTCTCCATACAAAGTAACACACACACACACACACACACACACACACACACACACACACACCACTGCATTGTAGTATCTATAAACCCTGCTTTGTAGAATTTGGAAATTCATGTGTGGCAGTATGTGAATAGTGCAGATTTGCTGGCATCGGAATCAATCATCCCAGGGCTTATTGTTATTGTTGTTAGTGTGCTGTGTGTGCAGCCAGTAGGGTCACAAGTTGCCACATGCACAGCACATATGGAATGTGTTGTGAATCAGATGCAAAAATGAAGGTTTTTGCAGCATAAATGTTTTATATATATATATATATATATATATATCCCTGCTGTCATTCTAAATACATATTTCATGTTGCTAGGACACCTTGCGTTCTCTATTATTTTCACCTTGGTACCCTTGGCTGTCCCTTTGCTTTATTCATTTCTTCACCATTTACAAACCAAGGATTTGTGAAAGTTGTATTTTAAACTAATGATATTTACTTAGGGTGTGTCCCAAACATGATATTTCCTCCTATTTTTCTCTGGCATTTGTGATGAATACAATTCCTTTTGGATACAATGTTTAGATGACACTATATAATAGCAATAAACAAGCTTTCAAAACACAAACCAGGAATACAATGAATGCTACATACATATTTCTCACATATTACAGTTTCCTGTGGGCCACATAAACCTCAGTTGTTGACTCTTATGGATTTTTTCATATGCTGTACTCCTTAATGTCACAGTGAGCAGCCCTACAAGTACCCCAGGTTGGACACCACTGATTTAAACATTGGACATTTCTTTAGGTTACAGTTGTTTATTTCCTCTGGTTCAGTTGTATCACTTTCAGGGAACACAGCTGAGCCATGTCTCTTCTATTGGCAATGAAACCCTAGTGATGAAGATACCTTGCTGAAAAGCACAGAAGTAGCATTAAAAGTGTTCGGTAAAAGATGCAGGATGACATAAATCAGAAGTTTTATGATGGTTGGAAACACCTTAATAATATTACATGTGAGGGTCAGAAATGAGCACGTCATTCATTCGGGATATGGTCATTAGGTCTGCCCTTTTAAGGTCAACATGCATTGGGTCGACCACTGAAGGTCGGCACTTGAAATGGTCAACATGGCTAAGGTCGACAGGGCAAGGTCAACAGTCAAAAGGTCGACATGATTTTTGTAACTTTTTTTTTTAACCGACATGCGTCGACAGGCGGTATTTCCACTAGGGTGTGAAGGGAGAATATACTAGTGTGCCTAGTGCAGCAAGGCACCATGCCCGAAGCATGGCGGTGCAGCAAGCTATGTGACGGGATGCAGCACACATTGACTATTTCAGCAATCAGTACATAAAAATTGTGAAAAATTCATGTTGACCTTTTGACTGTCAACCTTGCCATTGTCGACCTAATGCTTGTGTCGACCTTCCAACCCTGACCATCTTAGCCACGCTGACCTCTTTCAGGTGTCGAACTTCAGTGGTCCACCCATTGCACGTGGACCTAAATTGGGTTGACCCAATGACCCACATCCATTTAATCTTCTCATATAATAGCTATTTGCAGAGCAAAAATAGTGCTCATTCTCTACTAAAGTTCCAGGTTAATTCCAGATTTATAGTACCTTCCACACTCAGGATTGGTGCGCAGACGCTTATTTAACTTTTCAAATGATTTTACTGGCACAGGGCCTGTTTCAGAAATGTACGCAAATTGTCTCAATTCAGTAAGCAACAACTGTCCAAATATATGCAAATGTTGCGACATCTTAGATCCGCTGCTTGTGTACAAAGATGCAGACATCGGATGCACACAGGCCAATAATCAATCTTCTGAGTAGTCCTATGACCGCACAGCATGGCCATCAATCATAAGTTGCATTTGCAAGCTGCCCCAGAAACAGTCTGCATTTGAATTGCTACTCCCGCAAACAGTCCTTCTGTAAGACCATTGTAACACGTGTGCAGTGTGACCTCATGGGCACTAGCATTAAACACTCCGCTGCATACTATTTCAACATTGCGTCCATCTTTAGAGCAGGCTCAGAATATTTCATGATAAAGGTATTTAGTTGTGAATGAATTCCGTAATTCAGTATGTTAATTAGTACCTCGTTACTGAACGTTTACTTTTTTATCAGAATAATATGTTCCATTCTTTATTTGTCATTACACCATTTTATTGCTCATATAGTTTTTATAGGTAATCATCAATCAAAAATATATTCCTAAAGACTAAGTCCAATATATACCCTTACACACTACTCACAAATTAATACTTGTTCATATTAATCTACTACATGAACAGTGACGTGTTTATAATGAGTGCAATCTGTGACTCTAGCACCGCACTTGTGTCTACTAGTACCCAGCGCCATCGCTGACTATGCTGCCTAGCTGCCAGTAAGAGAGAGAGGAGGGGACCCAGTTGGAGACTGCAAATGTATATCTCCTCTTTTAATACCATTTAGTTTACCATTCCCAGCAACTGATAGATAGCTGTACCAAGAAAGCATCTTCATTCAGGCAAAATATACAAACTGGGAATACACATAAAGAAACACTCCTGCGCAACCCTGCACCATGGATAGTACAAATGACCATATACGCTTCTGTATATAAGTGTAAATTTATTAAATAAAAAGCATGTCATAAAAGCAACAGAAATACATTTAGTTTGTATTTATGATATATAATAAAAAGGATGGCGTGACCTAATACCGGTATACAGTTATGGACTTACATATACATACACACATAAAACATTATAAGAACCCTTTCTGGGGTATTTGGATTAGTGGCTGTTCACTTTCTTATATTGGGTAAAGTGGGGAAGTAGCACTGTATGGTGTTCCGTCACTTGTCCTTGGAAAGATGGAGGTGTCTGCCGGCAGACTTCTGGTCCTCTCCTGCCGCTGTGGCTGTATAGCGTGGCGTGCCCGGAGGTCCCTCTCTGTTCAAATCGACGCGTTTCACCCGTGGTACGGGCTTCATCAGGATGTGCAGAGTCTTGCACATCCTGACGAAGCCGTACCACGGGTGAAACGCGTCGATTTGAACAGAGAGGGACCTCCGGGCACGCCACGCTATACAGCCACAGCGGCAGGAGAGGACCAGAAGTCTGCCGGCAGACACCTCCATCTTTCCAAGGACAAGTGACAGAACACCATACGGTACCTTCCTCCAAGTCCCCCCTCCCCCTTACGAGCACTTCTAATATATATCACACAGGAGTGTGGAACTTAATACCTTGTGCTGCTTCATCCACTTTACCTTACACAGGATAGTGGTACTTTATATACTTGTGCTGCTTCACCCACTTTACCCAATATAAGAAAGTGAACAGCCACTAATCCAAATACCCCATAAAGGGTTCTTATATGTTTTATGTGTGTATGTATATGTAAGTCCATAACTGTATACCGGTATTAGGTCACACCATCCTTTTTATTATATATCATAAATACAAACTAAATGTATTTCTGTTGCTTTTATGACATGCTTTTTATTTAATAAATTTACACTTATATACAGAAGCGTATATGGTCATTTGTACTATCCATGGTGCAGGGTTGCGCAGGAGTGTTTCTTTTTGTGTATTCCCATTGTATCCTAGGGTAACCACTGTATTCTTACCCCAGACACCCAGCGGCACCCTACCAAGCCACCGCTTAAGCGCAGTCAGTCATCCCCTATTTAAAATATACAAACTTCCACTATCTTATTAAATCCCAATTCTATAGTTAACAATTTTGATAGTATGCCAATGGAATTGAAGCAAGGCAGTGCAAATGGGATACATATGGATGACTGGCGGTGGGAATGCCAGCATTCAGAATAAAGATGCCAGCATCCCAAAGGAGGGAATACTTACCTTCATCCTGCCCCCTCCCTTACCCTAACTATAATTCTGCCCCTCCAGCCTAATTTTAGCACTCCCCACTAGTGCCTAACTCTAACCTCCATACCCCACTTCCTAATCCTAACCCCCAGCCCTGCCATCTATCACTAAACCTCCCTTCTAACCCTCCCACACTGCAGCCTAAACCATACCCCCCTCACTGCAGCCTAACGCTAACTCCTCCCAGTTCCTAAACCTAACCCTACCACCCTCTTTCACGGCCTAACCATAACCCGCCCTGCATATTTATATTCACCATCCCGACATTTGGAATTACGGTGCTAGCATCCTCACCGATGCCGACACTCTGGTGCCTGTCTCCTGGCGGTGGTCAGAATACATCCTTTGCAAACACTCATATCTGGAGACAGATTCAACGCGAGGTGCAGTGAATAGCATCACCCATTGCACCCATCCTGGGGTGCAAGCAAACATCTGACAAAACGAGGGTGACGATGCTGTTTTAAGCCAAAGCGCAGTGCAAACAGCATCACTGCAGGGCACTTGAGTTGGAAAATGCCACTGCTCACGACTAAGCACCCGTGAGTATCAGCATTCTTCAGTTTAGCAGTGTGCAGATTAGACTAGCTTCGGCACTATTCACTGCGCCTCGTATTGAATCGACCCCATTGAGTTTTCACATACTGTATATGCTTTTTGTGTTTAGTTTGCTGGTTTGCTCTCAAATCGTTTAAGCGATATTTAATGAGAACCCTTTTTGTTTCAAACTATTAGTTTAGTTTTTGCAAAGATTGATTTTCTAATGAATGACCAAATTAATCAGTAATAGCCTTCGTAAATAAAGTGCAGTAGAATTATCTTGCTTTTTTTTTTTTTTGCAGTTACTTTAGTCATTAGCGATGATACACATTAAATACCACTAATAGTTCAAATGTAGCTTCTAATTACCACACTGAATCTTCTACAAATCATGCTGTTAAATAAAGAAGTCCCACAAGTAATGTAATAAAACTTGGCCTAGTAAAATACTTTACTTATGGATTTTTGGCGTATCTCTTTCCACTGCAAAGTATAGATTCCCAGTCTTTGGTAGTTCCACATCAGCTGTAAATCCAGTCTGCTGTAGCCTGGAGTATACATTCTCAATATCCTCCAGCTAAAATTATTCCGCAGTTGGTTTTTATTCTGTTGTTTTTCATTTTTAGTTCTTAAGAATAATCTGTATGAGAAATACAAACACTTTTGTAAATATGTTATTTATTTTATATACAGTACATTCACATGTATATCAGGTTTTTGCCATAGCATCTCTCTGAGGGTCAATTACTTTGATTGCCTGTTCATTAGATGTATTTATTTCTGCTTAGGAGGGAGGGGAACATGCAGCATTTCTAAAAGGGCAGTTTATTAATTAAGTGATGTAAGACAGACTTTCACACAAATTTCAGTGTACTTATTAGCTATTGGTGTGTCGGGATTTGGTTCCACTCTATACTTAACTTTTGTGTACTGGAGCCAATATCATTGGCTAAAGACTATTGAGAAGCTATTCTCTGTTAATTAGAAAAACATAAATACAAATCAGCATGCACAGATAACTTTATTTCTCCATAATACATTTCTTAATAAGATTACTTGTTCAAGGTAAGAAAACATATTACCCATTTTAACTGTTATGCTTCAAGGGATATATTTTCTCCCTCATTTCATTGATACTTTGCAACACTTTTAATCAAAGACATCCCAATAAGCACATATTTCAATGTAAAATAAATCAAACTGACAATTCAATGTGACAATGCCTAAGCAACTCTGAACACACAATGTACCCCTCTTAAGAAGGACCTGTTCAGTGTCAGCATCTGAACTGTCAACTTGTGAAATGTTGACAGTTTGATGATACCAACGGATAGCGTTAGATGCCATCTGGAGGATTAGGCTGTTAGGGGATGTTAGTTTTAGGCAACAGGAAGTGGGGATTAGGGTTAGGTGCTTGGGAAGGGGGAGGGGGTGTAGAAATTAGTATTAGGGATAGTGGGAAAATACTCATTAGATATATTCAGAGATATGGGGACTGTAGCTGATCCTCACATGACCCCCGGGACCTGAAAGAAGACACTAGAGATGCTGAGACAAATTAAGACACTGCTAGACTACTAGGGAAGGCTTGACATCAGTTCATGAATATTGACATGGTCACTGTCAACATAATGACAGTTTGATGATGTTGATATTCTCATGTTTTCAAATCATACCCTACTCCAAGGAAACAGTTGACAAAAAAAATGCACTAAATCAAAAGGAAAGAGGTATAGTAGAGTATCTCCACATATCAAAATCAATAAGCCAAAAAGCTAATTATAGCAATCAGTTATTATATGGCAAATAATGGAAATTGAGTTCACAATAAGAATTCACCTTATAAAGGGCATCATAAGAAGTGTAGTCTTAAGGTTGTAAGAAGAGGCACAGTTTTTGAGAAGCTGAAGGTTTCTGTAGAAGGTGGAGACAGGAAGACCAAATTCCTTATTTTGGTACAAGTGACCAATTTTAAAGACACAATAAGAAAGCTAGAAGATCTCCAAATTGAGCAAGCCCAGCTCATAAAGAGAGCATTTGGATCAGAGAAAGACATCTGTATACAAATCTATCAAACACCCCCCCCCCATTCCCGCCAAATAAGTCATACATGAACCACCAGACTAGAGTCCTGACACAACAATGGAGCTTGACCCTTTGTCTCAAGCTTAGAAAGCAGGATCTTTAAATACTGTATGTGAGACCGTGTCTGCTCGACAAGAAACCCTGCTAGGGTGGAATAAGAGCAATCACCTCCACCAATGATCCAAATGAGCATACTGAGAAGCCATATAGTAAAGTCGCAATTTAGTGAGGGCGAGGGCTGGCGATTATTTTGAATCTGCACAAAGTATGTAATGAATTCTTTGTTTCTTGTTGCCCCAGAGTAAAATATGGATTCACTGCCAGAACTTTTGTTTCAAATGAGCAGTACTAGGCATAATATTACAGACAATTAAGTTTGCTAGATTATTAGAGTGGGGAAAACCCTTAACATTAAAGGGGGCAAGGGAGGTCAGTAGCCTCATACACAGCTATTAATGGGGACAGTTAGATTTAGACCAGTTAATATGGAGTCCTGAGTACTCATCAAATTCCCCTATCCACACATAAGTCATGTGCATCAAATTACTATTACTACTTATATAATGACTGGTATAGCATGCCTAAAATATGATCTCTTTAATGAAGGAAGCTGGAATCATGAGGCTTTTGTAAAGGAAGGAGAGAAACCACGTGGTACAGACGGCATTCCTCTCCTCATGTGATCTTAGTTGTGCAGCCGCTGTGGGCGATTCAATGCTCAGCGATGGCTGTGATGTACCATTCCAAAATGGCAAAAAAAAATGGCCGCAGACTAACGGAAAACGGCTGTGAATTCTACAATCCGCAACCGTTTCTGACAAAACAGATCAGACTTTAAAAAAGTTTACCATGACAGCCTTCATAGCATTGAGTAGGTGAAATATCTGAACAGATTGAATACCCTCCTATACAGTATGTGACATTTGTTGGCGAAACAAGTGTGCATGACTAAATTAAGCTCTATTATTTATCTTTGTACAAATCTATGAATAAAAATAGCATATTTTCTACTTGATTCTATATTCACTAATGAATATTCACTATTGTTTGCTGTGTCCTGAGTATGTTCCTATTGTTAACCATGTATATACAGTGCATTTAAACAGCACCTAAGTAATGCATTGCTGTAGATTAAGGTTGCTTGATGTTTAAAGTGAAAATGTCGTGTTGATGCTACCATATTGACCATACTGACAGTTGAAGTGAGTTCGTGCACAATATAGGAATAAATCATAAATACATTTTTGTGCTTCGATTACATGTGCTTTGACAGGTCAATGTTACTGTGTATACTTGTTCTGTGTTTTCATTCTATTTTGCTCAGAATATTAAGAAATAAGTTGAAGTTTTACACACAAAGTATTTAGAGTTTGAAATATGGCATTTTCATGTGTAGCGAGGCAAAAAGCATATAAAGTATTAGACCATGATTTACTTAATCCTTCTACTTAAGATAACAACTGTGCTTGCTCAGCTTATATTTGGCGAGTCCCTCTTATTTTTACATCAATGACCATTCTTTCCACCTTCTGTTCAGTGGTTGTCTCAGCTCAGCTTTTTACTTTGCTTAGTGTAACTGTTATATCCATGTGGAAACTAAGTTTATATATTCATTGTATTTCTTATTCCTAAAGCCAGTATTGACTGTCCCCAAAGAGAGTTTTTAGTGCAATTATGTTACATTATGGATGAAAAACAAAATGTTCTTATTGGATATTTTTAGTTTTTATTGAAATGACAACACAAAATAAAATGCGCAGCTGCCTTTGGGTTTTACCTTTCATTTCATTTCCACCATGCAATTTCCTAGTGTGAAAGCAGGAGAATCAACAAAGGATGCTCAGGGTCAGGGATGGCAATGTGTACCAATTTAGTTGGTTCATGCACGGGCAATAGATCTGTAAGGATTGGAACTTATGAATAAATATCTTTATTTTACTTATGCCTGAAATATTCATTTTTAAACCATGGCATTGAAATAAATGCAGCCTTTGCCAAAATTGTTTAGCAGTGCTCCTCATAGTGTTCCTTTGTACAGGAAGTAACATCCTAATACACAAGCATGCTAACTGTCGCTGAGTAGCACACCTCAACCCCTGTTCTGTTGTTCAGAACGCTCTAGATAACTGGACTTTTGTTTAAAAAAAAAAATCTTTACACTACAGTATCTTTGTTTTGTTTTTTGTTTCTAATAGGACATTTTCCCCCTTATCCTTATCCTTTTGGGTGTTTATGGTCTTCCATGCTGTTTTTTTAGATGAGCTTTATAAAAAAAACAAAAAACATTTCATTATTACTTTTCCGCACCCTTAAGAATTCCAGTTGCTGGATTTATTGCCATAATACAGATGGGGATAAACAACAGAAACAATTAAAACAGAGTAGAACTAAAACAAAAATAATTATATTAATCCTTTCTCTTAAAATTGCATTGACCATTGAAACTGTGTTGGAAGCCATTATTGACTGAAATTGACATAGACAATTCATTCAACTTCTTTATTAACTCTTTCAGTGCCAACATCTCTGTGAGAAAAAATATCAACTAAAAATGCCAGCGTCGCCCACATTTGTTATGTAAATTCAAATAAAAATTGGTGTGTATAAAAAGATTATATTTCCTATAGAAGGTAGACATTACAGGTCATTATGATAAATTAAAATGTTTGCTAAATTTCAGGCCTATATAAAAACTTCACTTGGCACTCAAAGGGTTAAAATAAAACCTTTGAATGGATAACTACTGTGTAATTACCATATAGACAGCATGTATTTGAGGACATTACATGTATTCTCCATGATTATTATTTTTTTTTCCTCTAAAAAAAATGTTTTTAAACAAAATGGGAAAATGTGTTTTTGTTAGAATCATTATTGGTAATGGATAAGTCTTATAAGGAATTTAGGTCTGTGTAAACTCTGTGGTGAAATGAGATCTTCTGCTTAACTATAACTACTTAATTACTACTGTGCTCCATGTAATTCTTTGTAGTATAATTTAGGAATAAACCTAGAATCTCTATCATTACTGCACAAAAGGTAAAAATAAAGGTACTATTACACTGTCTACAAATCTACCCTGCAGTTTGCAGGAGACATACAGAGATATGTATGCTTAATATTTGGCAGTAACTACAATGGCTGGTTGGAATATCTTTATTAATCCTCCACCTGGACTAATTTTATCGGTCTTTAGAAAAGACATTCTATATTAGCTTTCTTGGGAATATAGGAATTATTTTGCCTATGTGCTTTGAAGTTGCTTTGTGCTGATCAATTCTTCTTCAATCAATGATTATGTATAAAGGCGAGACAATATGAAGCCAGACAGGCGACGTCTTCATAGGTCTTTATCCTCCATTGCCAAAGTAGATTAACTTAGAAGGTGGTGGCTGTGGAGTGTGTTAGTTTATAGGGTATTTAACCCATGATTGTTAAAGTGAGTGGGACTATCCTTCATCAGTACAAATTACACATTTCCTCAAATGTATTAACATTAATTTAGGGGGCATTTGCATTGACCCACAGCAAGAATGTTGATATTAGTTTTTTTTATTTTTCTAGTATAAATTACAAAATAAAATTGACTGATTGGTTGCTTAATATGATGTAAAGCAATTTTGAAATGAAAATGAAATAGAATGTTTTAGTCAACAGTCTCTCACTTCTGTGTGATGATAGTGTTTTCAAGAGTATTATGCAATTATCCCATTTCTGTTATATTGGGGCAGATGTATTAAGCCTAAAAAAGAGATAAATGCGAGGGTGATAAAGGGTGCAGGAAATCAGCTCCTAACTGTTATGTTATAGGCTGTTTGAAAAATGGCACATAGGAGCTGATTGGCTGGACTTTTATATCTCTTTATCACCCTTGCAATTCTCTGTTTTAAGGCTTTATACATCTGCCCCATTGTATCTTATCACCATTGTTCTAACCACCATGGCTTCTGTGGATCAACCAGAAATTGCTGTCAGTACATTATTTTTCTAGAATGACAATCTTAATTTCTAAACAATATTAATGCCAGCAATGCCAGAGTCCCCACTCTGTTTCAAGCATGTGTCGGTCTAGCTTAAATACTGTAAAGTCCCAACCAAGGCATGAGAGCAAAGCAAGGACCTGTGAAGTTGCAGTGGGTAGCCGGGCCCTTCCTCTAATTCTTCTATTTCACTCAGTTATAACATGTCCTGTCAGTGACATAAAAAATGTCTTTGCACCATGTTATTAAGTCAGTATATAGATCAGAGCTATTCGACTGGGCCACTCTGAAAAGATAGGGAGATTTGGGGGCTTAAACATTTATGTTTTAATATAAGAACACAAGTAAAGTTTAAAATGCATTACACATATGATATTACACATTCCTCTTTATATGCCATTAGACTCCTTCATAGGAGCTTAGCACATATGCCAACATGATCACCAACTTGTCACAGGGCTCTATGCACAGTAGATGCTGTACTGCACCTTATTCACATTATGACACAAATTACAGCTTTGTATTCACATTATGCCACAAGTAGTTCCCCTCCATATTATGCACAAGTAGTGCCCCTTAATCATATACCTAATAGTGGTGTCCCTCATTCACATTATGGCACTGATTATTGCTCTCATATTTAATTATGCCACATTATACCTCACAGTAATGTCACTTATTCACAATGACACTTACTCCACACAGTAGAGCTTGTTATTCTTATTATGACACACAGTAGACATAAGGATGACGTGAAATGTGTAACTTTACCTGCCTGGAGAATGCACTGTAACCCTGTCCAAATACCACATGCCGCCGGCAACAGGCAATAGAGGATAGTGACAGTTTCAGCCATTGCAAATCAGCTTGCTTTTTATTGGCTATTGCTATTACACATGACCTCTGACAGGATTAACTGCATCTTACACCAATTGTAGCTTTATTACAGCAAGCCAGAAACAATTAGCCTCATTCTTATCGGCTGCTGTTGAGTGACACCACAATCATAGTATCAGGTCACTGGGCAGTTTGCAGCAGCCTGCCTGCTGTATTTGACCCGCTGGCTATCAGTTGAATACAGTTATCTGTCATTATTACAAATGCATTATCACAAGCTTCATAGTTTAGCATGGCATGAGCAAATAACATGCATACATAAACGGACAGGAATCCAGCAAAACAGTGCCTGACAATATTGCACATTATGTGATAGGAAAATACCTTTTAATGTTTAACTTTTTTTTATTACTATTTTTAAGGTTATTTAGTCTACTTTACATGTAAGTGGTGATTTAAATGTCTATGTGCTCCCAATCTCCTGTCTTAATTAAAGGGAGATTGGGGGGTGCAATTCAATTGATATTTTTAACTCATTGATCTTGTCCTGCTGGGTTGAGCGATTTTAAATTACGCACAATGTTAAGAGTGCACCCAAACAGGTCACTTTTTCACAACGTTTTTGCTCACCATCTCAGTAGACAGAAATGCCAGCTCTGGCAACTTTTTATGCCTGAATGGTGGAACACTTAAATTAGACCGGTCAGGTGCTTGGCCATGACAGCCACTGGCGAAAATAACTGAATTCCCCTCTCAGTATGTATTTTTTTTACTGTCAGCCCACTCTTTTTCTCATGAGTAATAGTGCCAAAACTTCAGTTTACTCATTTGTTTAGTATTGTGATTATAGACTTCGTAATGGTGTCAATCACCAAACTTCTTTAAACACATCTAGTGTTCCATTTAATATGAACTTTGTCTATAATTTATGATTGCTTATTATTTTTAACTGCAAGCATTTTTATAATTCACCCCTTGAGCTTGCAGAGTGCCTTATGGCCTATTGCTCATTCTTTTTTTCCACCAAAATCGCGGGTCATACCTGGAATTTTTAACTCGGGATTTAAGCGGGTCTTCATTGACATGTCCCCATTTCCACTCCACTGCATTCCCCACTGAAATGGGAAACCTGGTGGGCGGTCAGTGGCAGATGGGCAAGTAACCAGCGGGCGGTGAAAGGGAGGTGGCTGCGCAATGGCCAGCCTTCCCTGTCTGAGTCAAAAATTCCAGGTAAGAATTGCTTGTTACAAGGGAAAGATCCGCTAAACCCTGCTCGCTACTTCGGTAAAAATCCTGGGTCACTTTACTTGGGATTTTTTGCCTTGTCACCAATTCCACTGACAAATATCTGGGTAGGTGCGCATTCATTGGGCAAAAACCCAGAATTTTTAGGTCAGTGGAACAGGGGTATGATTTGGCTTTTTTATATTAATTTGAAGACAAGTTGATAGCAGGTAATGTTTATTGTTTTAGAACTTGCCAATAGGTAAAGTATCAAGCATATCCTAGATTCCCGAAACATAAATGTTTGTGTGTGTGTGTGTGTGTGTGTGTGTGTGTGTGTGTGTAGATATGTGGGGAATTCTTTTAGGCCTACTGTACACAGGTTTTTGTTACTTATGGACATTTTGTATCAGAATAGAGATTAGTGCAAGATTAATAAAGAAAGTCACAAATGACTGCTTTTTCAGATCATAAATGAGATGCAGAGTTTAGCTTTCTTCTGCTTTGCATTGCTCAATAAATTACATGCCCAATTAAGTGACTTGACTTATTGGGAGGTTATCTGTGCCTTGAAGATAAAACCTGAAGGTTTTAATTTACTGCCTGTTTTTATCTGAAACAATTGTTTGTAATAACTAGTGATATCTTATTTGTAGAATACAGCATTTTTCTAATTCTGAAATGTGATATATGAAATAAGGTTTTATTATTTTAAGCAAAGCAGTAAATGTAGTCATGCAGATATCCATTATCCAAATTATTCAGGAATGTACTTTATTTATTATTTATTTTGTTAAATACACTTCTTAGGAATTTGTAACTGGCACTACTGGGGACATTATATGTAACTGGCACTACTGGGGACATGATATGTAACTGGCACTACTGGGGACATGATATGTAACTGGCACTACTGGGGACATGATATGTAACTGGCACTACTGGGGACATGATATGTAACTGGCACTACTGGGGACATTATATGTAACTGGCACTACTGGGGACATGATATGTAACTGGCACTACTGGGGACATGATATGTAACTGGCACTACTGGGGACATGATATGTAACTGGCACTACTGGGGACATGATATGTAACTGGCACTACTGGGGACATGATATGTAACTGGCACTACTGGGGACATGATATGTAACTGGCACTACTGGGGACATGATATGTAACTGGCACTACTGGGGACATGATATGTAACTGGCACTACTGGGGACATGATATGTAACTGGCACTACTGGGGACATGATATGTAACTGGCACTACTAGGGACATGATATGTAACTGGCACTACTGGGGACATGATATGTAACTGGCACTACTGGGGACCTGATATGTAACTGGCACTACTGGGGACATGATATGTAACTGGCACTACTGGGGACATGATATGTAACTGGCACTACTGGGGACCTGATATGTAACTGGCACTACTGGGGACCTGATATGTAACTGGCACTACTGGGGACATGATATGTAACTGGCACTACAGGAGGCATGATATGTACAGTAACTGGCACTACTGGGGACATGTGTAGCTGGTGCTACTGGGGACAAGATATGTAACTAGTACTTAATATGTGCAAGTACATGATTGCTTAGCATTCAAATATTACACAAACTTTGTTTCATGTTTTGAAACCTTGTTTCATGCACAAATACAATATATGTTTGTGTGTCTCATGTGTTTGATGTAATTATACAACATAAATGCAAGATACCTCATTGAAATATAAAAATACTCTGAAATATGGAAAAATCTGTTATCTAAAATGCTTCTGGTCCTGAGCATTTTGGATAAGGGATACTCAACCTGTAGTAGCAAAGCGCATCTGCATTATCTGCCTTGCCTTTGCTGTGCATGGGCTGCAATGATACAATGACTCAATTTGCAATGTTATGCCTAGATCATTACTGTCTGATGGCATAAATTGCATCCTTGACCTGTGTAAACAGAGTTTGAGGATGTGAAGCATTTCATCAAGATTCCACCCACTAAAAAGAGATGATATAAGTCATATAGTAAAGTTAAGTGTACACAGGACCCCAGCAAGTGACTGCAGAAGGTCATCACATGACATGTGTAGTCAGCAGACAGCCCATGCTTGGCAGCATTGAGGAGGCACAAACTGATGGGAGAAGTCTAAAATAACAGACAATTCAACAGATTTTTCAGACTCTCCTTAAGTCACTGACTGAGATCAGAAAACTCATCAGCCTGATGGTCAGCAACATGGAGTCGCGCCCCCATGCTGAGAAGGTCGGGACCCACTTTGGGGTCAGGACCCACAGTTTGAGAACCGCTGCACTAGTGTGACTTACTGAGGCTCAAATTGCACTTCAAATTGCACCAGATTTCCCTTGAACACCCAGGTATCTTACCGGGAGTCCTGCATGTCAGATTTTGTACCTGAGTGTTTATTTCACATAGGATGCAATTTATCTGATGGTCTGCACTACAGGGTGCTAGGGGGACTGTCAAGTAGAGCTATATAAAGCAAATTGTAAGCAATATATCACAGGTACTTTAGATGTGCACACTTATGCCTGCGATTCTGATAAATATATAGTGCAGCCCGTGCAATCTGAACACTTTTCATCTGATTTCTAGACAAAATCGGATGAAAAGTGACCAAATCACCATGAAATTGCCCAAGTGTATGGGCACCTTTATTAAAAATACTCATGCATTTGGTCTTGCATTAAAGTGAATTATATTTTGTGGGTTTAATGACTTCACAAGCAACAATAGGGGTTAGAATTGGTTCTGAATTTAACTAGAAAATCTGTTAATTTGATATCATAGTATTTTTTCCTCCATCCTTCCTTAGAAATTTACTGGTTGTTTCGATAAAATTGATCTCAATTGAAGTGTTGGTTTTCTTGTGTCTGCATGCCATGATCACCATGTACTTATATTTTCTAATTTACATGACATTTTTTGTTTTTTGTTCTTCTTTTGGCTCTCATTTGTGGGAGCTAACCTTCTAATCTTATTGGCAGCAGGTAGATGATGTAGACAGAATCGACACATTTTAGCAATACAAGCTAATTACACTGATGTGAGCATCACTTTTGATCATTTGACTTGAAATTACAGTATTTAATTTTGCAAATGAGAACAAGGTCAAGTCTGTACAGTGCAGCTTCTCCTAGATTGCAATACTTTGCTTTATTGACAACAGCTCCTTACTGGATAAATTGCACACTTATTTAAAGACACTGTTACTTTTGCTGAACTGCTGTAATAAGATCAGTATAATCTTCCCAAACCACACACACTCTTCCCAAATCCCTCAACTTCAGCAGATGAAAGTTTAGGAAAAGTGTGGCCCCTTTTGATACCCAAGCAGATATACTGTAGACAGACCCAGAACACTTAAGTAGAGAGCATGCAGTACTTCTGCTTTGTCATTGCTGTTCTGTCCTGCATTGTACTGGGTCTCATTGTTCAGCAATAGGGGCTTAATTATTAGTATGTTTATAGAATATCCATGAAAAAGGCATTTTCAGTGGATAACCAAAATATGAAGTATCCCCATGATGTAACAATGTGCAGTAGTGCAGCTGATGGGGCTAAGGATGAATGTAATGTGATTGCCGCAATGTGATCCTGTCCCATCAATAAGAACCATTTGGTCCATGTAGTCTGCCAATGTTCATCCGCACACTTACACAGTAGGGTTAATATTTGTCAGGAGCCAGTTAACATAGCCGTATATTTTTGGGCTATAGGACTACGGGAGAAAGCCGGAATACCCAATGGAAACACACACTACCTGGGTCAGATTCCTGGGTCACTAGACTTGGGTTATTTTTCAAGGACTCTTTTCCACTGAGCAGCAACCTGGGTAGACCTGGCCATGGAAAAGGGATATAACTCTCACGTGTTATGTTCAAAAGCCCTCCATCGCCCAGCTATGTCGAGATTAAAAGAATGTATAACTGCTATACATTTAAGCTTCTCTATGCATCATTGTAAACTGTGCGGTTTAGATTGCTATTGGACCAATAAAACAATTTGCAGTCCAGATTTCAGTTGGGACTTAATACAATTTATGTATTGGTAGGTTATAAGCCAATGTCTACTTGCAGACTAAAGGCCTGTATGCATCCGGCAACGGGTGGCACAGATCGCTCAGCACACACGCTAGCACACATGTAATACACCAAGGATGTGTGCTGAGCGATCTGAGTGGACCAGTCTTCTCTGGTGAGAAAACTGGCGACTTCACTATATTTTGACTGCATGCAGTCAAGATCTAGTCTGGCGATATCGATGCGTAGACCGACACTAAGGACTGTACACATGATCTAGACAGATCACTTAGAAAATAGCCCCAAATCGCCTCATCCTGAACTCTGAGCAAATGAATCTATCCAATATTTTCAACTACGTGTGTGGCCAATATAGAAAAGATTTGGTTTAAGCAGACCGGTGATAAATAAATTGATACTTGGAACTTTCTATTTACTAAAGACTATTACTTACGCCAAAGCAAGGTGAAAACCTGGTACAGGGGTTGAAAGCATCCCTGCTCACCCCCCAGTGTTCTCTCCACTGAGCATTCTGCAATGATTGATTGTAAAGAATTTAATATGGTGACTGGCAGCATGACAGTATTAGTGACAAAAGGTAAGGAAACAATCTTCTTAAGTCAGTCACAGTCTGGCTACAGTGTACAAATGCCACCCAAGAGAAGCTTGGATGCTTATGGGTAGCGTTCATTGCTACAGTAATCCCCTTTTCCACTAGTTCTTTGCATTATTTTGAGTACACGGTGTTCTTGTGCCATGCATGCTACGATTTACTGTGCACTACTACCGCATGTATGAGTGTGGGTTAAATTGGTAAGCTGATACTTCAGTGCTTTGAATACAAAGTTAAGAGCTTTGCTTTAGGAATGAATATGAGATATATGCATGATTACATATAAAATTGTAAATCATGGTCTCTTTAGACTGAACATTATTGTTAGCCAATAAATGTAGAGCTTTTTGTCATTTATTTTGATATGCAAGAAAAAAAAATCCCTTTTGGTTAAGATTGATGAAGTTTTATAGAAATATATTAAAAACTGAAGATGGGGAACACAGCTCGTAATAGTCTTGATAGTAATGATACCTTAGGAGAGAGGTATATAAATACAGAAGAGGTTCACTCGGTCTTGAAAAGATGCCGTACACACTTAGATATTGACTAAATGTTTGTGGTTAAAACTGGTGACTTCTTTGCTATATTTTTATCAACTTGTGTACACTCTCATCGATGGTTTTTATCTTCTGACACGAGCCTCACTAGATAAAGAGTTCATGGAAAATATGAGATATAAGAAGAGAGTTGCAGAGTGTTTTTAAGTAAGTAAATGAGATACATTTTGAATTGTTCACAACTGTGTGATATTATGACAGCATTGTCTCTCCCAAGTGATTTTTTGTAATATAGCAAAGTATAAAACGAGAATTATCATTGTAACCTTTTTCTTAATTGTCTCATGTTTTCTTAAGCTTAACGTTGTAAAAGTTTACACTCACCGGTGGAGCACCATTGTTGGGTTTACTTAAATCCCATCTTCTTAATGCAGCTTCTAGCTTAGTGGTACTTTGGGCATTTATTATTTCATTTATTCGTGATCAAGACTGAATTGTGTTTTTTTTTTTGTGATCCTCCAATATAGGGTTTGCTCTCCGAAATTTTACGAAAGGAAGAAGATCCCAAGACAGCATCCCAGTCTTTACTTGTAAATCTTCGAGCCATGCAAAATTTCTTGCAGCTACCCGAGGCTGAGAGAGACCGAATTTACCAGGATGAGAGGGAAAGGAGCCTCAATGCCGCCTCCACCATGGGTCCAGCACCATTGATCAGCACACCCCCAGCCCGTCCTCCACAGGTAATGAGTAGTATGTGTACACTATACGGCATGTCCATTTTTGATAACCATTTTTAAATGCTGTATACTGAAGATTTTTGTTAAATGTTACAAATAGCATTTGTACGTATTTTATTTTCAGTACAGAATGTTTACAGGCGTTTATACATATTTTGGATATTTTACATATTATACATATTTTTTTGTATAGTAATACTTTAGTATAATATATAACAAATATCTTAATGTCAAGTGGTAATTCAAAGTAATATGCTTTTAACTCTTAGTAAATATAAAACCTTTTCATTATCTTCTTTAAAGTTTAAAATGTACATATTAATATCCGTCTGTGTCTGATGATAAGCTTTATGATATGCCACATGCATCATAGCTGCCCTTATTTTACCAGCTACTATTCAATGATGTGTAAAGTTCCATCAACCCTCTATAGTATATCTGTTACTAATCTCCCTGCTCAATATTGTATCCTGACAATAAATTCAACTTCCTTTCCTCAGATGTTGCTGACTGTTTTAGTCCTGTTTTGGCACTTTGTGGTTTTGCTTATTAATTTTTTTATAAAAAAAAATCTGCATATACGTTGGTGTTAAGTCCCAGTAATGTGAAAGAAAAAGGAATAATTAAACAAGTTTGACACAAAAATCTATCTGCATCGTTGCGATTGGAGCCTTACATAAGTATTCTTCAGTTCGATGCCCTACTCCTCACACCATCTATGCTTTTGGCTTCCTCCATTCTCCTTCACTGCCCCCATCGCACAAAACAATGTCCTCACTTACATATCGAAATATAGAAACATCATCCCACAATACACTCTTTCTCTGGTGCAGTAAATATCCTAATAATCTGATTGGCTAACAGCACAAACAGGAGAGCAAGGAAGATTATTAATGTCCTCAAGGGGAATCTAAAGCCATTTTCTCATTGCCTCACTTATTCCCTGCAGGTACTTTCCACATTTGATTGTGCATCCATGATTGATTTGGGCATATATTACCTCTAGATCAAAAGTATCTACTTTGTCTTATTCCAAAAGTTTTCTGTTTTATTACAATTAATAGAAATGTCCTTATGTCAATGTAAGGTGATTTAAATAGGCATGTGCTGGCACAAGTGTTTTCAGGCTTAGTACTAGGGTCATGAGCATTGATTAGGTTAACATTGGGCATATTCAGAAATGCATGTGGAACATCTATTATGATGACATTGATCCCTAATCTAAATTAATTAGTTACTCACATTTGCATGATGACCTCAGTCTCTCTCAGCCATGGGTGAAAAAGAGGGGTGGGTGTGAGCAAGATAAGCATCAGGTAAAGGAAAAGCTGGGAAAGAGGTAGGCATCTGAGGTGGCCCAGCATTTGTCTTATATCAGTTCTGTATACTTTGTAGTTCTTTTTCAACGATGCTTCCAAGCTTCAATACAATATGGTAATTTTCATTAAACATTGGAGTTTTTCCCATTTTTGTGGGGTACTGAATTATTTCCAGAATTTCAGGACTCTTTACATTTGCTACATAACACCATTACGGCTTTTCACTTGCTCTTTATTACATTTTTTAGGGAAAGTATACACAAGGGAGTAACAGTAGAGTAGTAGCTGGTCAAAATTCACACTACACCATCAAGCAATGTTCCACCAGCTAACAAAATTAGACTCTAGTACAGTGGTAGGCAACTGGCAGACCGGGGTCCATCTCCGGACCGCAAAGGATAGAAATGCGGACTGCCTACACACTCCTGAAACTGCAGTGGTCCCAGGAATGCATTGCGGCGGATGACATCAACCCGCACCTGCACGCCGCTTGTAAGAAGCTCAGTCAGCTCCATGTGGCGAAGCTTTTTTTTTTTAATGGCTGCAATGCAGTGGGAGGGGAATGGGGAGGAGGGTCTCTTCAAAGTAGTACATCTAAGGTGAATGGGATGGTGTCTCCTCTGTGCCTATATATATATATATATATATTGTAGGTATCCTGAGGCACTCGCAACACTTATCAATCAATTCAATATGAAGAAATAAATGACAGCTTAGACCAGAGGCTGTGATATCAACGTTTCAGGCTTGTACACCCTTTATCAAGACATTTATACATACATACTTTTGTTTGATGCCGGGCACACCTCCGACTAGTAGGTGCTTGTCGGGTGCCTTCATCCAAAGTGAATGTAGACGGCATCTTTATTCAGCAACGTTTCAATGCGTGAGTATTGGCTCAAAAACACAAGTGACATTAACCACATATATAGCAAACAGGTGTACCTTGCATCAACGGGATAACCCCCTGATGCAACAACGTGCAGGTGGGACCCCTCCCCTCCGTGTCCAGCTCATCAAGCTGTAACCAGATGGGGGCCCACCTAACTCTTGTCACACATCAGTGAATATAAAGATTTATATATAAGCAAAGAATGTATAGAAAACACCAAACATCTACAAAAAATATATATACATATACATACATTAAATACATGTATACAAAGAAATAGGAGTATAAAGAAACACCAAAAAGATTTTTTTTGTACAAGAATAAATGATACACCACAATATGATTCATAACGGTATGTGGTTGTAAAAAAACACCTGTGAATGGGATGGAGTTCTGTGTCCCCTCGTGGATCTCGATCAAAATAATTAGAAATATTCGGACTCTGTAAAATGACTTGCCTACCCCTGCTCTAGTACCACCAAAAGAGCAATTGCGACATCCATGGTCAGTAGTACATGACACCATGCATGTTTAGAACCTTCTGACAAGGGGGTATTTTTGTAATAGCGTATTGAGTTTAAGAGAGTAATGAAGGTTAAATGGGACCCATCTTCCAATTCAGAAATCGGCTAAAAAAAAGTTCAGAGAGTTTTGGTCAGTACCAGGACATATAGTCAAGTCTAGTTCTGTGATCTGAATTGGCACTCTATGAACAGAGAACATAATACTTTTGTGAAAACTTACAAAATTTTGACTAACCGTTGGTAGGTTGACAATAGAAAACACTTAATCCAGTCATAGAGTGGACTATTAGATTGACAGTGACTAGTTGACATGGTCAATTAGTGTAACGCATGCCCTCTCATGCCTCCAGTATGGACTTTACTATTCCCAATTGTAGTTCACATGGATGTAAAGTATGAAAATGTCCAAAGAATGTCCCATGTGTCTACCTTTTCATGTTGTGCTCCTGACCATGGAGTCCTATTGACCTAATTTATTTTTATTTATTTACAGTTTCTTATATAGTGCAGCAGATTCCGTTGCACTTTACAATTGTAGACAGTGATAGAACAAACTGGGTAACACCAGACAGACTTGGAGGCAAGAGGGCCCTACTGCAAGCTTATAATCATATAGGAGATCTTATGGACTTTTTAACCCTGTTGACCTTTTGCATGTTGAATTATCGATTGCCAATCTAGAAATTGTAGATCTATCAACTGGAACCATAAAGTACTGCCATTAATCATAATTTTACTAGTAACATTCAAAGTTGTTACTAGAATTATATTTAATGACATGTTTATTTTGTTTTAAATCAATATCTTTCATCTAGGAAAGGCTAATTCGGACGGTATTTAAAAGCTGCGGTAATTCACTGTGGCTAATTTACATACCTGGGGCTATCCAGTTATACCGCTTTCAGACTGCACTCTCGACCCGGGTTATTGCCTTGTCCTTGCAACCCCAACATGGGTCGAGGTGCACTGTGAA
This sequence comes from Crinia signifera, assembly GCF_055691185.1. NCBI lineage: Eukaryota > Metazoa > Chordata > Amphibia > Anura > Myobatrachidae > Crinia > Crinia signifera. The sequence goes on from NC_139221.1 coordinate 245,354,187, forward strand.
AGCGTCACTGTCAAAATTCCCGTGCCATGCAACCCTGCATTTCAACCCTGGCCTCGACCAGGGTTGAACACGGCTCTAACACGAGTTGCCGTTCAGTTTGAATGGTCCCTGTCCATGTTATCCAACACTGCATTTATTAAATGCAGCTATTGGATGATTCCTTTGAAAAGGTCAGCAGCCAGAGCCCAGAAAAACAAGCACCACACTACAGAGCACACTTCTGAGGCAGCATTCTGGCCTGCATTCAAGCAGTATCACAGCCATGTCCTCAATTAGGTCAGAGAAGGAGGTGAGAAAATTGCTGAATATAAGGGGAGAGGAAGAAATCTGCAGGCAAATGACAGGAACAGTAAAAGATGCTGTGGTTTACAAAAACATAGCTAAGATATTGGAATCCCTTGGCTACTGTGAACAGTCCCCGCCCATCAATTTTGTTTGCTTTGTGGCATCATGTTTGTTACCCCGAAAAAAGTAAATTTTTAATGACACCCATAGGTTTTTCTACTGTGTAAGTTAATAACCCCGGACTAACCCAGGTTGAAGTGCAGTGTGAAAGGGGTATAAAAAGAGTCTGACCTGGGTCGCAGCAAAGATGGACCCATGTTCAAAATACCGGTTTGGACCCGGGTTTGAGGTCTGAAAGCGGTATAAGTGACAAATTGGAACTTATTGCAATAAGCATGCATTTTTTTTTGCAATATCGCTGCCACAAAAACATATCGGTCTACAAACTTCACAGTTCCTCTGTGTATACAATTGTTTTAAATTTTCGGACGGAAAAAGGGGAAAAATTGAATAGTCTGAAAAAAAATTGTGCTTAAAAAAATAGAGAAAACCCCTGATTTTTCACGCCTCAAAAAATGTTTCTTTTTTTTTTTTAACCCAGGAATGCAACTAGTAGCTTTTTTATGGACTGTTCATGTTCATATCGAATACATATATTTTAAATAAATGGATATACTCACGGACTTACCTTGCACCATTCACACTTATGTTGTAATGGTACTTGGCTCCTCCATTAAGTTTTATGGTGATATTTTTGTGCTTTAAAATAAACATACTGATCCTGGAAAATGTTGCTTAGACTCTTATCCAATACCTAGATTCAATGTACATAATAAAACAGATGAGTTCATCAGAGACAAAAGCATTTTCTTGATATGCAGCAGAGTTTACAGCTAATGATTACCAAATGTCTTCCAGGAGTAATAAATAACACAGTTTGACGATGGTGGACAAGAGGAAGCTGCTATGTTTATGCACTAATGTATTGCAAGAAGGAGAACAAATTTTCCCTATTGAAAGGGAACATGGTGTGCTAATGGCTTAGTCTACTATTAATGGAGTTTAGCCTGGAGTCCAGTAAAGGATCCTTTTAGAGATAAGGGGGGGAAAAAGGACTCTGAATCATAAAAAAAGAAAGTGATCTCCTAATAGAACTACTGTGATTTAATAATTAGTATTGCCTTAGGCTTCACTAAACCTTAGTATTTTGCTTCTGTATGTTTTAACGATTACTCATATAATTCAAAATGCCTAATAATATTACTGGAGATGCAGTGTTATATTTTACTGTTACTATGATTCAAAAAGAGTTGAGAGTTGTTTAGTTTAGCTCTTCAACACGATTGAGACATGGAATAAAATTAATCCACGTATTAAGCAATATAACATTTATTTAATTTCCTTTTTTTAAGATGATGTAATTGGATGTTAGGTGAAAGCTAAAACAACAAAATACTGTAGCACAATTATGTGGTGTACACACAGCCCGACCCAGCATTGGTCGGGGGGGAGGGATGGCGGGAGGATGGGGTGTGGGTGGAGGGCAGATGCGGCATTGAGCAGCATGGAACTGCTTTCCATCTGGCAGATCAAAGCCAAAATATACTTGCCTGCCAAGTCGTCTATTTCTGCTTTCAATCCCAATGCTGTAGGGCCACGCATCAGGATTGAATCTGCATTGAATGCAGCTAAAGCTGTTCGATTTGGTGTCATTGTATATATATATATATATATATATATATATATATATATATATATACTACAAAACGCATCTAAAATTACACTGGATCGAACCATGTGTACACAGCAGTAGGAGAACTGGTGCAGACAACTGAAAGGGTTCTGTAATCTTAGCAGTTTAATCCAAACATATTAATTTGTTCTTGTTAGGTAGTCAAATTTTATTTTTCAATTGACTATACTAATGTGTGTGAAATTCATTTTTTTAAAAAGATCCTAAGTAACTAAGCACACAGTTTATCAATCTAGAAAGGAATTACATTCCCAAAAATCATACACAAATGCTAGAAATGGAACATAAAATACAAACAGCATAAGTCTTGTAGCAACTACTGAAAAGTCATAGAAAAGATCTAGCAAGTCTATGTCCTATTTTGCATACCATTTTGTGTTGCCAAATGTTATAGAAAGCAAAATTAAAACAAACTACAAAAGATTCATTAATTGCTTGACAAATTTTCAATTCTTTTCATGTTCGTCCAAAAACAGGTATCGCAATCTGCACTGAGTCTGATAATACAGAGAAATGCAGAAACGATTATTGATGCATTCATGCACGCCATTACATACATGTCTGTCAGAATAAAGTAGATGAGACTTAAAACTTTTACTTGCAAATATATTTTCACAAATCCCTTTTTTGTTTGAGAAGCCCCTATTGTGATGAACATTCGGAAAGACTAAGTATGTTTACCTCACCTTCCAAAATCGTTTTCAATTCCAAACTTGCGCAATGTGGAACTTTCATTTTTAGTTTTTCATAAATATACTTAGCGATATTTTCCACAAACTATTTTTTACTAAGATTATTATCTTTTACATTGCTTTTTTACCATCCTGTATAATAAGTACTTTTGGTCAAGGAAAGTGCTTCGTAAATTTAAAATCTTAAAATTACCAAATGGTTGAAATCAATTAAATACCCCCAAGTCAACAAATGACAATATGTACGTATTTTAACAAATAGCACTGTTTGGTCACATAATGTATCATTTATTATAACTTCATATCACACTTTTTTCTGTATTTAATTTGTAAAAGAATTAATGGTAGAACAGCAGAACCAATAAGACCCTCTCCCCGGGGCAAAGAATCTTGAGTAAAATAATCATTATCGCCTCTCAAGCTTTTCTGTCCAATTATGCTACAGCGAATAATGCCAACGTAAGATGGCAGCTAGTTCAGCAATGCTGAGCTTTTTAGAGTTAGGAACATTGTCCCAGAACACAGTCAATGTGATGGGGACTGCAGTTTCTGGCATTATATTATATATATATATATCATAATTCTGTATGGCTACGGGCCGCACTGCCGGCAGGGAAGTGCGGTCAGTGGGATCAGAGGTGGGTCAGCGATGACCACCCAGTGAAGCAGACCGCAGGGATGGGCTCCTTTAGGGAGAAAGGATGGCATGTTGCAATGCGATCCCGGGCACTAAATGCCGCCCAGATCGCATTGCGATCATATATCAAGTATTCTCCTAAAGGTGATATCCTGTATAGCCCTGATGCTGTTAAAAGCGTAACAAAAAAATATTCTAAAATACAGAATAATCTGTAATCCAAAATTCTCCTGGTTCCGAGCATTTTGGATAAGGGATACTCCACCTGTACTTGGATAGTAGCAATACTGCATTTCCCCCATGTGAAGATGTTACAAAGGAAAATACATTACAGAATGAGATGCAGATCTGTGTAAGCCCCGTACATATGGGGCGACTGCAGCCCCATGCTGATTGAGGTGCTGAAGCACAGATCGCTCAGCACACATGGCTGCACACAGTGTGATGCACCCACGAAGTGTGCTGAGTTGCTTATAGGCAAAACCCTGCTATCTAAGCAGCATAGACAGTGCATCGCCATCGCTGGGGAGAGATCCGTGCTTTATTTCTAAGCAATCTAGTCAGATTGCTTAGAAATAGGGCTTACATCGCCTCATGTGTATAGATCAAAATTGTACTATAAGTAAATAAACAGCTTTATCCATTTTGTGGTTGTGGCCAATAACTATTTTATTGTTTTATCATTCTATAGAACTTGTTTAAAAAAGTTGAATTTGCTGACAATAGAGTCACAGGGAAATAGATTGGAGTTCTATTTCACATGGGATGTTGCTCTGGGCAACCAATCATAATACTATTATCTTCTAGAACAGTGTTTTTCAACCACTGTGCCGTGGCACACTAGTGTGCCTTGAGCTATTCTCAAGTGTGCCCCCAGATCTAGAGATGGCGATGCCCAAACCAGTTTACAGCCACCTCCAGTTCAACTGTTAGTTACTGGTCTCTTTTTTTCATGTAAAGGGCCAATGTATTTTATTTTTGTTACCTGTGGGGACCAGTGTGATTGTTTTTTATATGGGGGCCAAAAGGTTTTGCCCTGTGGGGATCTCATGGTGTGCCTTGGCAATTTTAAAATCTTATTTAGTGTGCCGCAAGACAAAAAGGTTGAAAATCACTGTTCTAGAAGGAGCTAAATAAATAAGTAGATTTTGATTGGTTGTCCATAGATGAAATAGAACTCCCATCTTAGTAAATTCTAGATTCAGTTAGCCAAAATCTGCTATGCTGTAAATGCCATTAGCAGCAGGGTGATCTCTGGTCGCTCCTGCGAGACCAAATGAGACTGACATATCTCATTTAGCTGTAAGTAAATTCATCTTTTTATCTGTTTTCAGCCATTGTATTACCTGAACATTTGCTTAAATGTAATGATTACACATGATCATTAAATGGGTAATATGCTATTGGGAGAATATGCTATTCTCAATTCTGAACTTATAATAAAGAGATGCAATAGGGTCCCAGTGTATGGAGGTCTGGGACCTCAAAAGAGACTGCCCATATCTTTAAATCAGCAATGATTTCCTTGGCAAAACTTGCAATCTCGGTTGAAAATGATGGATCTCTGCAAACCCGGACCCTTTACATTACCCTGGTAATGTTTTATGCAAAAACATAAAGGGGAAGAGACTGTTCTGAAAAACTGATAAAAATAAAGTTGAAATCCATGATTCACCATTGTGCTGTTATCGCAGGCATAAATCATGACAGTTATGCTGCACGTTAAAGATAAGCTGATCTTTGCTAGGACAGATGGTTAAATTCTTTCACATTAATTGCGAAAAGCTTTCAGTTTGTACTTTTGCACGGCTCTGTGAAAAATTCTGGCTTGTTGCCATAAAACTTGTTTTATGACTTAGTAATTCCTTGTTGTTACCTGACAATGGAGATTGTGTTGTATTAACCTTTTAACAAAATGTGAAGTATTTGAGAAGCTGAAGATGTGATCTGAACCGTAAATGAAGCATTACGGTAGATTTCTTACATTTTTTTCACAAACCAAAAAGAAGTCAACAGTTTGTGACTATATATATGATTGTGTGGTTTAAGATCGACTCCTCTTGTTTTTTTAAAAATAACATTCTGTTGTCCATATATATGTTCCAGGTCAAGACAGCAACCATTGCAACTGAGAGAAACGGAAGCCTGGAGAACTGCAACATGAATATTAATGCTTCCATTTATGACGAGATTCAGCAGGAAATGAAAAGAGCTAAAGTTTCCCAAGCACTCTTTGCAAAGGTTGCAGCTTCCAAAAGCCAGGTACATAATATTCATTTGAAGAAAAAATATCCCGCTTTCTGTATGGCTTTAGAACGTTCCAATGTATGAAGGGGGAATTTACTGCATTGTGTATAGGATTGTTATTTAGCTTCCTTGCTTCCAGTTATGGTGTTGAACTGCTTTTTTCTTTAATGCAAAGCATAGTAAAAAAAAAAAAAAAAAAAAAAAAAAAAAAATCTGATGAATATTTCACAAGCTTGTGAGAAATGTAACATTTCACGATGTGGGGGAAATTTGGGGCAAAGAAGGAACAATGGTAGCACCTATTTACCTAACACAGTACTTGGTAAAATCTTGAAAATATAGTAGCAATGGGACAAGCAGATGTGTGGAAAGTTTGGGTAGCACTGTGAGGCCAGGCATTGCCATATTTTTTTAACCTTATTGGAAATGCTGCCCCTGTAAAGTTGTATGCAAGAAATGTGCTTAAACTCAGGGATTAGGTGCTACCGCATCGCATCACAGGATGCAGACACAAAGTGCTTAGCCTGTGTATTTTCAATAAGCCCCCCCTTAGACTTGCGTGAAACTAGCCAATGGTAGTCTAGAGACAGGCTCATTGAAGATAGCTTGAGCACTGTGTGTCTGCTGGTACGTGCATTCTGCAGTGATTACTATTTCCCGTGTAAGGAAGCCAGCACATATCTTACATAGAACTTTACATGTATGTTAATATGTGCAGCCCAAGGGCTCCAGCCGCTGCTGTGCGTGTTCTATGCAACATGTTTGAAATATAACTGTCCCTACCACGTAGAGCTCCCTGAAGGCTTTAACAATGTTGATTACCTGTGGAAAATCTATTTTTATCACACTAGGGGGCGGATGTATTAAACCTTAACAACAGATAAATGCAAGGGTGATAAGGAGAGATAAACATTCAGCCAATCAGCTCCTTACTGACTTTTTTCAAACACAGCCTGTAACATGGCAGTTGGCAGGTGATTGGCCGGACGTTTATCTCTCTTTATCACCCTTGGATTTATCTCTTGTTAAAGCTTAATACATCTGACCCATTATTATTAACAATGATATCATACATCTTCAAAATTTCATGTGTCCCTGTAAACTTGTAGATACAATCTTTTGAATTCAGTTATAGAGGGTCGCAACTGGTAATCCCCAACAAAATCAGATTTTGTTAGTCATACAATGTTTTTGAAAGTTTAAAATGGAATTAGGATTGATAATGTCAGACATTGCTTATAGTGACTGTTTATGTGAACCAGATGTATATGTTGCACTGCATGGATTAACAGAGAAAATTGTCTTAGAATAATATATTGCTCTATAAATGTATCATGGTGTGTGATGTGCTGGCTATTTCTATTTTTACCATTTAGTAAATGTTACTTTATTTGTTCACAAATGGTTCTGGTTTCAGGTGTTGTCAGTGTAACCGTACATCTATCCTCCATGCAAAACAAGCGTGGCTTAGTGTGATTCTGTATCACTGGGCATCATTTTTTTGCAACTTTTTCTGGTAAATAGTGTCTTATTTGCAAAACTGAGCAAATAGGCTACACAAGCAGCTGCATTTGATTAAAATGATATGTGGCATGTCTATATTGGGTGTGTGATTTCTGCTGTATCTGAATAAAAAATTGAATGTTAGGTGTTTTCCTGGAAAACAGTGTAATGTAGCATGTCATATTCTACAGGTTCTCAAACTCAGTCCTCATGACCCCACACAGTGCATGTTTTGCAAATTTCCTCACAGAATCACAAGTGAAATAATGAGCGATCTTTTACAATGTGTCAGTGAGTAATAAATGCACCTCTGCACCTGTCGGGTGACCTGGAAAACGTGAACTGTGTGGGGTCCTGAGGACCGAGTTTGAGAACCACTGTCATATGCAGATACATCTGCAGTCACACACTCAATTTAGACATGCCGCATATCGGGCCTGATTCAGAGTTGATTGCTAATCAGGGAATTTGGTAATTATCACAAATTCTCAAATTATCTAAGGACTGCGCATATGCACCAATCGATCCACATATGCACAAGGGGAATTAGCAATAGAATAATCTTCTTGCAGTTTGACTGACAGGAAGCAGGAGTTTGGGGGTGGAAATCTGCCGTTTTCTAGGTGAGTCTGAAAAAAAATGCAGCTGTGACCAGGTGTTTTTGAGGAGGGTCTGTAACATCAGACCACTTCCAGCCTGTCTCAGTCGTAGATTAGTGGAAGCCTCAAGTGGCCTCCACACGGGAAGATGAGGAGAGATGAGCATTCTGAGCGATGCTAGATCGCTTAGATCGATCAGCATACGGCTCAGTCCTCTGTGAGAATACTGACCCTGGCAACCCCAGAGACTACCTTGATTTATCCAGCATGATAGCTGGATGAATCAAGCGTGGATAGGGCCAGGGCAATAGTGACGCGCGGGGCCATGCATCACTATTGAGATCACTTAGAAAATTACTGGGGATCGCTTCGTGTGTAGGCCCCATCAGACTTACTCACATTTGCACAGACAGTAAAATCCTCTCAGTTATCTGTGAATTGCATATGGATATGCGAGTGGATGCAGATCCACTCACAATTTCCAAAGGGAGTTTTCTCTTTGTCTGGGCAGCAGCTTACTCCACACAGCCCACTGCAAATTCTCACATTAGCGACAACTCTGAATAAGGCCCATCATTTTGCAAATAAGACTCTAGTTAACGAAAAAAGTCACAAAAATTATCCCCAGCGTTACCAAGTCGCACCATGGCATGGCGTGACTAGAAGGGGTGTTTAACTTGAAAGGAGGCTAGATATACGTGCACACATCTGTATATTCTTATTTATAAGACATTTTTATATTTACCTTTAAAGTAGCTTTGAGTGTTTTTACAGTGCTGTTACAGGTTCCATTTTGCATACATTTTGTTTGTGATGTATCCTTGGAATAAAGTGTTCAATTTTCTGGATGTTGATATTGTCTATTTCAAGAACAATCAGTAATTCTTTGAGGTATGACATAAAATGTTTGTGTCAAGAAGCATGAAAACTGAGTTTTGATAAAGAGACTAAAATGCCTGTAGTCAGGGATGCCTGCATTTTTAAAGCGGCAATAATTTACAAGGCAAAACTAGGTTGGTTTTGCCTAGTAATAGATTTACATTTTAAAAATAAGAGCAGACTTGCAGGAATTCCCAAACAGCCTGCATCTATTACATTTTGCCAAATATGTAATAGATATATCTCGTAATACCTTTTTCTCATATTTTAAATACCCAAATAATACTCAATTTTAAATAATTTCTAGGTTTTTTTTACCTAGTAAATAAAGATCTGGTTAATTAGTTACATTATATTCATGTTTAGGGTTATATTCAATGCTCTATTGTGAGCTGTGACGGCAAGCAGTGCTGATTGCTTGCCGTTACAGCTCGCGGGTCAGTATCTAACTGACCCCCTTGCACTGCCTTTTCCACGGCGAGTGCGGCTATCAAAACGGCAATGCTTGCGGCTAAATGAAGCAGGCTCTCTACATTAGAGGGGAACCTCGCAGATCAGGGGTCTCCTCGCTGACGCGAGAAGTCCCCTGGAACATTGATTAGGACGAGCATCCGGCGTGGTGGTTAAATGGCGAGGATGGTTTGTTTTCGGTGATCCTCGCCGAAAACGGGATGCAGTCAAAATCTCGACAGTCAAAATACCGACAACCATTGACCGACGGTCAAAATCCCGACAAGGTATTTTGACCTTGTCGGGGTTTTGGCCATGTCGGGATTTTAAATGTCGGTATTTTGACCTTGTCAGGGTTTTGGCCATGTCGGGATTTTAAATGTCGGTATTTTGACCGTCGGTATTTTGACCGTCGGGATTTCATACCGAATCCCCGAAAACAAGCCACCCTCACCGCAGACACCCCCTCGCCGGCACCATTGAATACCGCCTTAGATATTACCAGATGGTAAGATTTAGTACATAGAAAAAAAACCTTCTTCAACCGTGCAAAATTCCTCTCCCTTTTATATGGATTCTAGGTGAAACAATGAGTTTACTCTTCATGTACATTTTACTGTTTTATATGCACCAACGATATATATGGGCAACCCCATAAATCTAAGCTTAATATAATAAATTACCAAAACAGTGATATCATAATGAACTTGCAATTGCTGGAGAGATATAGAGACTGATAGTCTACCAGCACAGCATATTCTGATCTGCACAGTAAAGTATAATAGCATAATCCACCCTAATATGCATTATACCATGTAATGGATATTCGGGAATATGGTCCAAGACCTCCCTCAGTCTGTGGAAATAATTACAATAAGCATTTACCTCCTTGTACAACATTTTTGAAACACAGAAAAGAGAGCAATTTCAGCAGCAATTAAATTATACTGTATTTTACTATTAATGGTTGTTTTATTTGAAAGTGAAAGACACTTTAAATGTGTGATATTCCACACTGATTTTGTGGGATATTTGATTGGTGCTGTGGTTTTTTTAATTATTCCCCACACACGTTTCATCTGCACCAGTAATGGAGCATAGCCACTTAACATAACATAGATGCTGTACACTTCTCCAGAATTGCCCATGGAATCCATATTGTTTGGCATAAATACAATTAATATCAATCCAGTGGTATGGATGTTTTTGTGATTTAATACAAATAAATATTGTAAAAATAAATTTTATTTATTGTAAGCACTGTTAGGAAATACCAAAGATGTATGATTTATCACTGGTTGTCTAAATTTGTTAAATTAAAGCTGCATTAACATCCCACCTTATATCAACCTTTCAGTTTTATTATGAACTTTCATCAGGATACGACGAAAGTTTATAATAAAACTGAAACGTTGATATAAGTTATGGTGTTCCTCGCCTGAAATATTTCTTCAAAGACCTAAGAGTGCCGCCTCGTCACATCACTATATATATATATATATATATATATATATATATATATATATACATATATATACCACATCAGGCAGAACTCTGGACAGTTTAAATAAACTGCAGAAGCCAAGCTTGAGGCCGCCTAGGTCATTACATTTTCTGATGTTTGATGACTGCACACATAGGCTGTCAATTTATTTATTGTCTGTTCCAATCACAGGAAAAAATGTGTGGCTATTTTTGTAATTAGATATACAAATTAAATAATGTGAGTAGTATTGGTTATGGACCAATAACTCTTTTCCACTTGTTTTGTGTATACTAGGTACTAAATATTCCTGTATGTGCAGTGTTTGTGTCTGTTTATAGCCAACACAAATAACATACTGTAATAATGAACTAAGGGGTAGATGTATGAAGGGTCAATATGGGGGTGAGAGGTATTATGTGCACTGATATCACTTCCCCCCATTTATTTATTTATTTATTATTTACAGTTTCTTATATAGCGCAGCAGATTCCGTTGCGCTTTACAATAGTAGACAGTGATAAAACAAACTGGGTAACAACAGACAGACTTGGAGGTAGGAGAGCTACATGTGAGATAAGGTGTGAGTAGCGAGATCTTACACATGTACATTGGAGTCCACTGGGCAGAGGGACACAGCGGCGTCAGCACTAATCTGATGCGCTGTGTGCACAAGTGGGGATCATCGGAGGGGCGCTTCGTGTTAATCAAGTAGGGATCATCTTTGTTAATCCATCTTGTTGATGTAGCTTCACACTTCACCGCTGTAATGAGACAAAGCAGGATGTGCTATAGTGGCACAATATGTGCCGCTATAATATATCTACCACAAAATCCTAAATTACTCTTCTAAATATAATTATTTTATGGAAAAGCTGGTGGGATACTTACATTTCTAATTGGTTACTGGTCCAGGAAGTGGGTCTTTAAACAGCGCAGTGATCAAGTACAGTCACCAGGCAATATTCTAGCACCTGGCGATAGGAAAAGGAATTGGATTAAATAACGGGTGAAGAATAGGAAGAGTGTGAGTGCTGTGATATGTTATTTGTATAATAAGAAACAGTGGTATATGTACTGGAAAAAGACAAAATATTAATTAAAGAAAATAAGATAGTGAGGAAACGATGACATACACAGGACACTTATGAAAAGAACGGACAGCAGGAAGGAAGCCAAAGATGTTGAAAAGCAAACAGAAGCTGCATGGAATTTTCATTACATGTATATCTGATAATAGACAAATAGAATATATTTCCTGAAAAGATATGTGACATACCCACTGCCTGTTAACTAAGTTATTTATCCATTATTCTTAAGTGGAGTGTTAAACCACTTTTTATTACTGGAGATGACAAAAGCCTGAAACACTTTCAATAAAATAGAGACACAATACAGTGAAATGAGCGCTTAGTGGTTAACCACGTGATGAAATGGAATGGCAACAAATGGATATCACCACATGTAGTTCTTCTTGCAAAAAGGTAACACTTTGACATTCTCATGTTGACTTGTTAACTGTTGACCAATCATACCCAACCAGTCTAAACTGTACACCAGAGAATATTAAGATCTAATTATACTATCCAGCCTCAAGTTTAACCTTAGGAGGTCATCAGCAAAGAGGAGAGATGGCTTTAAAAGATTGAAGTGTGTGGGACGCAGTTTGTATGGGAGACTAAGGGCAGAATGAGGGGTTAAGGTGAATGAGAGTATTTTGAAGGAAATTGAAGCTAGCAGTATATATCTGAGAAATGAGAAATAGGTAGGCTGGGGAGGACTAATCCAGATACAGAAAGATAATGGCATGTATCAGGATTTTAGTGGCTTCCAGGTGAAAAATGTGATCTTTAAAGTATTTCAGGGATAGAACTGAGAAGCAATGATAAAGGGGATGGAAGTGGTGAGTTAAAGAGATGACACCTAAACACCAGAATATTGAATAACAATAGAACACTCTGCAATAATGGAAAAAGCATACTTTATTGTACATACATTACCACCAAAAAAGAAACAGGTGAAAGCTAAATTAAAGAGGACCAAAGTTTTAAAAGAAAAACAAACATTTGTCATGAGTTTTAAAACACTTCTGTAACATCGCCACCCTACCACATCAGAATTAACACTTTGCTTCAGTGTGCACAGTACTCATTATAACATTTATATATGTTTGTTGTAACATACACACACAAATAAATGGACACCTAAAACAGTTGAATATCAAATGCATCCTTACCCCTTAATCAACACAAAAGCGGCAATTTCTACAGCGTGTTATCGTTTATTGTTGGGTTCTAAACATTAAGTGCTATTTAAACACTAAATAGAGTTTTTTATATTGGTTCACTGCTCAGCATGTCATACATCAGGCCACTGTAATCTCTTATGAAGTGTAAAATTCTGTCATGAATCATGGCTTGTATATCAGAAATTACTGTAATTTTGATTGAAAATTATAGGGCTTTTGAAATGTTTCTAATTGAGATAGAATGTTTTGTTTATCTGGAAACCTGAATTCTCTTTTTTAGATGTCTTTATTCACGTGTGAAAAATATAGATTAGCTGGATATTGGTTTTATGTTTTTTTGTTTTTTTTCCCCTAAAGCTTATTTTAAAATGGCCAACATTTACAAGGGCAAATGTTTTTCCTAAGTTTGTTTATAACTTTGTACATAACCAATAAAGTTTTCACTGAATAAATAAACATTAAAAAAAATAGATCCCCGTCATACTGGTTCATTTCTATATACACACATGGAATGTATGGCATCTTCTTTCATCTAATAGCCATTTATGCTAAAAGGTCTGAAAAACATAAATAATTAAATATGTATATGATGCTGCTTAGTTCATGTATATACAGACCTCAGCGATTGCTTCCTCCACCAGACATGGTTAGCAGTGCTGTAAATAAACTTATGAGGAGGTGACTGCTGAGGTCAGCGCTGGAAATGATAGGGGAAATTATTAAGTGTGATTTAATATATTTAGACCTAGGACATGAAACATAGAATCTGATGGCAGATGAGAACCATTTGGCACATCTAGTCTGCCCCTTTTTTATCCTTCAGGTAATCTCAACCCTTTTTGATCCTTATTTCTTTGTAAGGATATTCATATGCCTATCCCAAGCATGTTTAAATTGTTCTACTGTCTTAGCCTCTACCACCTCTGATGGGAGGCTATTCCACTTATCCACTAACATTTCCCCTGAACCTACCTCCCTCCAGTTTCAGTGCATGTCCTTGTGTTTTATTACTTCTTTTCCTTTGAAGAAAATTTCCCTCCTGTACTATGTTAAAACCCTTCATATATTTGAAAATTTCTTTCATGTCCCTGCTTTCCCTTCTCTGCTCCAAACTATACATGTTAAGATCTTTTAGTCTTTCCAGGTAAGTTTTGTGATGTAGGCCATGCACCATTTTAGTTGCCCTTCTTTGTGCACCCTCTAGAGTTGTAAGCAAAGCTGATGTTTTAGCATCATTCTGACTGTGCATGCATCTAAGTCATACTGCATATGTGGCATAATGACCTTGTGACGGCAATCCTCTCACAGTGGTTCTAGCATCTCACTTTATGCAGCCATGCCATGAAACCATAAGGCTGATTAGAAGTTTGATAGTCCAATTATTTGCGGATGACTCTGTATTTGCACGTAGCCGCTGGGACTTGTGAAGCCACCAGTTTTCATCTTAATACAGTTCCAGGTGGCAGCAGCATAAACATATTCTCAAAGATTCTTGCATTAGCATACAACATCCCCCTGCCCCCTATCCCTGCTTTCCCGTAGCCTAACCCTTACATTCCTGTTTGTGCCTAACTCTTCACCCTGCAGCCTACCCCTCCTTGCTATGTGCCTAACCTTCCACCCCAGCAGCCTAATCCTAACCCCCCCACCGGCATAACCCAAGCCCTCACTGGCATATTTATATTCTGCATCCCGACAGTCAGGATTCAGTTGCTGGCATCCTCAATGATGTTGGAGTTCCAGTACCGGTCTCCTGGTGGTAGTCGGGATGCCGGCATCAGTATTGTGAAGGCCAGCGTTTTGAACGTATACCTTTAAAACATATTCCAAACATCGGCATATCCTAAATAGTCTGAATATATATCCTAAACCATCTACACAGTTATGTTTAAAGAGCTAGATTGTTCACAGTGCCATACAAATAGTGTGTATATATATATATATATATATATATATATATATATATATATATATATATATAGTAGCAGTGTAACGTGACATATTATAACTACAGTAAAATACAATGTAAATGTACATATATTAACAAAAACTCAGTAAAAAAAAAAAAAACAACAGTAGGGCAACTCATTTATCTTGCGAGGTAAGCACAAATCTGCTTTGTCCTCTATGTGGCTTGCCAAGGCACAATCAGCAGCATCTATTAGTGGTCGCCCATCTGTGAGTTTATGCAACTGCCGAGTGGAGTCTAGTGAGTTGATGATAATGCTGCTACAAAGCACCTTCTCCATGTGAGTATGGCCATCATTGTGTAGCTATGCAACTCTGTGCCTAACTGCGTCTACCATGTCTGCAACACTCCTAAAAGGCCTAATCTCTGTGCATCTTTTTAGTAACCCCCTCCCATTACCTCTTAGTCACATCTAGGAAAGCCCCTTACATGCATCTATATTTATTCTGCAATTCAAGGCCCGATACTAAGGTGAACGCAAGGGCTGTGCTTAGTACTAGCAGATCTGAGAGTTTATGCAAAAGAAGCAAGAGAAATCTTTTGTAAAAAGGCGACCAATGCGGCTTCTCTTATTCACTGCATACATTTGAAACAACAGATCACAACCATAGGGGAAAACTTTGGACCTCTAAGGTTGCTTAGCGGTTGATCCTATTAGTCCCGAAAGCTGCGCATGATTCGCGAGTGCGAATCAATCACGACACCGGGCGCACTTTATGGAGGGCAGAATTTGTTGAAAAGTGCTTGAACCTCCATAGGGGTGCGAGCAATTTTCAGCGAATTCGGCTCTGCGAAGGGATGCGAGTTAGGCTTAATTCGGGTGCCGTTTTCAGCATTAAAACGGCACCCGACTGGCAACTCACACCCTTCAGGACTAATAGGATTGACCCCTTAGAATGGCCACAGCAACTTAACTAGTGACTCCAGTGACTCCAGTGAGCGCCAAAGGATCCAGTCTTGCCCTGTTCCGTGCCCCAAAAACCTGCAGCCTGTCAATCTCCCACACAGGAGCACTGCCACGCATGCTGCACTGAATCGGCCCAGTCTGAACCTAGTTTAAGCTTTCTGTAAGAACAACATAGAGACACACATACAGATGAATTTCATTGCGTCACTGCATCCGACATTGCCGCTGTGCATGACTCAGAATCGGCCCCGTTGTTTTCTGTCTTAATTTGTTATATATTACTCAGTAATATTTGTTAAATGCTATGGAGCTGATGCAATTGACCAGATACAAATACACAAAAAGCATATCAAGTCTGCATTTTTCTGTTTCATGTGAAATTGTTTCTCTGTAATATATGTTATATTATTTTTCTTTTAATTTTAAGTGATATCTTTTATTTTAAACTAATATATATATATATATATATATATATATATATATATATATATATATAACAGGGTGGCAGTAAGCGGCACTCGGAGACTGACACAAATGGTAAAAAGGTGGAAGTTTTATTCCATGTGCCAAAGAGAAAACGTTTCGGAGCTCGGGGGCCCCATCGTCAGTTCAGGGTGCTGCCCTAAACTGACGACGCGGCCCCCGAGCTCCGAAACGTTTTCTCTTTGGCACATGGAATAAAACTTCCACCTTTTTCACCATTTGTGTCAGTCTCCGAGTGCCGCTTACTGCCACCCTGTTTACATACAGAGGACTCATCACCTCTTGTTAGAGAGCACCGGAGCAAGCATTCCCTGGCTTTCACATCTAAGACCAGAGTGCCGGTCATCTTGGACTGTATATATATATATATATATATATATATATATATATATATATATATATATATATATATATATATATAAAAGGATGCATTCCTTCTGCAGTGTAGGTGAATAATGTTGTTTTCCTGTCTCTGGCTATAGATATGCACGTCCATTTGTAATTGTATTAGTGACTTAAGTGTAACTGTATTTTCTGTACGCAGGTTCTTTAACAATTGAGTCTCAGTGTTGCCTTAGTTCCCTTAATTCAGTAAATCAGATCACAGGCAGCACGCTGTCATATAATAAGGTGTCTGATCCTTATTACCAGTTTGTTGATGCACAGACTCCTTCAAATTGACCATTGCAACACATGGTTTCCCCTGAAACTAGCTGTGATAATTAGCGTGGCTCTAATGAGACAGAATGTCACTGATCTTGTGCTGAACTGTCGAGTATCTGTGCTACGGATGGGAGCTGTCAAAGGCTGCCATCTGTGACAGAGCTTGGCATATCCCAGTTACACACCAAACTGGCGTGTGTGCTATACCTTCGTGCGTGTGTGCGTGCGTGTGTGTGTTTGTTATGTTGGTAGTGTAGCAGCTAGATCTGAATATGTCAGCATGATTTCATATATATTTCATTGTAGCCAAACATAAACAGTTGAATGCAATTATATATATATAATATATATATATATATATATATATATATATATATATATACTGAATTTAATGTTACCAACAAGGATGCTATATATTATTAAATGCACCAATGTTGTGTATGCCCAGATAAAAATTTGTTTACAAAACAGAAACAGTTATGCTGTGCACACACAGTGCAATTTAGCCTTCAATTTTGACTATATAGTCAAAATCGAATCTGTATCGCAAAGACATCAAATGGAGATAGAACATGTTTTTAAGCTTTCTATCCGAATTCGATGCCGATGCGCGCTCCAGTTCAGCTGAAATCGGAAAGCCAAAATAGAGAGTGCAACAATGACTGTATAGTGCAGATTGAGGGCCAGATGCACTAAGCTTCAAAAGTGATAAAATGGAGAGTGATAAACAACCAACCAATCAGCTCCTGCCTGACATTTTCATTCATTTTATTGGTTGGGTGTTTATCACTCTCCATTTTATTTGGTTGTTTATCACTCTCCATTTTATTTTCACTGTTAGAGCTCAGTGCATCTGGCCCTGAATGTAGATAGCATAAATTGTATATAAATAGCACGAGTTAGCTAATTGCATAGCATTGGAATCTTATGGTGTGTACACACAGTGAGATTCTCTTGCTGTTCGACTTAAGATTCTAGTGCTATGCAATCTTTGCTAACTCTGTACTATTTACATGCAATTCATACAATCTGCATTAGATTTGCACTATGGGGGTTATTCTGATTCACTCAGAAAGGCACAATCACTCTCTAATGGACAAAACCATATGCACTGCAGGTGGGGCTGATGTAACATGTGCAGAGAGAGTTAGATTTGGGTGCAGGGTGTACTTCAAACTGATATCTATATTGCAGTGTAAAAATAAAGCAGCCAGTATTTACCCTGCACAGAAACAATAAAACACCCAAATCTAACTCTCTCTGCACATGTTATATCAGCCTATATAGTCATTGCTGCCCTGTCTATCTGGGTTTCGATGTGTGCTGTCACGGGTGTGCGCATCGGGATCGCAAGGTAAAAAACCTGTGCGATCTGCATACCATCTGCATACCATCTGTATGCGATTTTGACTATATAGTCAAAATCTAATGTCAAATCTCACCGTGTGTACACAGCATAAATTAAGTCTGCAGCAATAGTTTTTGTGAATAACAGTCTAAGGACTGGCATCTGCAGTGTAACTTCACACTAGTTCAGGGGTGAGGAACCTTTTTTGTGCCAAGGGCCGTTTGTATGGGGAAAAAATCCTTCGGGGGCCATATGTAAAAATTTCTCTAACATATTGTACTGCTGCAGCCGTTTGACGCTCTGGCGGCTGCCACTGAAAAGGACTGGCAGTCTCCGGCTGCTGTTAATTAAAAGGAATCTCGCAAGAACTACCAACTTCTTGCGAGAATTCCCCTGTACTTGACTCCTGGCAAAGGGTGGGAGGGCCACTCACACCGGCTACGGGGGCCGCATACGGCCCCAGGGCCTGAGGTTCCCCACCCCTGCACTAGTTGCTATGAATGCAGCATTCGTCTTGTTCTCTTATTAGGGCACTGCTTTAAAGGAGGTGTAGTAGTACATTATTTTTCACTGCCAGGTACTGAATGCCATTGAGTGTGGATATAATTTAAAAAGTTCATTTTTACATTTTGGAGTATATGATATCCTAAAACTAGCTCTACAGAATATTGTCCTTTTATTCTGGATATAACTGCAAGTTGTGCATGTTTCGCTGGCAAAAATTGTCCTTAAGTTGTTTCCTTCAGTTTCTCCCCCAACCATACCTCATTGCAGAACATACTGTAACTGCCACTTGCAGCCAATCACTGTAAGGAATGGGTCCAGGTGTTTTCCATTCTTAGCCTGGGCCTTTCAAGGCATAATGCTGCGTATTGTAGGCCAGTAAAGCATGGCCACGATTACACAGATCTCTGAAAAGTGCGTCATTGCATTTCCAGTTCAACCCATTTCACTGGGATGTGGACAGGATGCATGAGGGTGGTCTATACTGGGAGTCTGTGTAACTCCCCAAAAATTGTAAGTTCCTCTAGCGAGTATGCAAGTATGCAGCAGAAAGACGTGGCCATAATCATTTTTATGTTTTAAGTATGTGACCATGGCAGGTCCAGATTTCAAATACTAGTTATTCTAGACCACATTTGCAGTAATTCATGTTACAGTATATTGTGTAACCCGGTCCTATATGTTATTGCTGTAGTAAAATTGGAATTCTAAAAGTTCTTTAACTAGTAAATATTATGTGTTTAAGAGACACAAGTTGAGGGCTTCTCTACATTGATCAACCATAGAAATACACAAGCATCACTAAAGTGGCATGCTTGGGTATATTTGGCCGTGAACCCATGGTACTGTATTAACCATATACAGATATTACTGTAAACATTTAAGCAGCCGGTTAACCCCCAAATGCAGCTGTTTTCAAATGAATCAACTGTTTTTAGTATTATTTTTATTTTTCGGATGTTTAACACTTGAAACCTGGGACCTTATTCTAGTCCACATGCATGGATTTAATGCCACTTGCACAGCCGCCACAACCACCCCCCCCCCCCCGGCCCTCCCCTGGTTGGGGATTTCTCCGTACAGCTGCGAATGGATGTGTTGCATGAAGGAGGGCCAAATAATTCAATGGTCCCGACCATCGAATGATTTGGAAGGCACTCTCTGATGCCTTAGCTTTGCGTGCTCCCAGTACAGGAAGAGGGCGGGCAGCTAACATCCGGTGCGTCACTGTCTAATTTCCATAGGAACATCCAGCATTTTCATGGGAACAGTGGGCGTTCCTATGGGCACAGCTGCCCCACACCCACCGCCCACGCTGATAGGTGCTAACAGGACGGCAAACTAGCACTTCGCCGTGCCCACACACACCAGGCATATGCATATGCGCAGAAAAGCTCATGTGCAGAAGTAAAAAAAACGCTCCCCCGTTAGAAGCGAACAGATCAAAATCAGGCCATAGACTGGTGCGGAATCAGTAAAACCCTAATGTAAGGTGCCCATACATTGGGCAAGATGCTCCAAACAAAAAGCGCCGGGGCTTCACTGCGAGGGGTTACGCCAGTTCTAGATGGCCTAACCCCATGGAAGCCTAAGGGCTTCCTTTCGCATCCCCCGCCGCCCTACCTCACCTGTGTCCGGGCAGCCTCCTGCTGTGTGGCCCGGACCAGTGACCTCCTCCTCCCTGCATCGCTTCTGGGTGCAGGGAGGAGGAAGCGGAGAACTCACAGCCGAGTAATGGTTCAGGGAGGGAGGGGGGACCCGCTGCACATCGCCGGCCATCGCTTATTGCGTTAATAATCGCATATGTTACTGCATATGCGATTAACATATGCAATTATTAACGCAAAAGCGATGACCGGCGATGTGCTGCCAGGGTTATTAGAGAATCCTGCCCATGGAGTGATGAGCTACGTACTTTTTGTACTAGATCGCATTGCATCAAGTACAAAAAGCATGTGATGTACTACAGCAGCGTGTTTTTTGTGCTAGATGCGTGCTAGATGCGATGCAATCTAGTACAAAAAGTAGGGTCTGCACATACTCTTTGTGCTGTGCGATGTGTACGTGAGCGCCCACTGCATCGCACGGGGAAAATGCTCCCGTGTATGGGCACCTTTACCTAGTATAGCACTGATGAGTAGACGTTATATTTTTTTCCTACATTGCTTTATCAGAGAATGCTATGGTAGGCTATCACAACTAAACCAGATGCTAATGTTAAGCTGCGATTTTTGTAATATAGTAACCAGAAGTAGCACATGTTCAAAGTATAATGCTGTGAATATAGATACTGTACGATAATGAATTTACCTGTAATCTTACGCTTTGTAAGAGGCATGGCACACTATATCCATCAAGTGGGCTGTATTAAATGGAGCTGAGACCACCAGATTTTAGGACCCTAGAGATGGGTAGTATTTGCAGGACTGAAAGCCCACGACTGCTCATGATTCCAGAATATGCTTTGTTGCTTTTTATTTCCTCCTCCTCTGGCAGACCACACAGGGCTTGTTCTGAAGAACATTTTCACTAATCTGATCAGGCAGCCAAATACGCCGGGAAAACTGCTTTAATGATCCCACTAATTACCTCAAGTCAATATGAACTGTATTATTAGACTGAGGGAAAATATTCCATTAGGTCCCCCCCTTGGGAGTTTCTCCGCTTTGTGATGTCACTGAAGCCTTCGCCCTCTCGCTTGTAATTAATTTTATTTACACACGCAGGCACGCACAAGGTCACACCTGCACAACCGGAGCTGGCCAGGGAGTTAGTGGCACTCAGGCTTAATCAGATCTGTCATAATTACCATTCTGCATGTTTCTGACACACGCTGAGAAATATTTCAATTTAACTGCTGCTACCGGCACAACCAGATGTAGTGTGAGAGTGGCTGCATTGGAAATATTATTCCTCAGGATACACTCACTCCTCCTCCTTTTCCTCCCACCCCCTCCCTATTACATCTAATGTGGCACAGAAGCTGATGTATCCTGTAAATCTTAAATGCAGTGCTAGCTTGATAACAGCCGATTACACAGTTTAACCACAAACAGCTTGTTCATTTTTTCTTACAAATGAAAACCACATGTGGAGATGAAGAAAAAAATGTAACCTTTTAACTTGTTTTGCTGCTTCTCAATATAAAATATCATCTTTTTTCTTAAAAAAAAAAATAGAAAAGAAAAATGTTTTTATTGCAATTTTTAAACATGACTTATTGAGGTTTCCATTGTGAAAGGGCTAATTGCCTCAATCAATTCAGTTTAATAGAACAAGTGCTGAGATCACTTTTATTTTGCATAGAATTGTGCTGTGCTCAGAACGTGATTCGATGACACTCATCTGTTTTTGAAGAGATGGACAATCCAGTTATTTACAGCTCCGTCTGCAGTGCACATAGAAATAACTACAGTATACAGTATGTACTCCTTCAAATACCAGACCGCTGGTGCTCAGCATCCCTTGTTGAAATAGAATTGTGAAGGTCCAAAATAGAAGTGTCCGGCGGTTACTTAAAGACTGCTATTTATCTATGGGCCTGATTTGTGGTTATCTAGCCTTTCCACATGCCAAATATTTTTAAACGGACATATTATGCCAGATATAATAGCTTCCAACTTCAGCGACCAATCGTCATGCTTTTTTTTTTTTTAAAGGGACAGTCATTTGCAATGCAAAATCTTGCCTTGCAAAGGATTGCCCCTTTAAAAAAAAAGTCTGAGATCGGCCAGCATCCCACACTGCCACTTAACTTGGATGCTATTACAAATGGCATGGCAGCTATTGGAGCACTGTATATACTGTATAAGTTATTGGTTAGTATTAATGGTAGAATTACCCCACAATGCTGGCATGAATTTGCACAAAAGTGTAGTTTTGTGCAAATTCTGTCAGGATCCAGCTCATGATGGGTGCGAGATAATGCTAATATTGCTGGCGTTAAAATGCCTTGACAACAGGACATCGCACCCTTTGCAGTTAATAGGAGGGACCCCTTAGGGCAGGGATGTGGAACCTTTGGCCCTCCAGATGTTGTTGAACTTCACATCCCAGCTTGCCCTGCTACAGTTTTGCTTTTTGGCCATGCTAAAACTGTTGCAAAGCATGCTGGGATGTGTAATCCAACAACAGCTGGAGGGCCGGAGGTTCCCCATGCCTGCCTTAGGGTATCATCTGGCATTAGGGGCAGTTTTAGAGAAGAGAGGCGCCTGCAGGCCCCCTCCACAGGCTTTGTCCCAGAGTCTACTGCTAATGTGTACATTTCTGGGAACATGACACCCTTGCTGTATCCGCAATGAATTCTCTACAGCGTATGCACAAACCTCTAGGGCAGGCATGTCCAAACTATGGCCCTACAGCTGTTGTGAAAATACACATCCCAGCATGCCTTGCCATAGTTTTAGCATTCCCTAATAGCAAAACTGTGGCAAGGCATGATGGGACTTGTAGTTTCACAACAACTGGAGGGCCATAGTTTGGGGAAACAGATATAGGAATAGTTGCATCACAAATAGGACAAGCTCCTAAGCCTGAATTTTGTTTCAGTATAACAGCAGATATTCACATTTGACAGTTCAGCAAGATCATGTAACACTAAGGGGATATTTAATCTTGGAATGTTGCGACAGTCGGAATCCTTGCCTGTGTTTGCCCAGGACAGGTCGGAATTCAATGTTCTGCCTGCCGAGTATCGAAAATGGGGCGTGTTACCGAAACCAGTCAAGAAACCGATGTGAATTTGACAATCCACGGCCAATTCCAACAAAACTGATCTGACTCGTTTCAAAGTTGGATCTGATTTGTCGAAGTCCACCTTCAATGATGTCGGAAACGTCAGCATTGAATAGGCGGCGGGTGCTATTTCTTATCGGAAATAGCGCCGGACATTAAATACCCCCCTATGATGCTAATGGAAATGTAAGTAACATTTCATATTTATATCATACATTCGTCAATATGATGGTTTTGTTATGCACTTATACCAGTAGAACTGAAAATATGGCATCTCACAAGTGAGTGAATAATGAAATAAAGTAGTTAACAGTAATACTGTAATTTCATGATGTGAAACATTAATAATAACAGTTTTATTACGGTATGTGTTCTATCATGATCCGGTTGCCGCCATGCCTCTAGCAGTTCTGTTGCTCGATCTGTCTAGAGGTGTTACTGCATAACCTGTGTATTGTGCTTCACATTTAAAGTGTCTTATTTCTTTTACAAATTCACCTAAAGAGCCACAGATGATAAATATTAAAATATATCTGTAAATAAAAGTATATATACACTGCTCACACTCCTGTGAAATCAAACTGTCCACTTAGGAAGCAACACTGATTGACAATCAATTTTGCTGTTGTGCAAAAGGAATAGACAACAGGTGGAAATTATAGGCAATTATCAAGACACCCCCAATAAATTAGTTGTTCTGCAGGTGGTGACCACAGACCATTTCTTAGCTCCTATGCTCTCTGGCTGATGTTTTGGTCACTTTTGAAAGCTGGTGGTGATTTCACTCTAGTGATAGCATGAGACGGAGTCTACAATTTACACAAGTGGCTCAGGTAGTGCAGCTCATCCAGGATGGCACATCAATGCGAGCTGTGGCAAGAAGATTTGCTGTGTCTGTCAGCATAGTGTTCAGAGCATGGAGGCCTTACCAGGAGACAGGCCAGTACATCAGGAGACATGGAGGAGGCCGTTGGAGGGCAACAACCCAGCAGCAGGACTGCTACCTCCACCTTTGTGCAAGGAGGAACAGGAGGAGCACTGCCAGAGCCCTGCAAAATTACCTCCAGCAGGCCACAAATGTGCATGTGTCTACTCAGTCAGAAACAGACTCCATGAGGGCCCGACGTCCACATGTGGGGGTTGCGCTTGCAGCCCAACACCATGCAGGATGTTTCACTTTTGCCAGAGAACACCAAGATTGGCAATTTCAACACTGGCGCCCTTTGCTCTTCACAGATGAAAGCAGGTTCACACTGAGCAAGTGACAGATGTGACAGAGTCTGGAGACACCAAGGAGAATGTTCTGCTGCCTGCAACTTCCTCCAGCATGACCGGTATAGCAGCGGGTCAGTAATGGTGTGGGGTGGCAATTCTTTGGGGGGGGGGCAGACCCCCATGTGCTCGCAGAGGTAGCTTGACTGCCATTAGGTAACGAGATGAGATACTCTGACCCCTTATGAGACCATATGCTGGTGCGGTTGGCCCAGGGTTCCTGCTAATGCAAGACAATGCTAGATCTCATGTGGCTTGAGTGTGTCAGCAGTTCCTGAAAGACTAAGACATTGATGCTATGGACTGGTCCGCCCGTTCTCCAGACCTGAATCCAATTGAGCACATCTGGTACATCGTGTTTCGCTCCATCTACCAACGCCATGTTGCACCACAGACCATCCAGGAGTTGGCAGATGCTTTAGTCCAGGTCTGGGAGGAGATCCCTCAGAAGACCATCAGGAGCATGCCCAGGCATTGTAGGGAGGTCATATAGGCATGTGGAGGCCACACACACTACTGAGCCTTATTTTGACTTGTTTAAAGGACATTACATCAAAGTTGGATCAGCTTGTAGTGTGTTTTTCCACTTTAATTTTGAGTGTGACTCCAAATCCAGTCTTCCATGGGATAATATATTTGATTTCCATTGCTCATGTTTGTGTGATTTTGATGTCAGCACATTCAACTATGTAAAGAACAAAGTATTAAATAAGAATATTTCCTTCATTCAGATCTAGGATGTGTTATGTTAGTGTTCCCTTTATTTTTTTTGAGCAGTGTATATATAGATAGATAGCATTATTATACAGTTATGCATAGAAAAGGATGAAGGATGCTAGGTAGAGTATATAGAGATACAAAATATCATTTTCAAAGTAGGGACAGTTTTTTCTCATTATCATTAAGGCATATTTCATATTAAATTACATTGTGATTGAAACAGTAGGGAAGACAAAGTGCATCGTTTTTGCCCTCAACTCTAATGTCTTTAATCAAATAATGACCTTCTGGAAATAGTTAATTTTAAGCATTTGAAAAGATCAATACCACTTTGCCACCAAAAAATGGCAGAGATGATGAAATCTGATGTATTTAAAGCACCATTTTACCCTTTTAACCTAGTAAATAATTTAAAATGCTTTCAATGCCTCTTTCTGCCGTCATAATGTATTTTATTGTTCAACTCATTACATATATATATATATATATATATATATATATACTGTGTACTGTGTATATATATATATATATATATATATATATATATATATATATAGTTCTTTTTCAAATGTGCAGTCCTGAAAGGATGACCAGATTTGCTGTGTGTCATGCCTTCCTAATATTGCATAACAACGCTAAAGGTATAAGTATTTGGCTGAGAGGCTCATCTCTGTTTTACTAGCAAATACCCTATAATTATTCTTGTAGTATTGAGTGCATATTTATTAGCGTCCTGATACTGGATGTTTTCAGGTATTACTGCTTAAAGGACAGAACTCTCCATTATGTAGAGTCTTTATAGGACTAGTACATACAGTATAGAAATAGTCACCAGGACCGTGTATGTTACCTGGCAAACACCCCAATTACATTACTTTAAAAACATCACTATTAAACATTACCCAACAAATTCTGCTATGTGTTACTGACAGTAGTAAATATAAGTGTTACATACTGCAGTGGTTCCCAACCCTGGTCCTCAAGTACCCCCAACAGTGCATGTTTTGCAGGTCTCCACGCAGAATCACAAGTGCTATAATTACCTCCACCTGTGGATCTTTTAAAATGTGCCTGAATAAAGAGTGCACCTGCCGGGTGACCTGGAAAACGTGGACTGATGGGGGTACTTGAGGACCAGGGTTGGGAACCACTGACATACTGTATCACCTAAGTAAACAGCATTATATGTTACCTTCCAAACACCACCATTAGAATTTACCTAGAAAACACCATCATTGTATGTCACCTAGAAAACACCACCGTTGTATGTAACCTACCAAACACCACCTAGTAATCACTATTATTGTATGTTACCAAGCAAAAAAAGATTATTTATACTTTGCAATGCAAACTACGTCTTTATACTTTAAAAATATCCACTTTACATGTTACCAAACTAACAGCACTGGTATATGTTACCTAGCACAAAGCATGTTATATTTTACCTAGCAATAACCACAGTTATACGTTACTTTCCAAACACCACCCATAGAGTATACTTCAGAAAACACCACCATTGTACAGTCACCTAGAAAACAGCACAGTTCTACAGTATGTTAGCTAGAAAAACACCACTATTATACCATGTATGTCACTTAGCAAACATCACTGTTGCACATCACCTATGAAACACTATTGTTATACGTTACTGATACACCTTTCACACTGCACTTTTAAAACGGTATATTGCCGTTTTTTTTTTCCTTTTTAAAACGTTTAAGGCTGCAGTGTGAAGGTGCCAGAGTTGATTTACTGGTTAAAGTTAACTGGTATTTCAACACGTTTAAAAAGCAGAGTCCTACACGTTTCAAAGACGTTTTTTAGGCAGTGTGAATGGCTCTATTTCTATGGCTTAAAACGTGTCCCTTGGGGGTTAAACAGGTTTGGTATTAAATGCTTTTTAAAACGGTTTTCACCTGCAATGTGAAAGGTCTTAAGGTTCAGACCAGTTTTAGAGTCCAATTTAAGAATGAATACAGGGTCAATACCCGTTTCTGCAATGTGAAAGCAGTATTAGCCACCATTACACATTACCTAGCAAACACCACTATTACACATGACATAGCAAACACCACCATTACACATTACCTAGGAAACACCACCATTACACATTACCTAGGAAACACCACTATTACACATCACATAGCAAACGCCACCATTACACATTACCTAGCAAACACCACTATTACACATGACATAGCAAACACCACCATTACACATTACCTAGGAAACACCACCATTACACATTACCTAGGAAACACCACCATCACACATTACCTAGGAAACACCACCATTACACATTACCTAGGAAACACCACCATTACACATTACCTAGGAAACACCACTATTACACATCACATAGCAAACGCCACCATTACACATTACCTAGGAAACACCACTAATAAACATCACATAGCAAATGCCACCATTACACATTACCTAGGAAACACCACTATTACACATGACATAGCAAACGCCACCATTACACGTTACCTAGGAAACACCACTATTACATATGACATAGCAAACGCCACCATTACACATTACCTAGTTAACACCACTATTACACATGACCTAGCAAACGCCACCATTACACATTACCTAGGAAACACCACCATTACATATGACATAGCAAACGCCACCATTACACTTTACCTTGCGGACACCCATTATATGTTACCTATTATAAAAGATTGTGATGTGATTCAAATATTATTACTAATTGCAAAGGTAGCAAAGCAAATTCATGGAATATTTGTATGTGGGATTGGTCAGCACTCACCTGAAGTGGTTGTTGATAAACTAAGCTGCTGGTCTCCGAAGAGGGGGGGCTACCCTCTAGATAGTAATAGATATCAAAATGGAGATGACACCTGGTAGATGGATGGTATAAAAAAGTGCAGATGTTAATATGGAAATATAATCATATCATCTATCAACCCAATGAACTAAATTGTGCCAGGTGTCAATATAGTACACATGAATCAATATATTGCACAATAATGAAATTAATTAATAAGTGGATGAAAAAATGTAAATAAAAAAGGAATAGTGTAAAAAGTAAAGGGGGAGGGTTTCCACGTATTGATCTTCTCGGGTAGGTAAGGGTATAGGGATGAGGCGAGCCTATCGAGAAAATAAGTTTGCAGTAGAGGACACAGGGTGTTGGTGCGGAGGGCTGGCATCCCGACCCCTCACCAGTACACCTCGAACCTGGGTAATCAGTTGTGGATTATTATTTACACCAATCTCCATTTTGATACCATGGATTATTTGAACTATCCAGATATATGGTGAGGCACATAAACAATCCGCACAGACTATTATTTGCAAGTGGTAAAAAAAACAACTAGACTGCTCGATTTGCTTCTCTTGAATAGAATAGATATTGAGCATGAAGCTAAGGGCCTGATTCTGGTTCACGTGCAAAATTCTCTCTCTAATGGACAAAACCATGTCCATTGCAAGTGTGGCAGATGTATCATGTACTGATAGATCACTATTTCTTATACTGTCTATAAACTTTAAGGGTGGGATGTAGTGCTGCCAAAGTTTAGCAGCTGTGTGGGATGCTGGCCGAATTTGGATGATTTTTTTTGAAAGGGACAGTCTTTTACAAGGCATGGTTTTACATTTGTGACCATTTTCTATCTTTGCAGATTTATTAACAGTCAATGGGGCAGATTTATTAAGCCTTAATAAGAGATAAATGCAAGGGTGATAGAGATAAACGTCCAGCCAATCAGCACCTTACTGACTTTTTTCAAACACAGCCTGTGACATGGCAGTTAGCAGGTGATTGGCTGGACGTTTATCTCTCCTTATCACCCTTGCATTTATCTCTTGTTAAGGCTTAATACATCTGCCCCAATGTGTCCATATCTACTGATAACACCTAAGTAGAATTATTAGAACAGCAAAGGATAGTAACTTGCGACAGACAGATTTAGACAAAATGAAAAGCTGATTATTAAATAGGAAAATAAAAGTTAATGTTGGTAAATCTTTACCAGAATGGTAGTAAACATAGTTATTTATACATTAAATGGGTTAAAACTGAGGAAATTTGAGATGGAAACAGATTTAGGAATTCTAGTTGTCAGAAAGCTGAGTAGTAACACACAGTGCCAGGCAGCAGCTGCAAAGGCGTATAAAAATGGAGAAATGCATATGATACAAACATAGTATTAGCATGGTGTAAATGACTAGTTACACTTAATCTTGAATATGAACACTACAACGGGTTTACTTTGGAGACATAGGCAACTTAGGGCTGAATTAATATGTAGAAATATATTCAAGGTTAATGGAAAGATTTATGTAGCACATATTTTATACCAAAGCCCAGGATAAGGGGTCATCAACTGCAACCTTGAGCATAACAAGGGTCTCGCTTGTGAGGGTGCTTAATATGTGAAATTCCTTACAAATAGGTGGTAATGGCAAGTCTAATAACAGGATAAAGAATAAAAAGGATGTGAAGTAATGGAGTCAATGACAACACCTTCATTTGAGAGTTGTGATTCTCCGGAAGTCTTTCATGGGCGGAGGTGACTGGGAAGTTTATTTTTTATGACACTTAAATTGCAATGCTCACAAAGCAGCCAATTGGGCATTACATTCGCTTTTATTGTCTTCAACTGCTGTACAAAAATAGCAAAATCATAGTATTTTCTATGGACAACATCACCTTACTCCAGTCACCATTTTCCATTATTGTCTGTGTTTATGTTAATTTACAGTAGACCATCAGTGCTTTAGGTACGTGGAGAAGTTGCTCATATTACTGTAGATCAATAGAATGATTAAGCACATCTTATAAAATGCTAGCAAGAACGTGATTTGTTGCTATGGGAAACTTCTCCACCTTTCCATATTTAGAACTTAGTTAGAACTTTAGAAAGTTTTGATAGGTCACATGGTGTAAGACCTATTCTTGATGCTACGCAAATTATGTATGAGTCACCACCCTCTAGCCAGTTGACGATACCGTACTATAGCAGATGATGACTTATGTTGCTTTAGGAACATGTGAGGTTGTTGCCCTTGCGATCAGTCATGTATTTTCCTATTTTGTTCTTGCTGTTGGGAAATAATACTAGACAAATAATAATTTCATGACAGGGTTACATCAAGGTTATAATTCAACCAAATATTACAAATGCTTTAAAGCATGTATTTAAAATATTAACTACTCCTACACTAATAATAACTATTTAGATATGTTAATACTCCACCCTTGTCCATAAATCTTAGCAATTTGTCTGGGATTCAAAAAGAAAAAATCTTATGGAACTAAAACAATGATATAAAACTGGGAGAGGCAAAACTGTAATTAGTTTGTGCAAGCTACAGTATCAACACCGCTGTGCGTCTTCTTAAACCGAACAAAATGTATCAATGTGTTCTGTTTACTAATTTATGACCAGCTATTTTGAGGGTTTTTTTTTTTCTTAATTTCTGTTTAGTATTATATTTATATAAATTAATAATAAAAACTCAGTTATAAGACCTTATATATTTAAATAAAATGACATTGAAATCATTTTCAGCACATTATTGCTTAGTGTTGCAAGACATCTGCAGATGGTACTTGGTTGCAGTGCAGCGCATAACAATATTTCTCGTGTGACAGATGGATTTAAGACCTTTATTTCTCAATAAATTTTGCTTTACAATACATAACTTTACAGGATTTGTGTTGTATGTAGCAGGTTTGAACAGAGCCTAGCATTCATCTGCATGGCATTTTCAGTTCATGCGCTACTCATGCCAACAATTAAGGAAAGTGGCGAGCAAGGTTATTGGCTTCCGCTAATAGCAGAATATTGAACAGAGAAAGGGTGTTTAGAACAGAAGGTGTCACATTAATTGTTGTCAGTTTCAAAAGTAGCAACTTCCTAAAAGTTCAAATAATTTATTTGCTTGTATTTTTTTCCTCAGTATCTTTATACCATCTGCTGTATACTTGATTTTTTTTTTGTAAGATTTTAGGAATGAGTCAGTGCAGCCATTTGTGTTGTTTCTACTTACTGGAGGGAATGCAGCCAGCATCTAAAAAAAAGTGACATATTTTAAAGACCACATCTGGCCTGGGGTCCTCTATGTCATGCCATACCATGCTTTGGTTCAAAGTATGACTATCCTAGTTTTCCTCAAGGGCGACTTGTGTGGCCCTCTAACCTTCAAAGTACGTGCACAATACCTTTTTACTCTGTAATAAGGTAAAACTTAATTAACCAATGAAGACTCAATGATAACAACTTATCATCAGGCGGCATTGTTACATAAGATAAATATATATTATGACATATAAAAATGAAACATTACAGGTTTTTCAAAAAAATTCTACTAGCCTCAGAAATATAGGTGTAAGGCTGGAACACAATTCTGCTTTTATCCTGCAACCTGTTACTTGCTATTGTTCTTGTTAGAGGGAAGGCCCGGGTTACTTTGGAATACTTGGGTTCATCAACTAGTGTGAAAAGGTTAAGTAACCTTAAACCAGGCTGTCTCTACCATTAGGCAGCTTTTAGCTTAAGGCATCTTGGAGGTGCACCTGAGTCTATCACAAATACCACTTTCACATCGCATTGCCGGGTCGGACCAGGCTCCAAACCCAGGTCCAGCACTATGACATTAAACTCTGGTCACCCATTATACACAGGGTGACCTGGGTTTAACCGTTCTTACTGTATATCCCACCCCGATGTGGGTCGACTCGGCAATAACCTGGGTTTGAGGAGTGGTGTGAAAGGGGTCAAATATAAGAATTACTCTGTCCAATTATTCATTTTCAAAGTCATTTTCAAAGTCACTAGCATGTCACGTAAAGGAGTGTACACACAGCGCAATCGTCTTGCGATTAGATCGATCGGGATTGAATCGCACGGCAAGCAAAACACATTAAGTTTTGACTATATAGTACAGATCTGTACTATATCTGTACTATATAGTATTGCTTGCACAGTCTATTTTTCTATTCGATTATAGACTAAACAGGATTGCGAATTGGGATCGAATCGGCATTTAAATGTGGCTGAAAGCCGTTAGATTTAGATTCAAATTTGCCTTTAGAAGCAAAATCGAATAGAAAAATTGACCATCGAACCATGTGTACACCCTATTATATGCCTTATACATTGTAAGTATATAAATACTGTTATTTACTTCATAAAAGTAATACAAAACAACCTATGTAAAATAAATATATTGATATAAGGAATAGATTTTTATGTTTAATAAGTACTCTTTTTAAATAATGTTTTACCAATGTATTTCCTATTCTTTTTAAAATGCTTTGCATTTCAGAGATACAACATTGATCTTTCAGCATACTTTATATTTTGCATATGTATGTATAATTATGTGGTTTATTGTACCATTTTTAATTTTCAATTTTTATAATTAGGCATTTCCCACAGGATGTAGATAAATGTCAGCTTTTGCACTAGCCAAGCATTTAAGGATTATTAGAAACATGTACATTGTAAATAGTCATTTTTTTTGTAAACAGTTGGTTAAAAAAATGAATACATCTGAGATGACAATGATAAGCTTAACGCTGGTTCAGTTGATTGGGGAAGCATGTTAGATTTGATCTTCATGTTGCATTTCTGCAAAAAGAGTGAATAAGAATGATTTAGGTTTGTTGAAGAAGATGGTCATCTTGTGTCTAGCGTATTTGTCTTGCTTATGTGAATCAAAGCACTGATACAGTTTCCACTTAAGTCATATGATAAAAATGGGGGTTGTGTTTCTTATAGAGCACTATATTTAAAATAGAAAGTTACTTATAAAGTATCTACAAGGACTAGGTATAGTTTAAATTAAGTTTTAATGTTCTCATCATAATGGGGGAATTTGTCCTATGCCTCTGTACAGACAGATTGGACAGTATATCAATTGTAAAAACATTGAGACCTTACATTACATCAATCTATATTATACACTAGTTTAGTGTATTATATAGAGGTGTCCTCAGACATCACCTGGACAGTCTGCTAGCGATGGACATCTTAGATGCAACTCGATGTGGCTAGGAAGGGACTCTTGTATATCTGTGAGCCACTGAGTCTCTGAAGTGTTACGATGCAGCACCCATGGTTTATATTCATGCCAAGTTCTGCTGTGCTTCACATACAGACTCAGTGGCAAACAGATATATGAGTGTTGCATACCAAATTATTCAAAATTTCACCAAAAAGACGCCCGGCGCTAGCGGAGTTGCATTGGACCTGTCAGCTCACTTGCTTCAGGCATTTCCCGCTACATGGCGTATTGAGGCAAGATTTATAAGAACACATCTGTATGTATATATTATCACAAATAGAATAGAAATTAGGAACATGTTATTTTGGGTGTAAAAGCGGATTCTTAAGTGAAAATGGAGGAGACTGGATGGTACAAAATGTCAATAAATAATGAAACTTCTTTTATTGCTTTGTGTTACAGGGCTGGCTTTGTGAACTGTTGAGGTGGAAAGAAGACCCCTCACCTGAAAACAGGACTCTTTGGGAGAATCTTTCAATGATTCGTCGGTTTCTCAGTCTTCCTCAAACAGAGAGAGATGTTATCTATGAGCAAGAGAGCAATGCGGTTCATCAGCATGGTGACAGGCCATCCCATATGATCCATGTGTCTGCGGAACAGATTCAGGTCAGTAACCCTTTCTACATCTACAACAATAACAACTGATCCTTAGTATCATTCTACCTAAGTGACTGTATGGTTATCGGGACATCTCTTCTTCTAATTCCCACAGTATATTGAATAAATACTGATGCTTAGTTTAAATAATTTAGATTCTTCCTTACTGGGTATTAATCACAGATATGTATTTCTTTATTTTGCAGCAACAGCAGCAGCAGCAGCAACAACAACAGCAGCAGCAGCAGCAACCACAGCCACCACAACAACCACCACAGCCACCAGGGCCCAGGCTGCCACCTAGGCAGCCTACTGTGGCATCTCCAGCGGAATCAGAAGACGAAAACCGCCAACAGACCCGTCCGCGAACAAAAATCTCTGTAGAGGCCTTGGGTATTTTACAGAGTTTCATACAAGATGTTGGCCTGTACCCAGATGAGGAAGCAATTCAAACTTTATCTGCTCAGCTTGACCTACCCAAGTTCACAATTATCAAGTTTTTCCAGAATCAGCGTTACTATCTAAAACACCATGGGAAGCTGAAAGACAATTCTGGTTTAGAGGTAGATGTTGCAGAGTATGAAGAGGAAGAGTTACCCAAGGACATGGATGGGGACAGCCAAGATAAAAGTACTACTAATACACTGTTTTCAGTTAAACTTGAAGACAATTTAACTGGAGAAAGGAATACAGACATCACTGCAGACCTGAATGACTTATCATAAAGTATTATTTTTATTCAAAAGTTCCACTGGTATTACTATTAACAATTCCATCCTGTGTACTGTCAGTAACACTTTATTGTACAATGTACGGCTGATGAATCTTGGGGGTGGGGTGGGTTGGGGGGACTTGCACAAAAAAAAAAGGAAATGATGCAGAAGATATTTAAATGTTTTACTCTGTCTATAAACTTTTCTTAGCTCCTGATGAAATAATGAAGATTGCTCTGAAATCTGTGTTCACTGGATAAGCCACAACATACTTGACAAGCATGATTCCAGTGCCAGCCAATTGAAAGCTGGAGCATTGAAACAAGCATACAAACCTTCAGTGGTTTTTCGTTTTCTGTTTTCCTGTTCTAATCCACACTTGATCTTCAGAAAGTCACGCTTATATAAATAGGAGAGTATGTTACTCTTGCACAGTTATAGGGTGCAGATGGGCTCTATGCTGTGGTATGCATTTTAAAATGATAACATGCCAACAAATGCCTTGTGTTATATGGCACTGCCGTAATTTAGACTTCTTATGTTTTCATTTTGGAAATAAAAGGTCACTGTATTTTTATTTTGTTTTATTGGTTCTAAAAGGAAGAATATGTGAACGTTTGGTCCCACTATCTGTAGATTCTGCAGCATCATGTTGTAATTATTTTTGGGGGACTACATTATTTTATTTTTTTTGTTGTATGTAATATTGCTTATCTTTGTTACAATACTGGTTCTTTATTTTCTATTTATATATGTATTTTGATGGGCAGTAAAACAAAGTGTCTTAAAAGTTTTAAATAGAGAAAATGTGCTTTACAGAGTTGCCTATAAAAAAGTGCTCTATGTTATCCAAGCAATTCATACTATAAAGCTTCACTCTTATTGTGGTATGCAATTTTTACTATCATGCAAACAAGCTTAGGTAAATAAAACAAATAGATCACCCTAGAAACTTATGCAATTAATGTGAAAAAATAATTGTGTGCAATGTGTCTTCCCTTGGTTTACAATCAATTTTCAAGCTACATCTGTACAAAGTTTCTGTATAAAGGTGTATTTCATTTTTTTATGAGTTTATGCCTATGAAAACACCAGTTATTTTGTTAAAGCTGGTTGTTTTTGTAAATGTATCACAATTTTCTTTATGCAAAGATGTTCTGACTAGAAGTGGTTATTGACTGTAACTACACAATTAAAATTGTTTGGTATGATATGGTAAGTTTGTGTCTGTTACAGTAGACATGAAGTAACATCAGTGACTGCAAACAGTTGCCCGTACAGTAAGTTGCCAGGCGTCTAAGATTGGTTGACAACAAATATTGTAGTTAAACATACTTCAGAGTAAGAATTCATTAACAAACACAACGGTTTTATGGGAAATATTTTACACAATTTACAATAAGAACATGCACAAACAGGTGCGTAACAGGTCATAAACCCAGTTTAAAAATAAGAAGCCAATATAAGATTATTACTGCAGTTGCTCTCTGCTTACCTACCGTATCCTATTGTTTTGCAAATCTTCGACATAATATTTAAGAAATTGTAACAATAGGGTTTCTTTTTTATCCTAAAGTATGTCCAGTCTAGGCCATTGCATCCCAAAATGTGTGCCGTGGCACCCTGAGTTGGCAATTGCAGGGGTGCCTCGGGTTGTTGGTTGAGGCCCAATTCAAATTGTTTATGGTCTGGCAAAGCCAGGGCTTGTCTCGGACAGTCATAAATTATGTGGACAAACAGAAGCTATTCCCGCCCCTAACCACATTATTAAACCTAAGGATCACATATAAACACAATTTAATATTGTCTCTACGTTTTTTCAGTAAGACACTTTGGCATAGGGGTGCCATGAAAAGAATAGAGTGCCGTGATTCAAAAACGTTTGAAAATCGCTGGTCTAGACAATGAAGTTGCATAGCAGATATAGTTTATTAAACCCTATGTAGATAAGGGCAACCACACAAGGGGTCATACTGAATGATGCATATGGGGCTGATTCATACCCGATTGCCCAGCGATCAGTTAGCAACCTCCCCACCAGAATAAACTCCCACCCCTGTGCGATGAGGGGGGAAATCCAATCTAAATCACTCACCATCGAATGGGTTTCCCCCTCCCGTCTGTAATGCTGCGTAAGTCAAGACTTTGTTTGTGAGGGGATTGGGGACAATGATGATGTCAGCATCTCTCCCTCCCAACAGCTAGGCCCGTCTGCATTTTTCGGCGGCACTTTCAGAAAATGCTGGGGTGCCGCTCATGTACAAACACTACCCAGCTATCAATAAGCCAGTATACGGCATGCAATCACAGGCCTTCACTGGCTGTGGCCGCATGGAGGCCTCGCTCCTGTGCACTGCAGACCGATAAACGTCAGGGCTGCACATTCACAGCTCTGTGTACAGGGCTAAATCGGCAAATACAGGAATTCAGCATGTGCACTTGTTACTAGTTGAGATCTGTCCTATGTTCATTCTGGATACCAGTCTGCTATTGGCACATAATTCGTAGGACTGAATGAACTCTGCAGTGTCCGTTAATCGTTTACTAAGTGTCAACAGACTGCACCTCGGCAAACAGACAGTGCCCCATGTTTAGTGTAAAATTAATTCCAGATTGTTTTATATAACATGTCTAAAGCAATTGTTCTTTTGTGTTTACTGTGTAAAAAATGGTTACTTGACAGAAAGCCCATTATGGGGACCTTTCCTTAAGCAGGTGGCTTACGGTACATCTGGCAGCGGAAACCTTTAGGACTTCAGTTGTGGCTTAAATATATGTCAGTGGAATACCTTGAGACTGCCTGCTCCAGTACAGATTTTACCATCATTAGGCTGTAAAGCCCACACCAACTACATTATTTGACAGCACTTGTCAGCGTGGAACAGACAGTTTTCAACTACACTTAGAATATTGCTTCGAAAAATCAAACCTACGAGGACACCAACATGTAAGTAATGTCTGTCTGAACAAAAGATGCAGCCATTAAATTATTTGCGGCAGTGACCTCAAACCCACCATTCTGAATCTCTTGGATGTCCACAGTGCGTGGATCTCTCTGGTCACTCCTGCTGTAATGCATAGCACTCTGGAGAGGCAATCATTAGAAGTGCCATAAACAAAATCTTATATTGGAGGCATCCCTAAAGGTGATATTGTTCCCATTGTAAAGCACTGCAGAGTATGCTGCAGCTAAATACATTCTAATTAATGGGAATCCCATTTAGATATCAGGAGTGCTTAAACTGAGCAGCAATGGTTGGATGATTCAGCAATTGCTGAATTGCAGAAGGGTTTCTGTTCCTGACTGTTTGCACATTAACTTCCCATTACTGACATTCGTTTTAGTAAAAGCTATGTTGTATATCTGATTGTACAGCAAGTTGCTTATGTCAGCTGTGCATCAGTAATACATGTTGCAGGCCTCCTACATATTAGATCTAGTACAAGTTTCCTATGTATACCTTAATATTGGAACCATATTGCCAATTAGGTTATGTGCATTAGATCCTTCACCCCTGTTCCCCGATTACATTACAAAACAGTGTTCTGTCACCTCTTTCCACACCCCTGCCCTCTTCTGTGTATATAACTTATAGAAGGGAATGAAGTTCAATTTAATGTATGGCACATCACTCGTTCAGGCATTTTTACCCTTGCAGCACATACGTCAGCCTTATATATATGGCCGATATATGTTCACCCGGTCATGGTGATGCTTGGCAGTACCCCGCACTGAAATGACTAGGCCCCATAGATTTTAGCTTTTCTGCATTCCACTATTTTAGATATAATATATATATAGATAGATAGATAGATAGATAGATAGATAGATAGATAGATACAAGGGATGGCCGGCACTCCATAAATCAGGTGAACAAAGTCTGGGTGCCCTCCCAGGAGAAGAGAAGAAGCGCTCACTCCAATACACATGAACGACGAGGGTGGCACTCCAGCAGTAAATAAATTCATGTGAACCAACGTTTCAAATGTTATTTCAACATTTTTCATCAGGATGAAAAATGCTGAAATAACATTTGAAACGTTTGTTCACAATGCTTGACTGCTGAATGTATTTACTGCTGGAGTGCCACCCTCGTCATACATGTATATATATATATATATATATATATATATATATATATATATATATATATATCCAAACCAATAGTGTTATGTAGCGCCCTATACAATTTATCAGGATACTTCCAGTCTTTCCTTTATAATACCATAATCACCATAAACATTTTCCAATATAAAACATTTATTAAAACATTTAAAACAGGAATCTCAATACAAATCTTGAGGTAAGTTTTCTAATACAGACGTATTCTTGGGATTTATGGATCGCAATGGTTGTCAATGGTTACCCATTTGAAAAATAGATTAGATTTTCTGCATAAGGTAAACATTACAGGTCATTATGATGAATAAAAAGGTTTGCTTGCACACCTATTTTGACAAATTCCCATGGCACTAAAAATCTCACAGGAACTTTTTTGAAATAGTTGGATCTAAAATCCTATTCATCTGAGGTAAACTGATTACAAATACAGGTCACAGAATTTAGAGGTGACTTCAAATGTCCATATAATCTACAGTAAGTTACATTTGTTACTTCAGTGAGTCGTTTTAGTCTTCTTAAGACTGAATTATTAAGGTGCAATCACAATGAATATTAATAGCTGCATGTTTTGTGTGGAGAAGTAGAGCAGGTGGCATCAGATAGCCTTAAACTAAGATCCCTTCTAAATACAGCTACTGGCACACCAGATGAATGGGTAATAACGATTAATTGGTAATTTCAACACATTTCTATAAATCTGTTTTATTTTTCTCAGTTTATTATATTTCACTCACAGAGTAAACACAATGAACTGTACTGTGTATGGTGTATAATGAAAAAACAAACAAAGATAAAACATGAGACATATGGGAGTTCCTGCATTGTGAACCATGAAATCACATACTGTAGATCGATAATTGTCTTATAACTACCACAGCTATGTGACTGCCACGTGAATGCATAATCCTAGTAATGGGGTGTGGTATTTTAGGTCGACATAAAATTGTCGACATGCACAAGCAAAAATATCAACCTGGAAAAGTTTGATACATGAACAGGTGAACATACATTTTTCAAGTTTGTTTCATGTCAATGTCTCACCTGAGCATGTGGATCCCAAAATAGTGTACTCCCTTTGATTGCCATGCTTCAGGCCAGGGGCCTTGCTCCATTACCGCTGAGCTTGGCATTTAGTTTTCCTAAGTGGAAGTCCACATGAATGTTGGGGTAAGTTCCAAAAAAAAAATCCCCAAAAACCCAAGTTGACCTTTTCGTGTGTTGACCATAGTCACGTTGACCGTTGTTGTATTGACCTTTTGGACATGTCCTCCATATGCATGTTGACCATATGGTGTTGACCTATTGACTGTCAATGTAGACACTGTCAACCTACTATCCGGATCCCCTACTAATGGTCCTGGTTTTTCTTAGTGTAACCTTTTTCTGTGTACACAGTATTACATGCAATTGTCTATGTAGGATATATAAACATTATTATTATCAGATAGATAGATAAACATACATATACATATAATAGTAAGCACGCTCAAAGCAAATGCTTCAAAAGCTAGTCTGCTACCTTGTGATTGCCTCTGTGTTTGTGCATGTGTGAGAGAGAAAGATGTAGTTTCACTTGCTGCCAATAGATGGCAGTGTTTCGGAGACACACAAACGGGCACTAGACATATATATAGATGATATATGCAATCTAAGGTTGTGCTCATAAGTTTACATACCCTAGCAGATATTGGGATTTTCTGGACATTTGTCAGAGAATATGAATGATAGCTCACAAACTTTTCTTTCACTCATGGTTACTGGTTAGGTGAAGCCATTTATTGTCAAACAACTGTGTTTACTCTTTTTAAATCATAATGACAACAGAAACTACCCAAATGACCCTGATCAAACATTTACATATCCCAGTTCTTTAATACAGTGTATTGCCCCCTTTAACATCAATGACAGCTTGAAGTATTTCACAGGAGTTGTGCATGAGGCTCTTTATTTTCTCAGATGGTAAAGCTGCCAATTTTTTGGGGGGCCAAAAGCCTCCAGTTCCTGTAAATTCTTGAGCTGTCTTGCATTAACTGCACGTTTGAGATCTCCCCAGAGTGGCTCAATGATATTGAGGTCAGGAGACTGAGATGGCCACTCCAGAACCTTCACTTTCTTCTGCTGTAGCCAATGCCAGGTCAACTTGGCCTTGTGTTTTGGTTCATTGTCATTTTGTAACATCCAAGTATGTCCCATGCGCAGCTTCCGGGCTGCTGAGTGCAAATTTTTCTCCAGTGTTTTCTAATAACATGCTGCATTCATCTTGCAATCAATTTTGACCAAGTTTCCAGTGCCTTTGTAGCTCACACATCCACAAAATATCAGCGATCCACATCCGTGTTTCACAGTAGGAATGGTGTACCTTTCATCATACGCCTTGTTGTCTCCTCTCCAAATGTAATGTTTATGGTTGTGGCTAAAAAGTTCTCGTCACTCCAAATGACTTTGTTCCAGAATTTTGAGGCTTGTCTCTCATGTCAGCGCAGCACTGGATGAAAGATGCAAGGGTCTTTCAGGAGACCAGAAACTCACTGACCTTTTATACACACACACACACACTTATTACAAGCAAACAGATCACAGGTGAGGATGGTTACCTTTAGTAGCCATTCAAACCCATTTGTTACAACTTGTGTGCATGTTATCAGGCCAAAATCTCCAGGGTATGTAAACTTTTGATCAGGGTCATTTGGTTAGTTTCTGTTATCATTATGATTTAAAAATAGTAAACACAGTTGTTTGACAATAAGGGGGAAATTTACTAATATGAAAAACCTAGTTTTTCGTATTAATATTTCCCCTACGACTGCATACGACTGTTTCAGTCGTATGCAAAGTCGTGTTCCGGAGGGGAATGTACAAAGCAGTCAGATACGACTGATTTGTAACCCTCCGATGTCGTAGGAATTCGTATTAGCTGGCCATATATATGGCCGCTTATACGAATGTTTCAGGCAGTCTGCACGGATCAGTCAGGAGCCGGGGCCGGTAATTAAAAATCAGGGAACCCGACAAATAGGGGTTCCCCGATTTTTAACAACCAGCTCTAGGTCCGGGGCTGGTTCCCAAAATACGGGGGACAAAATGAGTAGGGGTCCCCCATATTTTAAGAACCAGCCCCAGGCACAACCAGGAGAACCACAAGTCCCAGCCTGCGGGGCATTAAAGGGCCCACTGGGTCTTGTAGTTTCACAGTTAAAAACCTAGTACAATAAACACACACTGACACAATGAAAATAAAAGTTTAATACATGCATTACACACATGCTCATTGAGAGA
Organism: Crinia signifera; assembly: GCF_055691185.1. Lineage (NCBI taxonomy): Eukaryota > Metazoa > Chordata > Amphibia > Anura > Myobatrachidae > Crinia > Crinia signifera. The sequence goes on from NC_139221.1 coordinate 245,396,324, forward strand.
GAAGCTTGCATACTAAAGTGAAGCTTGATTACTTAAGTGAGTTGGAAACTGAAGCAGGTGAGTTATCTTGCATTCTGTCTGTCTTGTATTCTTTATCTGTCTTTCTATATAGAGACTGTAATTTTGAGGGAGAAATCTGAGTGTGATTTTGGTTGTGCCTGTATCTGTATAGTGTATTGTTACTAGGTGTGAACAGATACTAGGAGGAGGAGCTAAATCTAGGTGTCAAGGAAGATTAGGGGGAGGAGCTGAGTGTAACAGGGGCCTGACATACTATATAAGGAGGGGCAGAGCTCATTAGAGCTTGCTCATTGAGAGAGAAGCTTGCATACTAAAGTGAAGCTTGATTACTTAAGTGAGTTGGAAACTGAAGCAGGTGAGTTATCTTGCATTCTGTCTGTCTTGTATTCTTTATCTGTCTTTCTATATAGAGACTGTAATTTTGAGGGAGAAATCTGAGTGTGATTTTGGTTGTGCCTGTATCTGTATAGTGTATTGTTACTAGGTGTGAACAGATACTAGGAGGAGGAGCTAAATCTAGGTGTCAAGGAAGATTAGGGGGAGGAGCTGAGTGTAACAGGGGCCTGACATACTATATAAGGAGGGGCAGAGCTCATTAGAGCTTGCTCATTGAGAGAGAAGCTTGCATACTAAAGTGAAGCTTGATTACTTAAGTGAGTTGGAAACTGAAGCAGGTGAGTTATCTTGCATTCTGTCTGTCTTGTATTCTTTATCTGTCTTTCTATATAGAGACTGTAATTTTGAGGGAGAAATCTGAGTGTGATTTTGGTTGTGCCTGTATCTGTATAGTGTATTGTTACTAGGTGTGAACAGATACTAGGAGGAGGAGCTAAATCTAGGTGTCAAGGAAGATTAGGGGGAGGAGCTGAGTGTAACAGGGGCCTGACATACTATATAAGGAGGGGCAGAGCTCATTAGAGCTTGCTCATTGAGAGAGAAGCTTGCATACTAAAGTGAAGCTTGATTACTTAAGTGAGTTGGAAACTGAAGCAGGTGAGTTATCTTGCATTCTGTCTGTCTTGTATTCTTTATCTGTCTTTCTATATAGAGACTGTAATTTTGAGGGAGAAATCTGAGTGTGATTTTGGTTGTGCCTGTATCTGTATAGTGTATTGTTACTAGGTGTGAACAGATACTAGGAGGAGGAGCTAAATCTAGGTGTCAAGGAAGATTAGGGGGAGGAGCTGAGTGTAACATGGGCCTGACATACTATATAAGGAGGGGCAGAGCTCATTAGAGCTTGCTCATTGAGAGAGAAGCTTGCATACTAAAGTGAAGCTTGATTACTTAAGTGAGTTGGAAACTGAAGCAGGTGAGTTATCTTGCATTCTGTCTGTCTTGTATTCTTTATCTGTCTTTCTATATAGAGACTGTAATTTTGAGGGAGAAATCTGAGTGTGATTTTGGTTGTGCCTGTATCTGTATAGTGTATTGTTACTAGGTGTGAACAGATACTAGGAGGAGGAGCTAAATCTAGGTGTCAAGGAAGATTAGGGGGAGGAGCTGAGTGTAACAGGGGCCTGACATACTATATAAGGAGGGGCAGAGCTCATTAGAGCTTGCTCATTGAGAGAGAAGCTTGCATACTAAAGTGAAGCTTGATTACTTAAGTGAGTTGGAAACTGAAGCAGGTGAGTTATCTTGCATTCTGTCTGTCTTGTATTCTTTATCTGTCTTTCTATATAGAGACTGTAATTTTGAGGGAGAAATCTGAGTGTGATTTTGGTTGTGCCTGTATCTGTATAGTGTATTGTTACTAGGTGTGAACAGATACTAGGAGGAGGAGCTAAATCTAGGTGTCAAGGAAGATTAGGGGGAGGAGCTGAGTGTAACAGGGGCCTGACATACTATATAAGGAGGGGCAGAGCTCATTAGAGCTTGCTCATTGAGAGAGAAGCTTGCATACTAAAGTGAAGCTTGATTACTTAAGTGAGTTGGAAACTGAAGCAGGTGAGTTATCTTGCATTCTGTCTGTCTTGTATTCTTTATCTGTCTTTCTATATAGAGACTGTAATTTTGAGGGAGAAATCTGAGTGTGATTTTGGTTGTGCCTGTATCTGTATAGTGTATTGTTACTAGGTGTGAACAGATACTAGGAGGAGGAGCTAAATCTAGGTGTCAAGGAAGATTAGGGGGAGGAGCTGAGTGTAACAGGGGCCTGACATACTATATAAGGAGGGGCAGAGCTCATTAGAGCTTGCTCATTGAGAGAGAAGCTTGCATACTAAAGTGAAGCTTGATTACTTAAGTGAGTTGGAAACTGAAGCAGGTGAGTTATCTTGCATTCTGTCTGTCTTGTATTCTTTATCTGTCTTTCTATATAGAGACTGTAATTTTGAGGGAGAAATCTGAGTGTGATTTTGGTTGTGCCTGTATCTGTATAGTGTATTGTTACTAGGTGTGAACAGATACTAGGAGGAGGAGCTAAATCTAGGTGTCAAGGAAGATTAGGGGGAGGAGCTGAGTGTAACAGGGGCCTGACATACTATATAAGGAGGGGCAGAGCTCATTAGAGCTTGCTCATTGAGAGAGAAGCTTGCATACTAAAGTGAAGCTTGATTACTTAAGTGAGTTGGAAACTGAAGCAGGTGAGTTATCTTGCATTCTGTCTGTCTTGTATTCTTTATCTGTCTTTCTATATAGAGACTGTAATTTTGAGGGAGAAATCTGAGTGTGATTTTGGTTGTGCCTGTATCTGTATAGTGTATTGTTACTAGGTGTGAACTGATACTAGGAGGAGGAGCTAAATCTAGGTGTCAAGGAAGATTAGGGGGAGGAGCTGAGTGTAACAGGGGCCTGACATACTATATAAGGAGGGGCAGAGCTCATTAGAGCTTGCTCATTGAGAGAGAAGCTTGCATACTAAAGTGAAGCTTGATTACTTAAGTGAGTTGGAAACTGAAGCAGGTGAGTTATCTTGCATTCTGTCTGTCTTGTATTCTTTATCTGTCTTTCTATATAGAGACTGTAATTTTGAGGGAGAAATCTGAGTGTGATTTTGGTTGTGCCTGTATCTGTATAGTGTATTGTTACTAGGTGTGAACAGATACTAGGAGGAGGAGCTAAATCTAGGTGTCAAGGAAGATTAGGGGGAGGAGCTGAGTGTAACAGGGGCCTGACATACTATATAAGGAGGGGCAGAGCTCATTAGAGCTTGCTCATTGAGAGAGAAGCTTGCATACTAAAGTGAAGCTTGATTACTTAAGTGAGTTGGAAACTGAAGCAGGTGAGTTATCTTGCATTCTGTCTGTCTTGTATTCTTTATCTGTCTTTCTATATAGAGACTGTAATTTTGAGGGAGAAATCTGAGTGTGATTTTGGTTGTGCCTGTATCTGTATAGTGTATTGTTACTAGGTGTGAACAGATACTAGGAGGAGGAGCTAAATCTAGGTGTCAAGGAAGATTAGGGGGAGGAGCTGAGTGTAACATGGGCCTGACATACTATATAAGGAGGGGCAGAGCTCATTAGAGCTTGCTCATTGAGAGAGAAGCTTGCATACTAAAGTGAAGCTTGATTACTTAAGTGAGTTGGAAACTGAAGCAGGTGAGTTATCTTGCATTCTGTCTGTCTTGTATTCTTTATCTGTCTTTCTATATAGAGACTGTAATTTTGAGGGAGAAATCTGAGTGTGATTTTGGTTGTGCCTGTATCTGTATAGTGTATTGTTACTAGGTGTGAACAGATACTAGGAGGAGGAGCTAAATCTAGGTGTCAAGGAAGATTAGGGGGAGGAGCTGAGTGTAACAGGGGCCTGACATACTATATAAGGAGGGGCAGAGCTCATTAGAGCTTGCTCATTGAGAGAGAAGCTTGCATACTAAAGTGAAGCTTGATTACTTAAGTGAGTTGGAAACTGAAGCAGGTGAGTTATCTTGCATTCTGTCTGTCTTGTATTCTTTATCTGTCTTTCTATATAGAGACTGTAATTTTGAGGGAGAAATCTGAGTGTGATTTTGGTTGTGCCTGTATCTGTATAGTGTATTGTTACTAGGTGTGAACAGATACTAGGAGGAGGAGCTAAATCTAGGTGTCAAGGAAGATTAGGGGGAGGAGCTGAGTGTAACAGGGGCCTGACATACTATATAAGGAGGGGCAGAGCTCATTAGAGCTTGCTCATTGAGAGAGAAGCTTGCATACTAAAGTGAAGCTTGATTACTTAAGTGAGTTGGAAACTGAAGCAGGTGAGTTATCTTGCATTCTGTCTGTCTTGTATTCTTTATCTGTCTTTCTATATAGAGACTGTAATTTTGAGGGAGAAATCTGAGTGTGATTTTGGTTGTGCCTGTATCTGTATAGTGTATTGTTACTAGGTGTGAACAGATACTAGGAGGAGGAGCTAAATCTAGGTGTCAAGGAAGATTAGGGGGAGGAGCTGAGTGTAACAGGGGCCTGACATACTATATAAGGAGGGGCAGAGCTCATTAGAGCTTGCTCATTGAGAGAGAAGCTTGCATACTAAAGTGAAGCTTGATTACTTAAGTGAGTTGGAAACTGAAGCAGGTGAGTTATCTTGCATTCTGTCTGTCTTGTATTCTTTATCTGTCTTTCTATATAGAGACTGTAATTTTGAGGGAGAAATCTGAGTGTGATTTTGGTTGTGCCTGTATCTGTATAGTGTATTGTTACTAGGTGTGAACAGATACTAGGAGGAGGAGCTAAATCTAGGTGTCAAGGAAGATTAGGGGGAGGAGCTGAGTGTAACAGGGGCCTGACATACTATATAAGGAGGGGCAGAGCTCATTAGAGCTTGCTCATTGAGAGAGAAGCTTGCATACTAAAGTGAAGCTTGATTACTTAAGTGAGTTGGAAACTGAAGCAGGTGAGTTATCTTGCATTCTGTCTGTCTTGTATTCTTTATCTGTCTTTCTATATAGAGACTGTAATTTTGAGGGAGAAATCTGAGTGTGATTTTGGTTGTGCCTGTATCTGTATAGTGTATTGTTACTAGGTGTGAACTGATACTAGGAGGAGGAGCTAAATCTAGGTGTCAAGGAAGATTAGGGGGAGGAGCTGAGTGTAACAGGGGCCTGACATACTATATAAGGAGGGGCAGAGCTCATTAGAGCTTGCTCATTGAGAGAGAAGCTTGCATACTAAAGTGAAGCTTGATTACTTAAGTGAGTTGGAAACTGAAGCAGGTGAGTTATCTTGCATTCTGTCTGTCTTGTATTCTTTATCTGTCTTTCTATATAGAGACTGTAATTTTGAGGGAGAAATCTGAGTGTGATTTTGGTTGTGCCTGTATCTGTATAGTGTATTGTTACTAGGTGTGAACAGATACTAGGAGGAGGAGCTAAATCTAGGTGTCAAGGAAGATTAGAGGGAGGAGCTGAGTGTAACAGGGGCCTGACATACTATATAAGGAGGGGCAGAGCTCATTAGAGCTTGCTCATTGAGAGAGAAGCTTGCATACTAAAGTGAAGCTTGATTACTTAAGTGAGTTGGAAACTGAAGCAGGTGAGTTATCTTGCATTCTGTCTGTCTTGTATTCTTTATCTGTCTTTCTATATAGAGACTGTAATTTTGAGGGAGAAATCTGAGTGTGATTTTGGTTGTGCCTGTATCTGTATAGTGTATTGTTACTAGGTGTGAACTGATACTAGGAGGAGGAGCTAAATCTAGGTGTCAAGGAAGATTAGGGGGAGGAGCTGAGTGTAACAGGGGCCTGACATACTATATAAGGAGGGGCAGAGCTCATTAGAGCTTGCTCATTGAGAGAGAAGCTTGCATACTAAAGTGAAGCTTGATTACTTAAGTGAGTTGGAAACTGAAGCAGGTGAGTTATCTTGCATTCTGTCTGTCTTGTATTCTTTATCTGTCTTTCTATATAGAGACTGTAATTTTGAGGGAGAAATCTGAGTGTGATTTTGGTTGTGCCTGTATCTGTATAGTGTATTGTTACTAGGTGTGAACTGATACTAGGAGGAGGAGCTAAATCTAGGTGTCAAGGAAGATTAGGGGGAGGAGCTGAGTGTAACAGGGGCCTGACATACTATATAAGGAGGGGCAGAGCTCATTAGAGCTTGCTCATTGAGAGAGAAGCTTGCATACTAAAGTGAAGCTTGATTACTTAAGTGAGTTGGAAACTGAAGCAGGTGAGTTATCTTGCATTCTGTCTGTCTTGTATTCTTTATCTGTCTTTCTATATAGAGACTGTAATTTTGAGGGAGAAATCTGAGTGTGATTTTGGTTGTGCCTGTATCTGTATAGTGTATTGTTACTAGGTGTGAACAGATACTAGGAGGAGGAGCTAAATCTAGGTGTCAAGGAAGATTAGGGGGAGGAGCTGAGTGTAACAGGGGCCTGACATACTATATAAGGAGGGGCAGAGCTCATTAGAGCTTGCTCATTGAGAGAGAAGCTTGCATACTAAAGTGAAGCTTGATTACTTAAGTGAGTTGGAAACTGAAGCAGGTGAGTTATCTTGCATTCTGTCTGTCTTGTATTCTTTATCTGTCTTTCTATATAGAGACTGTAATTTTGAGGGAGAAATCTGAGTGTGATTTTGGTTGTGCCTGTATCTGTATAGTGTATTGTTACTAGGTGTGAACTGATACTAGGAGGAGGAGCTAAATCTAGGTGTCAAGGAAGATTAGGGGGAGGAGCTGAGTGTAACAGGGGCCTGACATACTATATAAGGAGGGGCAGAGCTCATTAGAGCTTGCTCATTGAGAGAGAAGCTTGCATACTAAAGTGAAGCTTGATTACTTAAGTGAGTTGGAAACTGAAGCAGGTGAGTTATCTTGCATTCTGTCTGTCTTGTATTCTTTATCTGTCTTTCTATATAGAGACTGTAATTTTGAGGGAGAAATCTGAGTGTGATTTTGGTTGTGCCTGTATCTGTATAGTGTATTGTTACTAGGTGTGAACTGATACTAGGAGGAGGAGCTAAATCTAGGTGTCAAGGAAGATTAGGGGGAGGAGCTGAGTGTAACAGGGGCCTGACATACTATATAAGGAGGGGCAGAGCTCATTAGAGCTTGCTCATTGAGAGAGAAGCTTGCATACTAAAGTGAAGCTTGATTACTTAAGTGAGTTGGAAACTGAAGCAGGTGAGTTCGAATACTGAAAAAGGTGAGTTTGAACACAGTCTAAATTTTCATATTCTGTTTTATTGTAATAGATTCATCTTCTTTCTATCCTATTGTAACCTGTTGCTCAATTTTGACATTTAAATTAATTGTATCTATATTTTTCCAACATTGTATGTCATTTTTACTCATTCACTATTATTTTCTCTTATCTTTGCCACACATTTATTGCACACTGTTTCCCTCTTCACGCCTGCTCACATTTGCCTCACTTCTGACCTTCTCTGTTCCCTTCATCTTCTCACTTGTTGTTGTTTCATACTTAATTGGATTACTCAATCAACCTGATTTTACCCACTGGTCTCCTCTCTGACAGTAGTTCCTTGCCTGTTACCTTCTCTCTCACTTTGTTTTCTACCAATCTACTACAGACGCTGTCTGTCCTCCCAAATCCCTCTGTCTGCTTTCACTAACCTACCCTCTCACCTTCGGTTCCTCATGGCTGTTAATCTCTCAACTTCACTTTCTCCAACTGCTCCTCCCCCCTCCCATCCCATACCTATCCTGACCACTCGCCCCCGCACCCCCACCCTCCCAATGACCCCCCCTTGCTTCTGCAATCCCAAAAACCTTATCCACATAAATACACAACCCACCCCCCCTCTTTCCTGTGCACTATGGAACGCCAGATCCATCTGCAACAAACTCCCTGCCATCCATGACCTATTCATCTCTAGAGCATTCCACCTCCTTGCTATCACCGAGACCTGGCTCTCCACCTCTGATTCTGTCTCTCCAGCTGCTCTCTCCCACGGTGGCCTCTCTTTCTCTCACACTCCCAGGCCTGACGGTCGCCAAGGTGGCGGTGTGGGTTTTCTCCTCTCAGCCTCATGCACCCACAGTGTCATTCACCCTGAACCCTCTCTCCTTTTCTCCTCCTTTGAGTCTCACTCTATCCGTCTATACTACCCCTACCACCTCCGTTTCGCTGCAATCTATCGCCCCCCTGGCCCTATCTCCCAATTTCTTGACAACTTCGCCGCCTGGCTTCCACACTTCCTCTCCTCTGACCTGCCATCTGTCATTCTTGGTGACTTTAACATCCCCTTGGATAACCCCGCTGATCCTGGCACCTCCAAACTCCTCTCTCTCTGCTCCTCTCTTGGCCTATCTCAGTGGACTACCTCTCCCACCCACATCCAAGGACACTCCCTCGATCTCGTCTTCTCTCGCTCTTGTTCCCTTACTAACTACACTATCTCAGCTTTTCCTCTTTCTGACCATCACCTCATCTCCTTCTCCCTCACTGCTTCCCCCTCTCCCACCCCCCCTCCCAAGCGCATTGTCTCACGGCATAACGTCAACACACTTGATCTTGCTGCCTTCTCAAACACGCTGTGTCCTCTTCTCGCCCCAATCGCCCTCATGTCCTGCCCGAACCTCGCTGCCTCCCTCTATAATGACACCCTATCTTCGGCATTGGACTCTGCCTGCCCTCCCTCCTCTATCCCCCTTCGATGCTCCAACCCCCAACCGTGGCACTCGCCTATCACCCGATTCCTTAAAAAGTGCTCTCGCACTGCTGAGCGCTTCTGGAAGAAATCACGCTCCCTTGCAGATTATCTCCATTTCAAATTCATTCTTTCCTCCTTCAGCTCTGCCCTTGCTCTGGCCAAGGAATCCTACTTTAAGTCCCTCATCCTTTCCCAATCATCCAATCCCCGCAGGCTCTTCGCCACCTTCAACTCCTTGCTCTCCCCCCCTCCTCCAGCTCTTCCGTCCTCCATCGTAGCCGCTGATTTTGCTACCTACTTTTCAACCAAAATCTCCTCTCTCAGGACTGCCATCACTGCTGCCATGACCTCACCCTCTCCCTCCTCCCCTCCTACATCTCCACTCCCCTCCTTCCAACCCCTGTCCTCATTTTACCCCACCACTGCTGCTGAAGTCCAATCTATCCTTCAATCCGCTTCTCCCTCCACCTGCCCGCTTGATCCTATCCCCTCCAATATTATCCGTCGTCTCAGTCCATCAGTCTGCTCTCACCTGGCTCACCTCTTTAATCTTTCCCTATCCTCTGGGATCTTCCCTTCCTCCTTCAAACACGTTCTTGTCTCCCCAATTCTCAAAAAAACTAATCTGGACCCCAACTCTCCATCCAACTACAGGCCCATCTCCCTCCTCCCTTTTGCCTCCAAACTCCTAGAACGTCTGACCTATAATCGTCTCCTAAGCCACCTTACTGCTAACTCCATTCTAGACCCCCTCCAATCCGGGTTCCGCCCCTTACATTCCACTGAAACTGCCCTGACCAAAGTCACTAACGATCTACTATCGGCTAATTCCAAAGGCCTCTTCTCTATCCTCATCCAGCTTGATCTGTCTGCTGCCTTTGACACTGTTGACCACCCTCTCCTGCTCAACACCCTCCGCTCCTTTGGAATCACTGGCACGGTCTTCTCCTGGTTCACCTCATACCTCTCCGATCGCTCCTTCTCCGTCTGCACTCCGAGCTCCTCCTCTCCTACTACCCCCCAGCCAGTCGGTGTTCCCCAAGGGTCAGTCCTTGGCCCTCTCCTCTTCTCCCTCTACACCACCTCTCTGGGCACCCTCATCAGCTCCTATGGTTTTCATTACCACCTTTATGCTGATGATACCCTAATCTATCTCTCCTCCCCCGACTTATCCCCATCACTTCTGTCCAAGGTCTCCGAATGCCTCACGGCCATCTCAGCCTGGATGACCCAACGCTTCCTGAAACTAAACATGGCTAAAACTGAACTTCTAATCTTCCATCCCCCGAACATCCCCTCTTCTCCCACTATCTCCATCAGCATTGGTGAAACCGAGATCACGTCCACCGACCAAACGCGCTGCCTCGGTGTCATCATTGACTCCTCCCTCTCTTTCACCCCCCACATTCGTGCTCTCTCACAGTCTTGCCGCTTTCACCTACGCAACATCTCACGCATCAGACCATTCCTCTCCACTGACGCGACCAAAATTCTCATTCACTCTCTTGTCATCTCCCGCCTGACTACTGCAACATCCTTCTCTCTGGGCTACCTCTCACCCGCCTCGCACCTCTCCAATCCATTCTTAACGCTGCTGCTAGGCTCATCTTCCTCTCCCGCCGCTCTACCTCCGCCTCCCCCCTCTGTTTATCTCTTCACTGGCTCCCCATTTCTTTCCGAGTTCTCTTTAAACTCCTCACCACCACCTACAAGGCTCTCTCCTCCTCCACAGCTCCCTACCTCTCTTCACTGATCTCTATCCACACTCCCTCTCGTCCTCTTCGCTCCATCGCTGACCGCCGACTGACCTCTCACCTAATCACCTCCTCCCACTCCCGTGTCCAAGATTTCTCTCGCGCTGCCCCCCTGCACTGGAACAACCTCCCGCCACCCATCAGGCTATCTGATTCCCTTACCTCCTTCAAGCGCTCCCTCAAAACCCACTTTTTTCGACTAGCCTATCCCTCCTCCTAACCTCTTTTGATCCTCCTATCCTGCCTCCGTTCCCCTCCGTTCCTACTTATCCTATTGTATTGCGTTCGTCCACCCACCTATTTTTAGTATGTTAACTCTTATGAGCAGGGCCCTCCTTCCTCACGTACTCACCCTACCTCATTACCTCACCTGTGCTCCTGTCCTGTTCTTCCCTTCCTCTACTTCATCTTCAGTCTCCTTGACAATTTTGACACCTACTTCTGAACTGATGCTGATTTTAGTTCTACCAGCTATACCCCTATTTATACTGTATCTTTCAACACACCCTGTACGTTACCTTGTAATTTGTTTTTTTTTTTTTTGTTTGCTATGTACGGCGCTGCGGACACTTTGCGGCGCCTTATAAATAAACGTACTACTACTACTACTACTACTACTACTGATACTTACCTTTCTTGATCCCATAGGTAGCCCTCTGTCCTGGTGTCCGGTGTCCTGTGTCATCCTCCAGGTCCATGTCGGCGGTACGTGTCGTCCTCCAGGTCCATGGCGGTGTCCGGGTCCGAAGAAATCCATGTTGGAGCTGTGGAGGGAAATCCTACTCACCTGGTCCTGTGCTGAAGATGTCTTGTCTTGGTCCGCCGTAATCCATGTAATCTTAATGCTGTCGCCGGTCCCCGCACTGTCCGCATCGCACTGAGGAGAGATGCTGAGATATTTCATACTCGGCGCCTCTCCTCAGAATGATTTTTATTGGCCGCCTAGTGGCCAATCAGGAGCCAAGAAAGTCGGTAAGTATCAGTATGTGTGTAATGTATGTATTAAACTTTTATTTTCATTGTGTCAGTGTGTGTTTATTGCACTATTTTTTTAACTATGGAACTACAAGACCCAGCGGGCCCTTTAATGCCCCGCAGGCTGGGACTTGTGGTTCTCCAAGTCCCAGCTTGCGGGGGAGGCTTGCTGGGACTCATAGTTCCACAGTTTTAAACAATAGTTTTTTCATCTATTTTTTTTACACCACTATCAGCCCGGTGACCACAGCCCAGGGTCACCGGGACAGCACCAGGCTTCAGCCTGGTCAGGTAAGTCCTGGAGGGGGTGGACCCCTTTATTGGGGGGGTCCCCACTCCCCCAGGGCCCCTGGCCAGGCTGACTGGTCGGTAGGGTTAATGTTTTGGCCGCGGGACCTTATATAATAAGTGTCCCCCGGCTGTGACATTACCCTGCTGGCTGGTTGTGCCTGGGGCTGGTTCTTAAAATACGGGGGACCCCTACTCATTTTGTCCCCCGTATTTTGGGAACCAGCCCCGGACCTGGAGCCTGGGGCTGGTTGTTAAAAATCTGGGGCTGGTTGTTAAAAATCGGAGAACCCCTATTTGTCGGGTTCCCTGATTTGTATTTACCGGCCCCGGCTCTTTCAGCCTGGTGCTGGTTACAGCTGTGGGGGGGACCCCACGCTGTTTTTTATTTATTTATTTTTCTATTTTTTTTTACACTCTGACTGATCCGTGCAGACTGCCTCCACTAATTCGTATTAGCGGCCGTATATATGTGCCGCTAATACGAATGGTTACAAAGCAGTCGTATATGACTGCTTTGTATATTCCCCTCCGGAACACGACTGTGCATACGACTGAAACAGTCGTATGCAGTCGTAGGGGAAATACTAATGCGAAAAACTAGGTATCTAATATACCATAACCCCTAAATGCCCTTGCATTTATGCGCATGTGCAGGCTCCATTTGCGAATGGACATGGGGGCTTGTGTAGTCGCTGGCACGTGCGCATGGAGCAGTGCGGGCATGGAGCAGTAGGCACAGGTCATGTCCATGGGAATGCCCAGCGTTTCATGGGCATCTCCATGAAAATGCTGGCCGTTCTCATGGAAATTCACCCATGGCGCGGGTGCCGGGGGTGGGCATCTGACTTCACCACGTCAGCTTCCCACCCTGTTCACGCACAAGGGCACCGCAAATCTGGGTCACCAGAGAGTTCTTGCATAGATTAAAAAAGGTTTGCAGCTATCTGCTACACATATCATGCACAGCAGTCACCATAGGGTTCTATGGAGCTGCAATGCAACCATATGCATCAAGCTCCAGAAAGTGTAACTTTCCCAAGCATGTGCCCGATTAGCATCTAGTGCAAGCGCTGGCCAATGGTTGCACATGTACACCAGGGTTCCGTAGTTATAAACCTGCTGGGACTGTTCTACATCAGAAGAGCTTTCGCAGCTGGCAAGTATCTACTAAGCATGATGCATTTAAAAATGGCAGTATAAATGCAAATAGGGGCAGCATAATTTTTTATGGTGAAAATAAACTATATACAAACTTATTTTTTCCTGCCAATTCCAATAGTATCAAAGATAAGTTGGTTGATAGTGGTTAACTTTTATATATTCTCTTTTTTTCTGATATTGTTAAGGGATTTTCAAGCAAATACTTGTGTGTAAACAGAACACGTACACTGTTGACATGAACTGCAACTAAGTACATTCTATCGTATAAAATGGATAACTGCTTACTTTGGCTTTATACAGTATGTCAATGTAATGTGAAACAATTTTTTTTTTTTTTTAAATAAATTAACAATGATTCCAAAAGAATAAGATTTGGACACCTATGATGCCAGATGCTGGATTTTAAAATCTACATGCACCTTTAAATATAAAAGTTATCTATTCACACTAATTACTTTGCACATAGTTGCACTTGTGAAAGAGACTAATCATGTTGAATGTTGTTTCAAAAGGCAGCAGAAACAGATTTTCAAATGATCTAAAAATCAGTTAGTTGATATGATGTTTTACTTGCGGACCATCTCATTAATTTTCTACATCCTAAAAAAAAATTTCAATTGTTTTCAGCACTTATTAAAAAATACCTACAGCAATTTAAAATTTGAATTCTGTTGATAATTCATCCTATAGAAAACAGCAACATTGTATGTGCAGGTAAAGATGGTTGCCAGCCCCTGTCAATAGTACATCATTGCATTAACTTAAGATGGCCATACACTAGGTGACTACTGCGACTACAAACTTAGTGTACTTCCACTACTGGAAGTTGAAAGATACTTGGGTTTTTTGGGTAGTCTACAGCACCTCTGGAAGAGCAGACAACTCTCTTGCATCCCGTCCGCTTATTAGAAAACCACTGAAGTCATGGGACGGTAAATAGGAGGTATTTGTGTCATTAGGCTCTGACCCCTGTCCACAGATGCACAAATAATCGGGCCAAATGATATCACAGGTCATCCACACTGTCAAATATGACCTGCAGTGTCTCCTGGGGAAGCCTGGAGAGATTGACAAACTCAGTAAGTATGTACGGATGGATGTGGATCATTATGTCGACAGTGTCTAGGTTGACAGTCAAAAGGTCGACAGGCAGAAGGTCGACACGTAAAAAGGGTTGACGTGTATTAGTTGACCTGATCAAAATGTCAACACAAGGAAAAGGTCAACATGGGGAAAAGTCTACATGAATTTTTCAGTTTTTTTTTGTCGTACTGCGGCCCCTTAGCATGGCTCACTGCACTTGCTATGCTTGGTGCACTATTATATTCTCTTTCTATGCCCACCGGGATGGTAAGGTAAGAACAAGTCAGTTTAAAAAGAAAATCATGAAAAACTCATCAACCTTTTACATGTCGACCTTTTGCTTGTGTGATGCACACAGCACTGCCAACCCCTTGGGGTCCCATCAAACACATATATTACATATATCATAACATGTATATTTATATGTGCTAAGCGGTTCCCCACTGTACTATATGACAACCCAGGGAATGCAGCAGTCGCTGGACTACAGATGGAGCCAGACTCCCTCTTGCGATCCGCCAGCAGCGAGGCGCTCCATCTGACTGAGACGCGCGTGCGTGTGAGACGCAGTCTCAGGTTCCAGGCGGCGGGGCGACGGGAACCTTGTCCGTCTCCGCTTCAGGGAGAGGGACAGGGTTAGGGGGGGTGCGGGGAGGCGGTGGGGACCCCGGGGGAAGTGCCGTCGGAAGAGGACGCGCGCGCATCCCCTTTCGCATATCAGATGGCGGCTGGCGGGGGATGGCGGCTGGCGATTCTGCCGCCATCCCCTGCAAAGACCAGGCCGGCTCCATCTGTACCTCCAGCTACAGAAGAGAGAAGTACATAGGTGTCCAGTTTGTATTAAGTGTGTGCCCCTCTAGCCAATCATTCTTACTCTTTATTAATACATTGCTAACATGAGAATTTTGAATTCAGTAATATTAGTCCCTGCTTCAGTATATACAGTAGGTATATTTCTTCCTGCAGGCACATATATAGAGTCAACCATATCAGTATTGCGCAAGAAACACGTACATTAAGACGTAAGCCTTAATTATTGTAATTTCTGTTTAATTTTGATTAGTAGAACGTCAGTAGTTTTGTTAAATTTCAGATTTTGTCTACGAAGCCTTAATGGGACATGTGAAAAGGTCAGGGTTTTTTCTCTATGTAATGTCATTGCTTTCTTTTTAAAGTGAATCTGTATATTTAGAACTAGCACTTGGGGCTGGCTCTGGTTCTCAAACTACAGGAGGGGGGGGGCAATGAGTGGGGGTCCCCTGTATTTTGAAAGCCAGCACCGGGATCCACTAGCTAGGGAGGTAATGCCATAGCCAGTGGACACACCTGATGGTTCTTGGGTGGTTCATGGTACTCCAGGCCTGGGCTGACGCCTGGGGCCTTCATTTGCACTACTGGGTGAGGTGTGCAGGGTTGATAACTTGAACTACCTCCCCCCCCCCAAAAAAAAAAAAAATAATAATACATATCCAGTACCAAGCTTTTAGTGCCGGTCCTGGTACCCAAAATACAGGGTACAAAATTAGTGGGGGTCCCACCCCTATTTTGGGAACCAGTAAAGGGCTCCACTAGCCAGGAAGGTAATGTCACAGCCAAACAACACACCTAACGAGTCCCATGGGCACAGCATTAACCTGCCCTGCTAGTCAGTTCTGGCCAGGGATTACCCCCTTTCCAGGGTAACCCAGGCCTGGGCTGAAGCCCAGGGCTATCCCCTGCATCCTGGGTGGTGGGTGTGGGGTTAATGGCTCAAAGAAGTTTGTCCTTTACAGTGTGAATACAAGTTCCAGGAAGCCTGCCCCACATGCTGGTATTTGGAAGAACAATAGGTACCAATATGTTGGGCATTAAAGGCCCACTGGTACCTTTAGCCCCCTTGTAAAGGAAATATTAAAATAAAAACACTACACAGGTTTTTAATTATTTTTTAATTCTATGCATCGTCTTCACCAAGACACTTCCACAATGTTTCAGCTCCTTTGCACGGCCGAGGGACTTTCAGCTCTTTTGCGCAGCCACCTGGCCTCCGGGGCTTTCTTGATGTCTTCGCCTGGTGGGCGGTGGCCTTTAAGCTCTTTGCATTGCCACCACGCCTCTGGGACTTCCATGGAATCTTCTTTTTTCAGGATCTCCTACTCGCTCCTTCCCCGCCATCGGATTGCATCCACATCCACGCACTGGGCAAAATTAGCCAGTACGATTGGGCGAGGTGATGGCACGGCCATCTTAGATATTTAAAAATGGTGCTTCCGTGAAGTAATTGGCAATATTTTTAGATATCCATTACAGGTGTGTTGAGTTGCGTCATTGCCCCGGCCCATCGTATTGGTTAATATTAGCCAGTGTGAGGACACGGCAGCATTCTGACAGCAGACAATACATTGTGAAAGTCCCTGAGGTGCGGCAGCCGCCTAAAAGAGCTCAAAGGCTGCACCCATCTAGTTGAAGACACCACAGAAGTCCCAGAAGGGTAGCAGCTGCGCAAAAGAGCTTTAAGACTTTAGTTCTTCGGGTGAAGATGCCGGGAAGCCCCAGCGGGGCAGCAGGTGCTGCCTTCCGGGAGAAGACATCAAGGTTGCCTGGGAGGACCCAGATAAAGACTTATTGGAAGCCCCAAAGGGACATCAGGTGCTGCCCTCTGGGGCGAAGACATCATGAAGAAGTCCCAGTGGGCAGTGGCTCGCAAATGAGCTGAAAAGCAGGCAGCTACTGCATAGGCATAACAAATTGCACAGCCCTACCTTTATAATGGAGCATGCTACAGAGAACAAAAACAAAATGTACAGTACCAAGCTGAAAAAAATGTACCCCAAAAGGCCCTACACTGGCACAATATATATCTAATAAAACAAACCCCCAGGTGTTAATTCACTCTCTGCCTTCCCAAAAATCCCTCATAGACTACAGCAGCTGGACAATCAGACCTGGTCGCAGGTTTGTTCTCAAAATGGGCAAAACCATGTGCACTGCAGATGGAGAAAATGGAACATGTGCAGAGAGAGTTACATTTGTCCTGTGATCAAGTCTGAATTAGGAATTAGAACTGTAATCTGCACTGTTAAGAGGTATGCCATAAGCAAACATCTACATTCACATTTATAGTTATAAACATGGATACTTCCAATCCCCTAGTCCCCCACTTCTTACCTTGTGCTGCAGTGATAACAAAGTACTGTAGCATGACCTCAGGATCAGTGTTTTAAACTGTGTACACACCTAAAGATTTATCTGTCCAATCTGTCTGGTGGAAACCAAAATCTGGAAATGTAATTGAGCAAATGATAATCAACCATTTGCTCCCAAATTATGGTAAATGGACAAGACAATTGTTCTTATAACTTTAATTAAATCAAACAGATTTAACTAATTTGTCTGAGCAACCATTGTCCTTTTTCCAGCGTTTGGGAGAAAATTGTTGATTGTCATTTCCTCAATTACATTGCCAGGTTTTTGTTTCCACCAGACAGATTGGATAATTAGATATTTAGGTGTGTATCCAGCTTTAGGTTCTCCTTAAATTCCAGTGCCCCTATGCATATTAGTGCCAGACATGGCTATAATAAGAATTTGAAGGCAGATTTCTGTAGTATATTTGTTCACCATTAAATGTTTTTTTTCAGCAATGTAGAATGTGACAATTTGATTAGGCTGCAATTTTTCAATATTCATAACAGCATTGCTTTATTAGTGCAGTATAATTGCATGACATAAAAACAGATCCAATCTAATACTTTCCTTCTGTTGTAAAAGTCATTTCTGGGGAGGATTTGATGGGAAATGGGGAACTAAAATTATAATTTCTTGTATACAGTTTCTATGTGTAACATTATCTAACAGAGATTACTACCATTATTAATAATAGGTGAATATATTAGTTTTCCTGTGTTGGAATCTAGAATTCTTTCTCTCACACAATCTTTCTGCACCAGACTGAAGAGTTCTCAAAGGTTATATCATTAAAGTATGAAATAACTCTAATTACAGTTTTGTTAAGTAAAAAAAAAAAAAAGAAATACAAAAAAAGATTGTAAGTAGCTTCTCAATGAATGACAGAAACATTTTGTAATTTATGAAAAAGAAAATAAAAAATGTCACCTATAATAGCCACATTTATTGGGGTGAATTAAGTCCGCCCAACTCCGGTGCAACCAGGTCTTACAAGTGACAAGGTATCAGCGATCCTACATACGCAACAAAAAGGAGAACTAACTAAAGGACCTAACTGGTCTAATGCTGCTAAATACCAGCCACCTAATCACGAGACAAACACACTACTAATGGAACAAACAACAAAGAGTACACTGTTAAAGGGTTAACACCCAAACGGCACCAAACAAAAGTACAGCTCACTCTCTGGCAGCTCCATAGGGGAAACAAAACAATAGACCAGACCGAAAACAGCTGGAAAGCGGTATCAGAAATAAGTAAGTAAACCAGGTCTCCAAAATGGAGACCTTACAGCACTGGAACTGGTACAGGACGACTAAATGAACATGCCAGGAGACAGAGGGTCAAAGAAAGACTGGAACCTGGAACTGGCTGGAAGCAGGCAGGCAGATAGCTAATACTGAAGCTATCTGCCGCCATTACCCGGCGGTGTCCCCATTGCCAGGCAACCGCGGACACTTCTGGCGGAAGCTGCGCTCAGCTAGCTGCCTCATACCCCGGCGCCCCTGGTTGGCGAGCAACCGGACCAGGAGAAGCAAGCGGTTAGGAGCCCCCAGTGCAGCCAGACATATAGAATGTACAGGTGAAACAGTCAACTTGACTTTTCGGCGACAGGTCGTGAGGTCGACATGGGTTTTTTCACTGATTTTCGACCCGACATGTGCCGACAGGCGGTATTTCATGCCCTACCATCCACTAGGGCGTGGTGGGAGAATAAAATAGTGTGCCGAGCGCAGCGAGGCACCGTGCCCGAAGCATCGCGAGCAAAGCGAGCTATGCGAGGGGCTGCGGTTTGCTTCCAACGGTGTCCATGTCGACTGTGTCAACATCCGGGTATAAAAAACTGTGAAAAAAACCATGTCGACCTCGCGACCTGTCGACGGAAAGTAATGTTGACTGTTTCACCTGTACATTTTATATGTCGTATTTTGACCATGTCGGGATTTTAAATGTTGGGATTTTGTCCTTGTCGGGATTTTAAATGTCGGGATTTTGACCTTGTAGGGATTTTGTCCTTGTCGGTATTATGACCCATTTGGGATTTTGACCGTCAGGATTTCATACCGAATCCATATAAAATACATTGCAGTGACCACAATATACTACAGAAAATATCACAGTGATTGCTATATACTGTACAGTAATACAAAGAACCTCTCAGTGACCACCATATAATACAGATAGAATTAATGTGCTTTCTGTGTATTATATAGAGAGCATCATAGTACCAGCCATATACTATTGAGAACAACTTAATGATCACAATATAGTGCTGACATCACAGTGATCCTCATATAAAGCAAGTAACATCCCAGTGGCTGCCCTATAGAACAGATGGCATCACAATTAATTATATTAGAGAGAACATCAAAGTGACTACCATGTAGTAAAGAGAACATCACATTGTCTACCATATAATATATAGAGCATCAGTGACAACCTAACCACACAGAAAGCATTTTTTATTTCCTTAAAAACCCTTAAAGAAGAAACTGCATGACTAATAATATAATATATTTATACCCTTTACAATAATTACATACATTGATTGTGTTGCCAGCCCTCTTCTGTCACTTGTGATACATGTCCCATCTGCCACATAACTTCAACCTTGGCTAAAGAGATTTAAAAATAATGGGGGAGATGTACAGTACCAAAGAGTGCCGGATGACTCACCGACAGTCAGGATTCTGACGGTTGTTTCTCCAACATCGGAATCCTGACTGTCAGAATCCGGACTTACACGGGCTATTTTTCCTCATGGGGGACCACGACCCCCATAAAGGGGGAATAGAATAGGTGGAGAGTGCAGGGAGCCACAAGGGGCTTGAATGCGCTCACCACCCTGTTGGACTCCTGACAGTCAGGTTTATGATGTAGGAGAAACGGAATCCTGGATGTCAGAAACTCATGCCATACCTGTACCAAAAAAGATAAGAATGAAGTTGTCCATGGCAACCATTGAGATATTAGTTGACATTTTGTCAAACTATGCTAGATAAATTATATCTAAAATGATCTAATGGTTTGATAAATCTCCCATAATGACCCTAGGAAATGAAAGTTTGTGAACCCCTGCTAAAATAGAGGCCTACTTTTATATGGAAAAAGGAAGGATAACAAGCATTTCTGAGTCTTCCATAAACATTACATAAGAAAGGATAATACAGATGGAGTGCCTCTCATGCAGTGCCGGGAATCACCAGAGCGCCCCCGTTGGTGATCACCAGCGGAGAGGCGCTCCATCTGACTGGGATGCGCAAGCGTCTCACACGCACGCACATCCCAGTATTTCGGCAGCGGGGAACAAAATCCCTGCCCGTTTCCGCTTAAGGGAGACAGGCAGGGTTAGAGAGGAGTGCAGGGGCTGCGGACACCGAGGATACAGCTGAGTGTAAATAATAAATTAATATAGTTTTCATTTCTTTCAGCATGAGCTAGGTGGCAAAGACGAGAATGTTGCTTCAGATTTTCTACAGCAAATTTAAAATCAGACAGAAAATATTAAATCATCAGACTTCCCCCTCCCATTAAAAATTACTTAGTCTAGATATGAACCCCCTCATCTGACAAAAACTAAATATAGCTTTAATGTGACACAACCATGCTACATACAATAACCATGCATTCATTGGTCCATTGATGTCCATTGGTCCCTTGATGTCTCTACCTGCAGTTGCTTAGGGACTCAAGTCCCTAAGGTTTAAAGCTCAAGTCATCCATCAATCAGTGTATCGAGACAACCCTTAAGCATGGGCCACTACCACTGCTTTCTTCCACTGGGCCCTTCACAGGGATGGATCAAGAGGGGGGCGGAGAGGGCGGTGCCCCCCCCTAGGCTATAAAACACTTCTGCTATCAGCCAGGGTAAACAAACACTCTTTAAAGTCCTGCTCCCTACTCCCTCCCAGCTTTTGTCAGTGGTGGTGAGGGTGAGCTGAGCTCCCAGACGCAGGTCACAATAAATTCTTCTACCGCAGTTAATCAGCAGAGTTTGCTGATTAAGACTTCTTTCATCTATCCTGTCATTTGGACACTCTGCAGAAGCCATTACACTCACAGCAGCTGCTCCCTGACTTGATCAGCATGTGCTTTGAACAGGGCATGTCACCCCTCTCCCCAAATACGTGATAGTGTGTATATACGGCTACCTGGATATATGTGTGCAGGTGACAGCTGTGCAGCCCTGACAGTGCTCCATATATTACTGGTCACTCCCACCCTGATTATTCACAGTAATAATGTCCCTTTCCCACAGAGCCATGTCTCCCCCAGCCCCAGCACCCACACACTCTCTGCTGCCACTCATGTACTCAGTGTCTAACAGAAGACACTTAAATATTCCCTCTGGACACAACCACTGCTCTGCCTCCTGGGGTCATCACCAGGCCCTCCTCGCTAATACAAGCCTGTCGCACTGGCCATAACTCACCCCTTCTCCCCTCCATCATGGTACTATCCTCAGATGCCAGATCCCCCCTGGAAGTTAATGAGGTTGCTAAGCTACAGAAATGTCTGCTACAGGGATGTAAGTACCCGTTCCTATCATAGCTGTTCATGTTGTAGTATTGATTCATGGGTAACAGACAAAATAGCGACAGCTGGGGTGATTTAGGAGTAACGGGCCGAAGAAGGGGAGGAGTCAGGACTAGAAAGGGGAGGGGTCAGGACTAGAAAGGGGAGGGGTGTCAAATTTAACCATAAACCGCCCCCCCCCCCCCCCCCCCCCCTAGAAGAAAGGTCTAGATCCGCCACTGGCCCTTCATGCCCCAGTCCAACACTGACTGTGTATTTAATATTATGAGAACACTTTGTGATAAATCTCTAATACCCAAGCTGAAGTAGAACCCAAGTACCTCTAAGCATAAATAGCTTTAAGGGAAAGGCAGCTGTTATAGGTGACATTCTAGATTCTGGGTCTAGTAGTTTATGACTTCTCAACAGAAGGAGACGTTAATTAATTAAGAAAATCTTTGTAGTTCTCACTTTCTTTGTATTCCAATCATGGAGAGCAATTATTATTGAACTCTGTATAATGAATCTTAGATGATAATATAATATTGTAATGTAATTTAGCACTTTCTAAATAATGCTTAAGTTTGGCAGAAGTATCCACTAATCAAAGTGCAAAAAAATGAACAATCTCTGTAGTACTGTAAATGCAACTTTTTGTATCCAAAAAGAGAGAGAGAGAAGCAGAAATTAACTATAGAAACTGCTAATGCAGTATAAGGTGCCAGATTCTGCTCATTTTTTAAGCATATTGTTACCTCAAACCCTATTTAATCCTTATTTCTTTATAAGGATATCCGGTACTTATATGTTATTTGGGCACCCACTAAGCTATTTGCTTAGTTTTTGCGGGGCTCGCCACGCTTTGGGCTCGGTGGCTTGCTGCGTTCACCACATTATATAAACTTAACTCCATGCCGACATGGATAGTGGGGGTATGAGCGTACTAACTATAGTGGGTGTCCAACTAACATATAAGTACCGGATATCCTTATGTCTCTCCTATGCATGTTTCAATTGATCTGTCTGAGCCTTTACCACCTCTAATGAGAGGCTATTCCACTTGTCCACTAACTTTTCTGTGAAGTAATTTCTCCTCAGATTTCCCCTGAGCCTCCCTCCTTCAGTGCATGTTCTCGTGTTTTAATGCGTCTCTTTATTTGAAGAATGTTCCCTTCTGGACCTTGTTAAAACCCTTAATATATTTGAACATTTCTATCATTTTCCCCCTTTTCCTTCTCTGATCCAAACTGTACATATTGAGATTAATTTGTTTTTCCGGGTAAGTTTTATGATGTAGGTCATGTGCCATTTTAGTTGCTCTTCTTTGTACAGTCTCTAATGTATTTACATGCTTCTGGAGATATGGTCTCCAGAACTGTACACAGTATTTTAAATGAGGTCGTACCATTGACCTACAGATGAAGTCTCTCTCTTATCAGAGTGGCTCCCACCGTCCGCCATCCCGCGCCATCCACCAGAATAGGGCGCGCGCACACAAGACACTTGGTAAGCTCCCGCCAGCTATAGTGATCAGGGCTGCCACTAGAAATTGTGGGGCTCGGGACTGAACAGATAGACAGCCCCCCCCGTAACAAAAATATTGGTTATTATATATATGGATAGATATGTAAACCCGTTTTGATTGCATTAAACTTTACTTGCATTATATAAAATAAACGACATACAATACAATGGGATGTATTTACTTTTTTTTTCAATGGATAATAAAGGATCATTACCCTGTCAGTGTTGAAGAAAGTCTTTTTTTCCATGTAGGAGGGAGAGGGGGAGGACTGGAAAGCTGTCTTTCTCCTCAAAATAAACAGCCTTATCTCAACTGCAAACATTCCGGCACAGTTCTTCATTCCGCATGCGTGAGACGTCCTGCGGGAGTCAGGACATCATTGTTCTGTCTCTCACTCTCTCAGAGCAGTACTCAATGGCATCATGGGATTTGTAGTTTATCTTTAACTGCTCAACATCTGAGCAGTAAAAAAATGAACTACAATTCCCATGATGCCACTGTTCCTGCTTCTCTGCCTGCCCAACCGGGTTACTGACAGCTGAATCCCAGTGGCACCTTGCTCCTTGTAAGACTAAGTGGCTGTGTACCTGGTGTAATGGTCGGGCCAGCCCTGCTCCCAATGTCAATGAAGGGACAGCGGAATGAGCAACCCGGTGACCTACTCTATCAAAGTGGTGCAGCCCCAGACAGGTGTTCCCTCAGCATCCCCTTCGGTTTTTGTGTAGTTTCACGGCGCCAGCTATCTAAAATAAAGTAACTTAACTCCATGCCAACATGGATAGTTCATACCCCCACTATACACGTTGGCATGGAGTTGATTTTAGATAGCATAGCGAGCCACTAAGCCCGCAAGGGGACTCAGACACACGGTGCCATGCTGGCGCCGTGAAACTACACAAGTACCCACCCTTTAATGCGGCCCTGATATGGTAAGCTGGTGGAAACACAGAGAGCGCCTCCATCTGTATACAGTGGCATTATTACTTATTTCTGATTGATGATTCCTCTCCCTATGCAACCAATATCTGACTTGCCTTCCTCATTGCTTTGTTACATTGCTTACCTGTCTTTAAGTCACCTGACATAGTGATTGCTATGTCCCTTTCTCCTCTGTAGTTTCCAATATAGTGCCATTAATACTATATTTACCCTTTTTGATTTTTGAGACCCAAGTGGATGATTTTACATGTTTAGGCATTAAACTGTCATTGTCGTGCTCTTGACCATTCCATTGGTCTACCTGGATCATAAACCATTTGTTTTGCCATTCCTGGGGTGACTACCCTGTTGCATACCTTTGTGTCATCTGTAAAAAGGTATAATTTCCCTTCAATACCATTTGCAATGTCACCAATAAAGACATTAAAAAGCACTGGTCCAAGTACAGATCTCTGCAGGTTAAACACTGTCTGTTTTTGCATGTAGCCTACATATGATAGACAACTGTATTTTTACACTGCAATTTGGATTTCAGTTTGAACACACATCACCCAAACCTAAATCTCTCTGCACATGTTACATCTGCCCCACCTGCAGTGCAACATGGTCTTGGACATTTGTTTGCTTTTTTGCTTTGCTAGCAAAACTGAATTAGGCCCATTATTTGAACGTATTAATTTGTAATAGGTTAACACTTTATAGCTTACTGGGGAAGATCCTTAACTTGAAATGATTCCAATTCGTTATATCACGTAATACTCTTTAATTAATAATGATGCTTTGTCATTGTAAATTTTTTAGAAATACATTCCAGATTCTTCTTTCCTCCAGAATCAACATCCTGCAGGAGACTTCTGATTCACTGTGGAGACTTCCTGCTGCACCAGATTGTAAATCAAATCACCAGATTCTTCACTGCAGCTCAACCTAAGCCTTCCGGGCACCCAGTGGCGTAACTCCCGGTGGCGTTAGCCACTAGGGGGGGCACAGAGAGAGGAGCATGGTGCAGTGCACTCAGCATTAATGAAAATGAAAATAAACTACAGCTCCTAGCAGACCTTGCTGCAGGAAGCTCAGAGCTGCTGGGAGCATAATTTTACTTTCAGTTTCTGTAATGCAGTGCACGCATCCTTCCTTGCAGCCAGACAAGAGGGAGCGAGTGGCTCCGGAGGAGCAGCCCGAAAAGGGGGCGTGGCTACACGGCACAGGACTGTACTGTACACACAGTGATTGCCAGCCAGGCCCTTCAGCAGTAGCATGGTGAGTGTGACTGTTATATCCAGTATGTATTTATCTGTGTGTGTGTGTGTGTGTGTGTAACTATTGTGTACAGTATGTATTTCTGTGTGTGTATGTGTGTGTAACTATTGTGTACAGTATGTATTTCTGTGTGTGTGTGTGTGTGTGAAACTATTATGTGCAGTATGTATTTATCTGTGTGTGTGTAACTATTATTTACAGTCTGAATTTCTCTGTGTATGTGTGTGTGTGTGTGTGTGTGTGTGTGTAACTATTATGTACAATATGTATTTATCTCTGTGTGTGTGTAACTATTATATACTGTATGTATTTATCTGTGTGTATAATGCATGCCACATTCATTCTCATGGGCTGCAAAAATGGATGTTTAACATAAACATCCATTTGCAGGCTACGTGGAAACACTCACATGATTCGATGGTCACCGACCATCCAATGATGTGGAACGTGCACGCAGATCTAAGTGACTCTCAGTTCACTTAGATATGCGTGCACACTGGAGAGGAACTTGGCAGGCAGCTGACATCCGGTGATGTCAGCTGTCCACCCCTGGCACCCACGTCACGGGCCAATTACCATGGGAACAACCATAAAATGCTGAGCATTCCCATGGGTGCGAATATATACGCAGCCACCCCTGCCCGCAGTCTTGGGTGCCTGCGCTTGGCGAACAGTGTGGTGTAAGGTGTTTGCGCATGTGCATGTTTGAGTGAAACAGGTGTGTGTTTGTGTTGAGTGACAGAGAAAGTGGCGGATTTCGGAAGGCCACCAAGGGACGTGAACAAGTAACCTGTGTCGTTTAAGTGATTTTTTTTTTTTTACATATCACAGAAGCCGGAAGACCCGCATGTCACCTCACACAGAAGCAGGCCGACCCGTATACCACTCTTGGAGGTAGCCAGGACACATACAGGGAGCTGCAACACCTCCGTGGGACATTGGGCACCCAACCCCCCCCCCCACCTGTGCACTCCCATTCTTAAGGGGATCCAGTGACACAGAGAAGGTAATGTTGATCTGTATGCTGCTCCCTGCACACTTCTATCAATGCTCTCTCTCTTCTCTCCCTCTTTCACACACTCCCTCTCCTCCCCCCCTCTAACTTTCTCCCTTTTTTCACACTCACTCCTCTCTCTTCTCTCCCTCTTTCTCACACTCATTCTCCCCTCAACCTCCCCTCTATTCTTCTCCTCTCTCACACTTACTCCCCCCCCTCCATTACTCTCACCCTTCTCTCCAACTCACTCCTTTTCTCACCCCTATCTCTCTTCTCTACCTTTTTCACTCCCCCCCTCTCACACACTCACTCTTCCGCTCTCATCCTCCTCTCTCACTCCTCTCTCTCAAACTCTCTCTCCTCTTCACCCTCTCACCCATCTCCTCTCTCTTTAACCCCCTCTGTCTTGCTTCCAGCTCACACTCTCTCCCCCCTTTCTTTCAACTCTGTCTCTTCATGCTCTCTCACACTCACCCCCTCTCACCCTCCCTCTTTCACCCCCCTTTCTACGCTCAGCCCTCTCCACCTAGAACCCTCTCTATCTCACACACTCTCTTCCCCTCTCCCCTGCCGCAGTCTTGGGCCTTGGGTGCCTGCGCTTGGCGAACAGTGTGGGGACTTATATAAAAAGTCTCCTCCCGGCTGTGACATTACCCTGCAGGCTGGTTGGACCTGGTTCTGGTTCTTGAAATATGGGGAACCCCTACTCATATTTTGGGACCCAGGTCCGGCCCTTGAGCCTGATGAGGGTTTTAAAAAATACAGGAGACCCCTACATTTTTTTTAAACCATTTTTTTAAAACCAGGACCGGCTCTTTCATCCTGGGGCTGGTTATGGCCGCGGAGGGGGCACGCTGGTTTTTAAAATGATTTATTAATTTTTTACCTTTTTTTTACACTGCAGCGGGCTGCCGACTCATATTTGTTTTTAGATAAATACAAATATGAATGCGGCAGAATCCACCTGCCTACGCCATTAGCCTAATATGAATCCGTGAGTATGGAAGATTAGTAAATCCGCCCTATTTACCAATCATATTTCGGCAAGAATATGGCCATTAGCAGTTGTATTCATATTGAGTCATATTCGTATTCTTAGTAAATTTCCACCTATATGTTTTGTCATGAACATTTGGTACTTGTGTATTTTGGCGGCGCCCGATTTCAGCATCGTTCGATGTACCCGATGGCATGCGATGCGACTTTGAACCCCTATGCGATGAAAAATCGTATAAGCACCCTAATGGGTGCTTACAATGTTAAATGCACCCCCACGCCACCCCCCCACTATAAACGTGAACCCGAAGCGTGGCAAGCGCAGCGAGCCCGCGAGGGGCGGCGGTACGCGTCCTACGACCTTTTCATACCCCCACTATCCACCTCGTCGTGGAGTTGAGAATAGAAAGTGTGGCGAGCGCAGCAAGCCACCGAGCCCGAAGCGTGGCGAGCGCAGCCGGATACCTTCACAGGTATACGCGTCCCGTGGCGGGCTTCACAGGTGTCCGCGTCCCCTCGCGTGGCTCACCACGCGGACACCTGTGAAGCCCGCCAGGGGACGCGGATACCTGTGAAGGTATCCGCGTCCGCTCGCCACGCTTCGGGCTCGGTGGCTCGCTGCGCTCGCCACACTTTCTATTCTCACCTCCACGCCGACGTGGATAGTGGGGGTATGAAAAGGTCGTAGGACGCGTACCGCCGCCCCTCGCGGGCTCGCTGCGCTCGCCACGCTTCGGGTTCACGTTTATAGTGGGGGGGGGGGGTGGCGTGGGGGTGCATTTAACATTGTAAGCACCCATTAGGGTGCTTAACATTGTATAAGCACCCATTAGGGTGCTTATACAATGTTTAATCACATCGCATCGTATGGCATTGTATGCCATGTACAATGGCATACAATTTGAAAATTGTATGCCATCGTACACTATGGCACGAAATCGTGTCGCATCGCATACCATCGCATGCGTTATGGTATGCGATGCGATGGGCGCCGCCAAAATACACAAGTACCGAACATTTTATTTAAAATTGTGTCTATGTCTCAAAGTTTAACACATAAGAGGGATGTCATTTATTAAGCCTACCACCTATGGGCACAGAATAAAGCTATAAGGAAACATACAAACACGAGTAAGCCCGCTTGAAACAAAAGCTTCAAAAGCATTGTCTGCTACATTCTTCTGTTTGTGCATGTGTGAGAAAGAGATTTAGTTTCACTCTCTGCCATTAGATGGCAGTGTTTTGGAGACTCAGGGACACTAGACATACTGTATATATAGATGATATATGTGAGTCTGTACAGTGTGTTTCATCCATCAGGCTTGGGGTGCTCAAAGAAGAATTTGGGAATCTAGGATGGGAATGGTTTCACTCTTTCCTTTTAAACATTCACATGTGGGACTCGGAGCTCTTTGCCAATAGAACGCTATTGTTTTGTTTACATATCTGGACATTGTTACTGTAATAAGGGAAGATCAATTCATCATCTAATTTTGGACAATTTGAAGCACAATTTTTTTTTATACATTAGTGAATTTATATAAGTTTTTGGTGACTTATTCTAGGTAAGATCTTTGCTGCTGTGGAGTGCCATAGGTGTGGTCATTTTTTGTTTAGAAAATATATGCAGCATACACTTCAATTATAATTTTGCCTCCCCCTATTGGGAAATAGATCTATACAGAGGCATCACTGGGTGTGGTGAAATCCAGTGCGCACTCTGCACTGTCACTATTGCCTCGCCGAAGGCAAGGGTGCCCAAAAAAAGTGTGTGGTCTATTTCAGAGGGGTGTGCCCTTGCAGGAAACCCATTTTTGTCACTCTGGGGGCATGGCCATCATCCCCAGAGATGCTGGCACTTTAGTGTCACCCCTTTTGAGAGTGACACCCAGGTGTGGGCTGCACACCTTGCACTTGGGAAGTGACACCTCTGTATCTTATACTATTTTGCTGTTATATATTCAGTGCATCATTTTTTTATAAAATGTTAAAAAATTACAGAAAATAACAAAATATATTTTTGTGGTTTTTTTTCATAAGTCTTATTCATAATTAGATAGTCACATTTTCTACAATCTACATTTTCTACAAGCCAGTTTCAAAATACAGTAATACAGAAATGTACAAATATTAATAATAGCATTAAAAGGATTTTTATCAAGTGGGACCATTTTTTACACTGAAGGCAATCACAACCAGAAGGAAAAATATACCTCTGAGTATTGTGGGATGGAAACCAAAACCGGTTTCAGAGCCGCATAAAGTCAATTTGTGGCTTACAGTAAGAACAAAAAAATCCTGCAGCCAAGTCTTTTGAGTTAACTGTTTAAAGCAAAGATTGAACTTATAACTGTACAAAAATCAGAGCTGTGAGGTTTATAGATGTGACTGGTTACATTATAATACTCCTATATGTATAACAAATCAAAGTGCAGCAAAATTAAGATATAAGTGTTTTTTTTTCATTTTGTGGCCTTGTGTTTGCTTCACTACAAGCCTTCACATTATATACATTCTAGCGTAGCATATACCCTGCTTTAAATGAATACACTCACATGCTTATACATTAGAATAACAGAACTCACATGACATGTATAGAGCCCATAGGCATGCGCAGCCCATTTTATTAGGAGGTGCGCCATCGGAGGGGTGTGTCTATCACCACCTACTGTGTGTGTCTAGCACTTCCTACTGGACATCAATGCAAACTAAATAGAATGTGACTTATTTATGTATATGGCCTTCAGAATGAATCATTCTTCACGCATACACACACACACACACACACTAGAAATAGGGGCAGTGCATGCCAAAGGCGCAATGCAAAAATAGGAATAGGATTGGCCATCCCCCAGCCAATCGGGAGCTCCCCCAGTACCCCCGTGCACACATGGGATACGGTCAACCATAAGATGGTTCACAGTCATTAGGTCGACATGGGTCTAGGTCGACACATGCATTAGGTCAACATGGGTTAGGTCAATGGTCAAAAGGTCTACATAGGTTTTTTGACTGTTTCTTGAGCCGATATGTGATCATTTCACGCCCTACCAAACACTAGGGCGTGGTGGAGAATAAAATAGTGTGTTGAGCGTAGCGAGTACACTACCGAGAATGCGGTACACTTAAAAGTGTGTCCATGTCGACTGTGTTGACATGCGGGTAAAAAAAAACTGTCAAAAAACAATGTCAACCTTTTGACCATGGACCTAACCCATGACAGCCTAACACTTGTGTCGACCTAGACCCATGTTGACCTAGTCTCTTGTCAACCTAGACCCCTGTCGACTTTGACCCATGTCAACCTTCCTGCATGATGACCCAACGGTGTCGACCTAATGACTGTCGACCGTCTTAACAATCGCAACCTGCGCACGCCTACGATAGAGACACATTATATAACTACACTAGTCACCTTACATTAATAATTCCCTCATTAATAGACTATAATCCCCTGCACATTACTTTAATAGCTCCTTCAATAGCTCCTGCCAATTCCAACATTAAGGGGGGGGTTTGCAGCGTAAATCAAAATTCAAATAGGGGAGGCACAGCAACTTCTATCACCTGCCATTCCAGACTAGACTAACTCACTGGCAGTTGGTGTTGCTTCCCTATTTAAACTTTGGACTGTGCTGCAGCCCCTCCTCTGGAGCCGCCACTTCCTTTATGTATAGAGGACTAACAAATCACCTTTTTCAAGGACATTGCTGCATCTATTGCTGACAATTACACCAGAGTGCATGCTATACTTTGTATTTATAATAGTGTCTTCTTAACTACTTTATATCAACATGTATTATTAATATTTTATAATATGTGCATATGGGGAGGTGAGGTACAGATTGAAAGTGAGAGGAGGAACTAAGGTGAGAGTGAGAAACATGGGAAAGCAATCAGAGGAAATAGGGTATGGACAATGTTTTTTTTTTTACTACCATTATTATTATTATTAATAATAATAATACTCATTGACAGTTCTGAAAAGTTTTAAAGATATACCATTTCCCAATACTGGATATTCCCCATAGTGCAAACATCTTTTTTTTTTCCATGTTGATTATAGAACAGAATATACCTCAAAATAAAAGAACCCATAGCCATTTAAGCTTTGATATAGCTTTTTTGCTCTTCCAGGTGCAGGGAGAGCCAGCCCCCCCTGCAGCAGCAGCCGGCCAGCCGGGTAAGAGAGGGAGGGGGGAGCCGCCGGGACCCGCCGCTCATCGCAGGGTCAACACAAAAGACAGCTCTTAACGCAAGAGCTGTCTTTTGTGATAATTATCGCATATGTTACAGCATATGCGATAATTATGTTTGCGGTAGCCGGCGATGGGCGGCGGTAAGGGGGCGCGGATGTTAGAGCATATCCCCCTCAGTCTCTTAATACCCAATAGTGAGAATCAGTGCCGGGTTAACCAATAAGCTGATTAGTCTGCATGCTAGGGAGCCAGGACTCGGGGTCACAGCCGAGGAAGAAAATGAAGTCTTAATTTATTTCATGCTTGTTAGCTATCACCTGTCCTGATGTCCTGTGGGGGGTAAAGTTCTTAATGTGACTGCCAGATGGCTGTGCCAATGTAACTTACTGATGGAACCATTACTTTATGTACATTGTGCTACAGCACCAGCCGGGCAGCCTAAAGCCAAAGTCTCCTTCAGTCACCACCAGCATAAGATACTACATGCCTGTTGTATAAGCTTCATTACATGCACATGGGCAGTATGAATGGCGAGTCCCTGAGCTCCCATACACATGTGTTTAGCTGCATTAAAAGGGGAGCTGCAGTGTGATAGTCGAAGGCACCTGTAACCTTTAATCAGGCCCTGGTGAGAATCAGGTGAACTAAGCATGAACAAGGATGGATATTTTTGTTTTTAGGGACCTCCTACACATTTCATTATTTTCATTATAAAGTAAATGTTCTGTAGAAAGTAATAAAGTAAGTGATAGGTTCTAGAGCAGTGGTTTCTCTGTTCACATCACCTTTAGGCCCTCAGCCTTTGTGGCTAAGACACAACATTTATAGACGGTGGTACGCTACATTTCAGCTCAGTCGCACATGGTGTTTTGACACATCTGTATCTTGGTTAAAAAGTTGGTAGAAAAAATATCATTGTGTGTAACTGCTGAGGCAACATAAGGGACAAGAGAAAGACACAAAGAAGAATGTCTCCAGAAGATCTCTTGTCACAACATGTATCTACCACTATCATTAATGGTTGGCATTCTAGATAATTACAATTCCAAATACAATATATAGAGAGAGATCTTTAATTCTGATTCCTCTGCAGTTCATTTGAGATAGTGTATAAGTCTAATGAATTTCACTGTAATAGTGATTACAGAAAATGCCAACCCCATACATACAGATAGATATGGGAGTATTTATTTCCTCTGCTGCTCATCGCATAAATGTATTTTTGATAAAGGTTATTCAGTGTGTCAATAGCCAGGGCCGCTGAGGGGGGGGGGGGGGGGGGGTACTACTTGCCTGGGCCAGGGCTTGCTGGAGGGGCCCGGTGGTGGCCCTGGTCCGAACCCCACCCGGGTGGCAGCAGCACACAAGTACAGCATGTGGTGTGCTGACAGCAGGCTTAGCATGAGTGTCTCACTGACAGCGTGAGAGCTCATGCTGAGCCTGCTGTCAGCACAGCACATGCCATAGGTGTGTGCTGCTGCTGAAGAGGTGGGGGGATAATAACAACCACCCTCCCCCCTCGACTTTAGAGGGTTTTTTCACTCTCCCCATAATAATAATTTGGGGGAGTGGCCTAATCAGGGGAGGTGGTCACGCCTCCCGCGATTAGACGATTCCCCCAATTTTACCGGGGCCTGGCAAACCTCTCAGCGGCCCTGCTGAAAGCTACCATGTTGGCCTTCAGTATTATTAACTTTCACCTCGTTTTCATTGATGTCGGGTAATAAATTTAACATAAATAATTTGTGCAACCTCCATTAAAACAGAAACAATTTTTTCACTAAACACCCACTTTATCTAAAATAAATAATCAATATGTACACACTACTACACACTACAAATCTGACTACAGACTGTAAAACCGTCATCATTGTGCGCTGACATCCCGTTTTCGCCTCCGCAATGTGTCCGTTTTATGTATGAATAAAGTTTTGCATTGCTGTTGAAACAAAAACTCCGCTGGCTTGTAGTCTTGCGGAGTTTCCGGCGCGGCAGTTCCTGGCATTGATTTCTATGTAAGCTGAGGCGCTATGTAATGTATTAACATTCGCAGCGCTCAGCTAAGGCTTGGAATGATTCGCCCAGTATTGCAGGCGATATACAGTGTTGTGCCATTATGCCAACCCTAACCCCACAGTCCAAAGAAAAAAAAAACATTAACACAAGCATCAGCGATAGGGATTACGGCCAGCAGGCATTAGAGGAACTTCACAAACACACCACCCGTATACACAGCCAGCATAGCGCTATATAGCGCTTTGTATAGCATGCCTGCATCACTCAGGTCATCATGCTATCATCATGCTATATATCGCTTTGCTGGCTGTGTGTTTGTAAAGTTCCTCTAATGCCTACTGAATAAATGACATGCGCATGACAGGAAAACCAGACTTCATTGCGCATGCGCATAAGAAAAAAAAAACAACGAAAACTATCCGGAGGAGGCCACCTTTTGCGCAGCACATTTACATAGTGAAAAAAATAATACATAACGCAGACAGACCCGCAAAACGGCCGGGAAATCATCCCGGAAAAAAAAGGTAACTGCACCTTACAGCCGCGATTATTGATACATCCCGGCCCCAGCCCCACTCCCAGAGGGAAGAGAGCTTAAACCACAAGATTTCTGAATTACAACATTCTGAACATTTCAATTTTTCAAGTACAGGTCAGATGAACTTTCAACTGAAAAGTACAATTATGAACACTACCCTACCAGGTGCAGCCTTGCCCTCACAAATCACACAAACTTCACTGTCACTCATATGATGTTCAAAATGGCTGCAGGTTGTTCCATCATCATTTCATAAATTCTAGATTGTAAAATAGGAACTCAGATAAAAAAAAGTCATATTTAAAAAATAATGACATTGATACCCCATTCACACCAGAAATGCAGGGACAAACCCGTGAATTCAGTTCCCGGGACAAGCAGGGACATTCCCGGGTTTGGACCCATTCACACCAGAACTGTCCCTGCATTTTCTGGTGTGAGAAGGGGGTGGAAAGGAGGCCGGCAGGAGGTGGGGAGGAGGCGGGCAGTCGGCGGGATGGCGGCGGAGGTGGGGAGAATAGTCACCCCGGTTGCTGGTCCTCCGTGCAGGCCAGGAATCCACACAGGCGGCGGCGCAAATGACGGGACAGGCTGCGGATGAAGATGACGCAGCTCTCCGGTGTCCTCACTGCCACCGGAGAGCTGCGGCATCATCATCCACCGGCTGTCTCGTCATTTGCGCCCGCCGCCTGCATGAATTCCCGACGGACAGGACACGGAGGACATGGCAACCCGGGTAAGTATACACTGTACCTTTCACACCAGCCAGGTCCCCGGGTTGAACCCGGGAACAACCCTGATACCTAGCCGGGATGAAATTTGCCCGGGATTTTGTCCCGGGAACCTTTCACACCAGCGCTAGTACCGGGTGGTTCCCGGATTCAACCAGGGAATTTAGGCTGGTGTGAATGGGGTATAACTTGGAGAACATTAAAACATTTTACTCATTCAAGACTAGGTGGCATTCCAGTACAGCATAAGCCCTATTTACCACATCCACTGTAACTAAAGTAATGATGAATGAGGGGGAATCAAAGATTTTAAAAAATATAAGATGTGTATGTCCAAGGTGTATGAGCAATGGTTGTGTTATTTTATCCAAAAAAATTGTACAAGTACAAAGTGATACTGATGCTAAGAATACTTCCAAATAAGAATCCCAAAGTGTGGTAAATCAAGGACCAGTCCATATTGCTGGATCCATATACACTGACTGCTTCTTTAAGTAAGTGAATGACAGCATGGGATGCTGAAACTCATGCTGGCTCAGTCATCCCACCATTGAATTTGTTGTACTGTTTCGACATTGTATACTTAACTATTGAATTCAGACCCATTCATTGTATCCTAAACAATGCAAAGTGACCTCAGTGTTCACTTATTAAGGAACAGCAGACATAAAATCTACCGGAATTTGCCACATGGAAAGATTTATTCTATGAGTAAAACAATTAAACATTATATTCTGTACTGCTACATGCTAAATGCAGTATACTAAAAGTATTTAGCTCTCATGATGTAGAAAAACTGTCTACAGCATAAGCATTGAACTTGGTAATTACCATACAATATTATTTTTAAATAAATATGATTCTGTTTAATTGTTATTCTTGTGGTGCACAGTTATAAAGTTATTACTGATAGCTTAGTCAACATGCCAACCACCAGGTATTTTAAGCCAGCTTGATGAGCGGATTCCTGGAAGTGGCAAGGTAATGATAATCCGTAGACTCCTTGACGTCCAGAAATATATATATTTTCCAGTGCAAGATAGGACTAGCCGCCAAACACCGGTTCTGAACTAACTACCACCTTACATAACAGTTTATAGTAAAGAGATAGTTTTAATGTCTGCCAAGGAAAGAGTAAGGAGGATATTATTTAAATGAAGCCTTAAATACAAACACTTTAAGCTATAATACTATGGCCCTTATTCTGGTTGGTGCGGTAATGTCCGCGTGCGGTCGGTCCGCCGATGTTTTGTGTCTGCGCATGTGCAGAGGCGTCTCTGCGCATGTGCGAACGGGACGCACGTCCAAAAGCCGCATGAAATGTGTACACTACGAACAGGGGGTGGAGAGGGGCGTGAAGGGCTGTTTGGGCTCATTACCATATGTTTACACCCCGCGTTTCATGGGCGTTCCCATGAAAACGCTGGGCGTACGTATGGTAATGCGGTCGTGACGCACGTGTAGGGGGCGGACATATGACATTGCCGGATGTCAGCTGCCCGCCCAGATCCCTGCTTTTGCACGGAGAAATGCCCGTGTGGTCTGAGGTTGCGGGAGCTGCCTGACCACTCGGTCCTGCATTCGATGGTCTGCGATCATCGAATGATGCGGGAGGTTCCCTGAGATGGAGGAGGTGTATACATGAGAAATACACTCATGCTCCGTGCGGTCAGCGGCTTACCGCATTCGGACGGAGTGAGCGATCCGTACGAAAGGCGGGGTGGTGGACGCACGGTCCTGGCCGCATATTCGGCTCCGTCCGCACCGACCAGAATAAGGCCCTATATGAAGATGTGCAGAGGTGTAAACTAACAATAAGCTAATAAATTAGCTCAGTCATCCTTCAGAGTTATTGAGAAATCTGTGCTAGTGAAATGTATTGCACAGTTACTATGGACCTTATTCTGATTGACTCGCAAGGCTGCAAATTTTGCATGCCCAGACGCAAAACATCGGTCCTCCTTGCGAATGCATGGAGGAACGAATGGATCAGAATAAGGTCCTATATATGAACAAGACCTTTACTTTAAAATATTATGAGTATTAAAAATCATTACAGATTTATGAGATTGATGCAGACTTACAGCCATGTGTTTTTATATGTTCAAAGACTTTGGTAACTTATATTACTCATATAGAGTAGGGATGCCTGTACCAAGGAAAGCTCCATCGATCTCAATATACCAGTCCCATGTTAAAAAAAAACATAACACCTGCTCTCTGGGTCACCTTCCCTGTTGTTTTTCTAAAAAAAAATGTATTGCCAGTGATACTGTTCAGGAAATGGGATCACTGGGTAGACATGGCTGAAGGTCGACATGCAGGAAGGTCGACATGACTGAAGAACTACATGGGTTAAGTTGACAGGGTCATTAGTTCGACAGGGTCATAAGGTCAATATGTGGTTTTTCAGTTTTTTTACCCGAATGTCGACACAGTCAAAATGGACGCTGAAATGTAGCACCGCATCCCCTCGCATGGCTCGCTGCACTCGCACTAGTTTATGCATTCACCAGTGGATGGTAGGGCATGAAATAACGCCTGTCGGCACAGGTTGGCTCCAAAAAGAATGAAAAAGTCGACCTTATTACCCTGTCGCCCTAACCCATGTCGACCTTCAGTCAAGTCGACCTTCCTGCATGTTGAACTTCAGTCATATTGACCTTAATGCATGTGAGCCACGACCCACATAGAGGGAGAATAGAACTGTTCCCCAACTCCGCTGCCTGGGTGTCACTCTTGACTCCTCCCTCTCCTTTGCACCCCACATCCAAGCCCTGGCCCATTCTTGCCGGTTCCAGTTACGCAACATTGCTCGCATCAGGCCCTTTCTCTCACAGAGTGCAACTAAGCTGATCATCCACTCATTAGTCATCTCACGGCTTGACTACTGTAATGCTCTCCTCACCGGCCTCGCTCAATCCCAACTGGCTCCTCTCCCATCTGTCCTCAACTCTGCAGCCAGGCTTATCTTCCTCTCCCGCCGCTCTAATTCTGCTTCTCCCCTTCAACAAAATCTGCACTGGCTTCCATTCCCCTACAGAATCCTCTTCAAACACCTCACACTCACATACAGGGCCATCTCTAATTCCATTGCTCCATATATCTCTAACCTCATCTCCATTCATACACCCTCCCGCCCTCTACGGTCAGCTGACGACTGTCGTCTCTCCTCCACCCTGATCACTGCTTCCCATGCTAGAGTACAGGACTTTACCCGTGCTGCACCCCTTCAGTGGAACACACTCCCTCGCTCCATTAGACTCTCCCCGACCTTGCAAAGCTTCAAACGGGCACTGAAAACTCACCTATTCATCAAAGCATACCCTTCCACTGCATAAACCAGCTGGTTCTCCGACCCCTTGCCTGTTTACATCCTGCTATCTAACCACCACCCCCTCGCTTGCACCTCTTGTAATCTGTCTGTCTCCCCTTCCTACTAGATTGTAAGCTCCTCCGAGTAGGGCCCTCTTCCCTCCTGTTGTCAAAGCCCACTTCTCTTCACATTTCACTCACTGCTCTCCTTTACTCCAACACCCAGTGACCATACTCATCTCCATCATTGGCCTCAAGCCTCTAGTTGTATGTTGATTGGGTCCTCACTACTTACATTTAATCTGTAATGTGTATTGAACTGTGGTGCTCTTTTATTTGTACTGTATTTTTGTTATTTATTCAATGTTATGCCAAGTTTTGTCTCCCTGTATTGTTCCTTTGTACGGCGCTGCGAAACACTTGTGGCGCCTTATAAATAAAATTATAATAATAATATTAATAATAGGTGGCGATAGAG
Source organism: Crinia signifera (assembly GCF_055691185.1). Lineage (NCBI taxonomy): Eukaryota > Metazoa > Chordata > Amphibia > Anura > Myobatrachidae > Crinia > Crinia signifera. The sequence continues at coordinate 245,434,833 of NC_139221.1, forward strand.
GGAGAATAAAATAGGTGGCGAGCGCAGCAAACCACCGTGCCCGCAGCGTGGCGAGCCCGCAAGGGGCTTTGTTGAGCTTTCCCCGCTGTCTGAGTCTGGCCAGTCGGGATCCTGACGTTGGGCTAATAACTGTCGGGATCCCGACTGTCGGGACCATATACCACACCCCAGTACTTTAGGCTCTGACAGCTCTGATGGGCTCACTAAAGGGAGGGGGCATGTCCAATGTGGGGGAGTTGATTGTGTGGCCACTCCCTTTTTTCTAAAATATTGAATAAAAACTTTATTTACGTGTAGCCGCAAAGAGGGCACTGGTGTCTACTCAAGTGGGTAGCAAGGGGTGTGATCACTCCTTTATGCAGGGAGAGAGGAGACAATCTCTCCCCATGCTCAGCAACGTTTGCTCTGCTGGTGAAAGAAGCAGAGCAAACTGCACCCACTCTTCAGGAGTAGTCCATATCTCCCAGACCCCTGGCATCATTGTGTGGGTTATACCACGTGGATATGTAATCTTCCCATGAAGTTGTTCCCCTTTTTTCTTAGAATGCAGCTTCAGGAGTGCTGGCTGGAGTGTTTTTTGGGTGCTCCATGCTCACATCCTGCAGCCTGTACTGCTGCTCTGGCCATCTTTTTTTATCAAGAATTAAAATAAAGTTTATTTTAATTAAATAAATTGGACCTAAACTGCACTAAATGAAGAGAAGCCACCTTTTTCTTCTGGTTTATATATTTGTACTGTTATAAGATCAGGATTACCAATCCATATCTGATACTGACAGCAAGCACTATTGACACTTAAATTGTGATGCAACGTACAGGAGTTCTTGGTGGTTTCAACTTTTTTCTCCAGACACCAAAATCCAGTTTACAGAAACAATTTTACCTTTCCTTGAATCATTTCCAAAAATTGACATAAAAAATATGTAAAACAGTAATAGGATGAGAGATTCAGAAAGTGAGAGATTTGGTAAGAAATCTCCAGGTTTTTTTTTAAAGCGCCAATCATTTACACTGCAAAACCAGTTTGATTTGAAGTGTAAATGATTGCCGCTTTAAAAAAACTGGAGATTTCTTACCAAATCTCTCACTTTCTGAATCTCTCATCCTATTACATTTCACCCTATTTTGTTAAATATAAAGGCACAGTCCCATGGTAAGCCATGGCATTTTGTTGAAACATGCACATAATACATTACAAAGGTGGCTTTTTGTGTCCCAATTAGTTAGCATTATGGTGGCCGATGGTGTTCAGTCCAGTTTTAATAAACACAACATTACTTTTTACAAAATGTAATTATTTAGAATGGTATCCCATCAATATAAGTATACAGCACATCATGTTGAACCATATGGTGATGTAAAAGTCTCTCTATTAAGCAGGCTTAGGAATCTGCATATCATAACATTTCTCCAAAATTGCACACTAACCCATACTCCAGAGTAGTGTGAACATATTCACCAATGTCAACATATTCACAGGGACATCACAACAACGGCTCAAATGATTGAGGAGGATTGAGGACGAACAGGAAATTCTTCTGGAGACAGTGGAGACGTTTGATCCTGTGGAGGAACCAACACAACCATCTGTCACACAAAGGCCACCAAGCATCATGGCGCCCCAACTTACACCAGTAACACAACCAGCCACTACTGCTGATGATTTGGTAGGTCTTTAGACAGCTTCAAAACCAAACAGGATGAGTTCATGGCTAATCAAACTAATCAGATGCAAAACATTCAAGGGTATCTTAGAAATATGTGCCAGCAATTGCGCAAGGTAGCCAACACCGCCGTGTAACTGCTAGGACAAAAGTATGCATGGCTGCCACTATATATAGTCGCCTATTGGAAATCAGTCAGGCCAAGGGCAAAACTACCATAGGTGCAAGGGGTGCAGCTGCTATGGAGCTCAGAGCTGAGGGGGGCCCATATTTACTGTCTAAGTAATATGTTTTACATACATTTATCACCATCAGTTGGTAAATGAGGGGCCATTACAAACTTTTGCTATGGGGCCTACTGATATCTAGTTATGACCCTGAGTCAGGCCCTAAGGGCACAAACCGATTCCCTTAAGGACACTGAATGAAAATGTAGGTGCCCAAACCCAAGCCATTATGGCACAAACCACGGGTTCAGTATTGAATCCCGGCGGTCGGGATCCCGGCGTTCAGAATCCCGACGCCGGAATCCCGACAGCCGAAATGCCGACAAGGGGGGGACGTGGATCGCCCCCCCTTGCGGGCTCGCTGCACTCGCCACGCAGCGGGCCTGGTGCCTCGCTACGCTCGGCACACTAATTTATTCTCCCTCCAGGGGTGTCGTGGACACCCACGGAGGGAGAAAGTGTCGGCATTTTGGCGGTCGGGATTCCGGCATCAGGATTCTGAACGCCGGGATCCCGACCGCCGGGATGGTAACTGCATCCCCAAACCACTGCTTTAGTGTCTCTACACACACATACACCTTACAGCCCAATCAGAAAAATAATTATTCCTGCCCCTTCAGCAATCAGCATTGTATCCAGCACTCCTGTCAGTATGTCTCCAACTACTCCGCCACGACATACAGTAGGCATCATGGCAGTTCCCGGGGTAGCCTGCGTCCACACTGAGAATTCTAAGGTTAGCGTCACACAACACCTGCACGTGGAGGGAGTGACACCACATCTATTGACGAAGACATACCCCCTCACGTATGATGCCTGAATTCCAATGTGAGTGCAGTCTATGGCTTCCATCACATTAGGGAATGCTGAGAGCGGATAGAATGCCACCTTCAGGTCCTGCAACTCTGACTCATAACGTGGGAATGTGATATAATGTATGTGCGCCACAGCTTCTTCAAGGCATATAACACCTGAGTAAAATGCTGTGAGAAAGTGGTTTGTGAAACCCCCAACGACCATAAGCTCACAGACTGAGTGGTGCTTGTGGCAAAGAAGTGGGGGGCACACATTAATTTTTGTAGCCCAGACACCGAATAGTTGGCAGCCCCTAAAGGCTCCAAATCATTTCTCACCTGCTCATATAAGTTCAAGAGGGTTGTGCGGTTCAGCCTAAACATCCCCACCACCTCTTGATCTGAGAGGGAGTCCAGGTACACCCTCACACGGTACCTACATGAAGCACAAAGTGGTCTGGGGTCCTGCATCTGTTGTGCAGCCTGCGCAGCTCCTCCAAACGCGCAATATAACAGACACACAGCTCAACTCCTGACTGCAAAAACTGCATTGCTCAAACCCTCACAGGTGCCCTTGATGATGGGGTATATTTAGGGATGTTTCTGATAATAGTAGAGGACACCTGTGTAAAAATTAACCATTTCCATATTTTTTCCTGTTGGTTTGTTTCAAAATTACCCATCTCAACCTGGTCTTTTTAGGTGGTGATGTTTAGTCAAATTTGCAATTCGAATTGTGAATTGGCATTCTATTAAATCAGCGATTTGTATACATTAAATGGGAAAACATCTGGATGCGATATGAAGCGCAAATTCAAATCAACAGGTAATCATGTGCAAATTGACTGGGGAAAAATGTGATATACTGTATAGTGCGATTCGCATCCTACTAAGTTGTGGATTTCGGAAAAACGTGCAAATTCGGCCTGTTTTTTACTAAACATCGCAAAAGTCGAAATATCTTCCTATTTAATGTCATCCATAACATCTGAGCTGTTTACTTCTTCCCTCTATTGCTGCACATTATACTCAATTCACAGATTGCTCATACCTATATACTAAAGGGGAGACACCAAAATGAGAAGAACTTAATTGTGTCAACTGTAGGCCGTATTACAAGTGGGGATAAACATTTGTTAAATGGTGCAATTATATTACTATGAAATTAGTTACCAGATATACCATCCCATTTGCTTCGAACCTCAGCTACTGTACATTGTCATCTTCAAGCCATGAACTTGAATTTTTTAGCAATTATTTAACTGGAAGTAAATATTTGGAGACAGTTCCTGCTAACAGATCATGCCTTTAGGAACCATAAAAATATTCTTGGCTCCAGTTTTAACTCACATTAATCAAGCCTTTAATTTTACACCTCCTTGCTCCATATTTGCATATTTTGTCATATGCCTTACTCTTCTAATATGCCAGAGGTTTAGGAAAGCGTAAAATGATTTGTAGGTTTAAAAAGCCAAACATTTATAATTTAATATGAGTTAATAATAAATAGTTGAACCAGCATTTCACTTTGTTTTGTGACAGAACTCAAATACAATCTTTTATTTTGGTTCAGTTTACTAGAGAAAAATTCTGCACTTATCACACACATTCATCTAATGCAGTTATGGAGGTACTTATTATTTTGCAAATGTTAATGTAAAACATTCTGAAGTTTTCTTTACTGTATAAGGTAAAATAGAATTATCCAACTCATAATACTATACAAACAAGACAATACAGGTTGAGTATCCCTTAACCAACTTAAAATTGACTTTAACAAACACACAGTATACACATACTTACCCTGTACTCATTTCTCTGGCAGAATGGCTCTTCTCCCATATGGGATTCCCACTGACCTTCATCTTGGGGACTCAGCCCTGATTGGCTCTAAGCGTTTCCATGGAGATTCCTACAGCCAATTAGGTCTGAGCTCAGACCTGATTTTTCTTGGAAGCAAGCAAGTGTACAAGTAATTTATACCTTTTGGTTGTCCAGTTACAACCTTGGAAGTGATAAATAAGAGGTTTCTAACATGTGTGGATAGAATCCAAACAACACTAATTGCAAAAAGGTCTGAGCTTAGGGGTAAACTGTGACAATTGCAAACTCATTTTTGCTAGTTCACCTAGGCCCCTGCTGAACTTGCAGTCATTGATGATATGGTCAACACTGAGCTGCATGTTCAGATGATGGGGGGTCATTAACAACCCATGGGAGTGCGCATTGTTACTGTTTTAGTGCATACACACTAGATGATATGCACAAGCATATGCACAATATGCATATGCTCAAGCTGTTGTTGAACTACACATCCAAGCATGCCCTGCAACATTTTTAGCATGGCCAAATAGCAAAACTGTGGTAGGGCATGCTGGGATGTGTAGTTCAACAACAGCTGGAGGGCCAAGGCTCTCATCACTGGTCAACTGTGTACATACTATTATTCTCTGCCATACAAACAGAGAACAGAGATTACAAGTTCCGATGTTTACAATGATATACATGACTCTCTCTCTCTCTCTCTCTCTCTCTCTCTCTCTCTCGTTTTATCTATCTATCTGTCTTTTTACATAACTTTTACTTTCATACCATGAGAAATATGTATACAGTGCACCAAAGTGAAGACATTGTAACCGATATGCTTATATTCATGGTGTTTCTGCTAATAGATTTAGTCTGCAGTATATGTTAAAACAAGTTAACTGGGCATTTAAGAAATGTGAAGAATGTACTGTGGAGTACTGAAACTGTTACCTGTGACTGCAAGCTTCATTGTCAATGCGCAAAATTGTACACATGCATGCACTAATAATTGCATGCAAGGGGATCAAAGGGAATGACTGAGTCTCTTCATGAAAACTGTATAGAAAACCTGGCAAATATCCAAAAGTGTTCTTCTATAGGAAAAGCCCACTGTGACACACAATAGTCAGTTAGACTTAATTATAGTTTTTAGTATACTCTAGCTTTGCATAAATAGTTACACATATTTTTAAACCATCTCGTAGAAGAATAGATGTAAAGTATGTATCTGTGTGTTTTCCCAATAATACTGTACATTAATATTTATGCTGCAAACATTAGGATTGCATATGATCAACACCCACATGAAAACACTACCCTTTATGCAACAGTTATTGTACAATAACAGTGCTGTAACAAATTACTTTATGATTCAGGCCAGAGTTCCCTGTTCTTATTTGGTACAATAGAGGCAAACAGCCTATACGGGGTGTGCAGCTGATCCAGGTCACGGAGCGGTCAGCAGGGCAGGAGCCTGAATAACCGCCGCAGTGCGGTCTCCTAATAGCCCTGGAGACAGTGTCTCAACAACTGGTAAACTCTTATTCCACTCCAGTAACTGTTTACCCAAGTACAGTCTTATCGGTGTCGACACAACCTCTGTTGATTGAGAGTGTTGACATTAACACCAATTCTCCTTACTTTGGAGTACAGACCCCAACATCAACTATCTGGCATTGCCGGCTTTTTGTTATACTGGAACTTTACATTATTCTCGCTCTATAAAATCTGAGCCCACTTATACGGAAATTGGAAAGTCTAAATCCCCATGTGTGTACCTATGGACAGTGCTGCAATTTATGGTTAAAAACTCTGTTGAAACTATTGATATACAAACTTGCAGAAGTGTCCCACATATGTCATTGTGATAATCTTTATTTTTATTTCTATTCAGAAATTTTCATTTTTATATATATTTTTTACTGTATTAATAAATGTTTTGATTTTTATGACAATTGCGCTCCTTTTCTCCTAAAAAATTATTTGTGCTTTAAATTTGAGTGTTACAGAATCACTCTTAGGAGCAGCAAAATTGTTATAAATTTCAAATTTATTCCCCTGTGGTTCTTTTTATAGATAGTATCATTGACTTTGGGTTTATTGTGCGCCTGATTTTGTCCCATCTGTGATTTGCATCGTGTGTCTAAATATATCACAGGATTGCAAAATCACAGATTGGCTAGTGTATTGTGTTTCTAAAGTGTTCTGTGTTTATCGGGCTGCACAAGTGTTTGTGATGGCAAGTCTTATAAGTATTACTGATATAAATTGCAGAAGGAACTTGTTATTTAATGATCCTAGCAATGAAGTGGTGTCCCTGGAGGAGACTAAGTCGCATGATATGTGTCGATTGTTCTATAAATTGGAGAACCTGTTAAAAGCAGAAACTAGACACTGGCTAGATGAGAGACTTTTATCTAAATATCTGAAGGAGCAGATTGTCCTGAGGGGCTTACGCATCTTCAAATCATGCTCTTTTAAAGAAGATCCTGAGCTGATGAAGATGTGGAATGCCACTCTGGACAAATGCTCCTTTGCATTGATTCAGCTACTTATTACATATAGAGAGAAAAAGGTCACCAATTTAGCATGTGAAATTGAGAAAGTCCAGGATCTGTTAAAGCCTTTTAAAGATCAAACGCAGTTTAAAGATCTAGATCAGAAGCTAACCCAAAGGATTGAAGAGTATGAGAAAACGGTTATAAACAGCAAAAATAATAAGCTCTATAGAGATGGCATTGATTATCAGAATGATCAAGTGAGAAGTTATAATAAGAATTTTAGAAGTAAATCCTAACAATATAAAAGTCAATTCTACCAAAGAGGAGGGGAAACTAATTTCCAAAAAAGACCCTTTAAGAAACCCCATGCAAGTAACAACAGGAACCCAAATTTTACTCCAGTTAAGAATAGACCATTAGTGAAACAAAACGGGGACAATGGGAATAAACCAAATTTATTGATTGATGTTCAAAGGAATCCCACCCAAAAAGCAGATATTCCTCAGATTGAATTAACTTCCCAAAATCCCATGAGTGAAAATAATGAAGACACCTACAGCTCAATTGTACAAAGAGGTGCCAGACCTAAAACCACCTTTTCCAGGGAATCATATAGGATTAACTCCCCCTCTTTTTTAGAGAGGGACCTATATCCAATTTGGAAAACCCAGAATCGTTTCAATATCCTGAGCCAGCCGTCTCCAAAAAGAAAAACTATAGAGGATTTATAGAACTTAATAAATTTACCGGAGATCTGTGTAGACAACGTTATTTTTCTAGTAAACATCAAAAGGAAATTAAGATTCACGGAATACCCATAGCGTTTGATCAGATGGATCTTCTTGCTGTAGAAATTTTAGAAGACCTAAAAAAAGAAAGTTCCTCCCCCACGTCTAAAATACCAGTATTTGACTTAAGAAGGGGCAATTAAAACCTTGTAAAGAAAAAATCTGAGTTTTATCCTACCCAATTTAAAAATGGCTGCATTGAAGCATTCTACTCCCTAACCCTCAATGACTTTAAAGAGTTGTGCTCTTCCTCAACTAAACCCAGTTCTAATAAGAAGTTTGAAAATTTGCATCGTAACGAAAGACGGGCGTTAAAAGCCCTACAGGAAGATCAGTCAATTATTATAAAGAGTGCCGATAAGGGCGGTTGTACTGTCATTCAAAATAAGACAGATTATGTTGCAGAGGCATATCGCCATTTGAATAACTCTTCTTTTTATAAAAAATTACAGAAAGATCCAACAAATGAGTATTGCTTTTTGCTGAAGGATTTTCTACTCAAAGGTTTAGAGGAAGGTGTAATATCCAAGAAGGAATTTACTTTTCTTTATAATCCACATCCCGTTGTCCCCACGTATTATCATTTACCCAAAATACATAAATCACTCACGTCACCCCCTGGTCGCCCTATTATTTCAGGTGTTGGGTCCCTCACTACTTCACTGTCTGCTTTTGTTGATTCTTTTTTACATACATACGTGCTGTCACTCAGGTCCCACATCAAAGACACCACACATTTCCTTAAAATCATTCAGGAATGTGTTTGGCAAAGGGATTTTTTGCTGATGACATGTGATGTAGAATCTTTCAACACCAACATTCCACATGATCAAGGTGTATCTGCTCTTCAGCAGTATCTGATTGAGGATGGGGACCTGAGTGACAGTCGACGTAAATTTATCTTGGATTCGGTCACTTTTATTTTATCTCACAATTACTTCACTTTTGATGGAATTTTTTTTTACAGACACTAGGCACTGCCATGGGCACAAAGTTCACCCCAAGTTTTGCAAATCTTTATATGGGGCGCTTCGAGGAGAAATATGTGTGGGAAGGCCCATTTGGGGCGAACTTGGTGCTCTATGGCAGATACATAGACGACTTGTTTTTTATTTGGCACGGTGGACAGGACCTTGCACAAAAGTTTGTTAATTTCCTGAATAATAACACTTTCGGTTTAAAATTTACCCACACAATTCATCACGAGCACATTACCTTCTTGGATATTGCACTAGAAATCAAAGATGATAAAATCACTACCTCCACGTTTATAAAAGAAGTAGATTGTAATAATTATCTTAACTTCAAGAGTTGTCACCACCGCCCTTGGCTTACCAATATTCCAAAAAGTAAACTACTTAGGCTTAAAAGAAATTGTTTAGATAATGACTTTTTTAAAAAACAGGCTGAGGATATGATAAGATCTTTTCAAGAACAAGGGTATCCATCAGACCAACTAGATTTAGTTCTGAAGGAGGTTTCTAGAGTAGTAAGGGCAATGTTCTTTGAACCTAAAATATGCTCCAAAAAGACCATTTCTGACCATACAAATGAGCTGGGGTGTAATTCAATGTTCATTTCAAAATATAACTCCCAATCTATGAAAAGAAAGGAAATTATAAAAATTATAGAATTCTTGAAAGCGATACATTTCTGGCCTCTACTCTACAGGAAAAACCAAGAGTCATTTTCAAAAAGAACAATAATCTTAAAAATATTTTAGCACCTAGTCATTTTCATCGGGATACCCACCTAACTCTTAATAAACCACCCCTAACTGGATGTTTCAAATGCGGCAGGACTAACTGTATTACCTGCAGGTTTCTTTTGAATAGAAGTACTATTTGTTTCCTCCTCTAATAAATCTACTTTCAAAATAAAGAGTTTTATGAATTGTGCATCAAGCTATGTAATCTATCTGATTACATGTAATTGTGGCCTACAAACCTTAAATATAAGGTTTCTTGAGCACCGGAGGAATGTCATCAATAAGGTTCAAACACATAGCATCTCGATACATGTAAAGAGCCACCACGCAGGGAATGTTGAGGTGCTGAGACTCCAGGCAATTGAACAGATACCCGTCTCTGAGAGAGGTGGGGATAGATTTAATAATTTGTGTAAAAGAGAGGCATTCTGTATTTTTTCGCTGGGGTCTTTATTTCCTTTAGGGTTAAACGAATCTATTGAACTTAATAATGTGGGGCTTTGAGTAGTTGGGAGTCTTGATGGGTAATGTGTGTCTATTGTGAATATACTGGACAGAAGAAAAGTGTTGAAAATTATTTTTGGTTGGACCTGCTTCCTTCTTCCCCTTTTATTTATTTTATTTTTTTCCCAATGTCTGTCTATCTGCATGTGGAGGGTGGGTTTCGAACCTGTGGCTCCATAATTTGACAGCCGTGGTGATCTACGGATGGAGCCATGGTAGATTCTCACCAGATCATGACAGTTTTAGAAACAATATTATCTATCTAGATATCAGGTTAATAAAGGTTTAAAAACTAAGAAATCAATAAATGAATGGACTATCCCTTAATCGTTAAGTCCCGATCCTCTTTGACTCCTTACATTCTGTTTTCTGTATATATTTTTTTAGGTACTAAGAACTAAGAATTAATAACAACAATGTATAAAATTAAATTTATATTGGGATACAAATAATTTTCCCTAGGGTGTTCTGAAGTGTGATGTATGGGGATTAAACCTGTGACTCTCTGTTGGTTGACCGTGGTATTTACAGATTGAGCCACAGGAGATCCTCAATCAGTAGCTATAGTTTTAGAGAGACTTGATTCTCTCACCACTTTACTCTTTTTTTATCTAATACTGCCATTACTAATTAGCGAACCAATGCAGGTGTAGCCTGTTGGGACTAGTTATAACAACAGATGTCTTGCCATCCCAAACATAGAAACCTATATGTTCATGATACTATGTATGTATTTGGTTGGTTTTTACTTCTTATTAATGTATTGTAACTATCTGTGTTTATATATAAAATAATGCATGTTACACACAGTGGAAGATATTGGAAATGTACTCTAACTAATTAAGTCACCTGTGTTGATTACAAAAGGAATCTGATTGGTAGATCTACACTTAAATATGGTGCCACCAAACAATGGGGGATCTTCTGAGGAAACTGGTTTATACCAGAGAAACGCGTCAAGACCCTGTTGATCCAATTGACAAGTGTGGGACACTTCATTCCTACGTTGGGAAAACGTCCCAGGCAGATCACTTGCTACCCAGGTTAACGCTGGACTCGCACGGCTATCCATCTGCTCAAAGCCGGGAGTGTACAAACGGCAACGTTGTTGTTGCCTGGAAGCGGATTGAAAGCGGTCCCTGCACCTGAGGATTGTCAACAGACGCCCCACACATTGCACACGGGGTGTGCAGCTGATCCAGGTCCCGGAGCTGTCAGCAGGGCAGGAGCCTGAATAACCGCCGCAGTGCGGTCTCCTAATAGCCCCGGAGACAGTGTCTCAACAACTGGTGAGCTCTTATTCCACTCCAGTAACTGTTTGACCCAAGTACAGTCTTATTGGTGTCGACACAACCTCTGTCGATTGAGAGTGTTGACATTAACACCAATTCTCCTTACTTTGGAGTACCGACCCCAACATCAACTATCTGGCATTGCCGGCTTTTTATTATACTGGAACTTTACATTATTCTCGCTCTATAAAATCTGAGCCCACTTATACGGAAATTGGAAAGTCTAAATCCCCATGTGTGTACCTATGGACAGTGCTGCAATTTATGGTTAAAAACTCTGTTGAAACTATTGATATACGAACTTGCAGAAGTGTCCCACATATGTCATTGTGATAATCTTTATTTTTATTTCTATTCAGAAATTTACATTTTTATATATATTTTTTACTGTATTAATAAATGTTTTGATTTTTATGACAATTGCGCTCCTTTTCTCCTAAAAAATTATTTGAGCCTACACACATTGATAACGTTATGTAACCTAAAACTAATTGCACATTTCAAAATTGTATATCCATATTTTTTTTTAAATGTGCGATGTACACATACCTCCCAACATTAAGCAGACTATAATTAGGACAGTGGCCCTTATTCAGATCTGATCACAGTACAAATTTGTTTTCAAAATGGGCAAAACCATGTTCACTGCAGTTGGGGCAGATGTAACATGTGCAGAGAGAGTTATATTTTGGGTGGGGTGTGTTGAAACTGAAATCTAAATAGCAGTGTATAAATAATGCAGCCAGTATTTACCCTGCACAGAAACAAAATAACTCACACAAATCTAACTCTCTATACATGTTGCATCTGCCCCACCTGCAGTGCACCTGGTTTTGTCCATTTTGAGAACATATTTGTACTGCGATCAGATCTGCGCGTGCCCGGAATTTTGGGAGCATCACTGACCCTGCCCCTCTGGCTGCAGGAATAGATGCGCATATGTCATTCATGGGTGACAAGGGGGACTCCCAACTGCCGCAAGACACTGGCGGCCCGGTTTGGGAAGCAGGAATGTCCCCAAAAAACAGGAAGGTTCAGCAGAAAGCGGGACAGTTGGGAAGTATGCGTATATGTGTCTAGTTATAAATACAACTTTTTTTACGGTCAGGGCAATTAAATCATAGAACTCTCTTCATAGAGTGATGGTGTCGGAAGACACAATAAATACATTTAAAATAAGTTTGGACAAGCATTTATTGGTTGAAACACCCAGGGGTACAAACAATAATCATAATTTTTCAAGAATTAAATTAAAATACACAAGTCATATGTAGGGATATAACAAATAGACCATACCCTCTAACCAAAGGTTGAATTTGATGGATGTACTATTATGTAACTGTGTTTTCTTTAAACTGAAATGGGAAGTGCTCGAATCCTTCTTTAACAAGGGCACATCTGCAAACAAATTTCCATTACATTGCAATGATGGAGGCTCATAAAATCTAGCATCGAAATGTTTATCCCTCACAGCACAGCATATTTGTTTTAAGCATACATACGTGGTTTTAAAGCGATGGTTGTGGTTTCTGAAGCTCAAAAGTGAAATGAAACCAAAACAAAATAGATATATTTTTGGCAGTACTTTGAAAGTACTACTTTCTCTTCATACTTTTCAATGTTGAGCTCTTTGGTTGCTGTAAGCGCAAAATAGGTTCACAAATTCTATGTCATTATATTTACAACAAATAACAAGAAGGATTTCTAAGGTTTTATGAAGACTGTGGGTATCCCTGTCTAAGTGTCCTAGCCCCCCCTCCCCCCCCCCCCCCCAAAAAAAAGGGGTTTTGTTGTAAATGGTAGTGGGGTAGAAACATAGAAACATAGAATTTGATGGCAGATAAGAACCATTTGGCCCATCTAGTCTGCCCCTTTTTTTACCCTTTTTAATCCTTATTTCTTTGTAAGGATATTCATATGCCTATCCCAAGCATGTTTAAATTGTTCTACTGTCTTAGCCTCTACCACCTCTGATGGGAGGCTATTCCACTTATCCACTATGCTTTCTGTGAAGTAATTCTTTCTAACATTTCCCCCGAACCTACCTCCCTCCAGTTTCAGTGCATGTCCTCGTGTTTTATTACTTGTTTTCCTTTGAAGAAAATTTCCCACCTGTACTATGTTAAAACCCTTGATATATTTGAAGATTTCTATCATGTCCCCCCTTTCCCTTCTCTGCTCCAAACTATACATGTTAAGATCTTTTAGTCTATCCAGGTAAGTTTTGTGATGTAGGCCATGAACCATTTTAATTGCCCTTCTTTGCACACTCTCCAATGTATTTATATCCTTCTGAAGATATGGTCTCCAGAACTGGACACAGTATTCCAGATGAGGTCGTACCAATGACCTATAAAGTGGCATTATTACATCTTTTTTTCTGCTACTGATTCCTCTCCCTATGCAACCAAGCATCTGACTAGCCTTCCTCATTGCTTTGTTACATTGCCTCCCTGCCTTTAAGTCACTTGAAATAGTGACTCCTAGATCTCTTTACTCCTCAGTAGTTTCCATTATAGTACCCTTGATACTATATCGAGCCTTTGGGTTTTTAAATCCCAAGTGCATAATTTTGCATTTTTTAGCATTAAACTGTAGTTGCCATTCTCTTGACCAATTCTCAAGTTTACTTAGATCATCAGTCATTTGATTTACCCCTCCTGGTGTGTCTAGTGGTGCAGCTTCACCTATTTGCTGATGTGATGATGATTAATGGTGTTGATAATCTGGAGCCAAGGCACACTGACTGCACAAGTGGGCAGTGCATTACTAGGAGTTGAATAAGTCCAATTTGACTTTGTACAAGAATACAGATGCTGAGAAGCATGTGCTGAGCTCTAATTGGTGGATCTCATTACGTGGTTATCAGGTACGTGGAAAACAGCAGCAGCCTCGTCATGGGAGGGTTTAATCAGTGGCATCATTGCTGAGTCTGTGAAGTCTCCCACAGAGTAAGGTACGTAGGGACAAACACAGACTTTTCATGTGGTGTATGTATATATATATATATGTGTATATATATATATATATATGTGTATATATATATATATATATATATGGGCACTTCCCCCATTAGAGCTTTCGGGCCATCAGCCTGTTGTACATTCTAGATTCCGCAAGACAGAAGGTTTGTACGTGCTCTCCCATCTCACTTTTCCCTATTCTTTCTGACCACCTCCAGTTGTAGAACATATATATATATATATATATATATATATATATATATATATATTATGGGTACAACTCTCTGATAATCCAGATGCAATGACTTGCACACTTACCCATGGACTTCACATGTATTCTGCCAGCAACTTTGAAGTTTACATGTACTCTCTTAGCGCAGTGTTCCTACCTTTGCTTTATAACATGTTCTTACATTTGAACTTGCCTCCTAGTTTATTTAAATTACTCAGTGACATTATACATATGTATGATCTACATGCAAGGCTTTGCTGCTAATATTGCCAGCTGCTTTTTACTGCTATTTTAGTGACTCTATGGAACTTTAAGTTTATACTGCCTTTACTCTGTGTTTTGACAATGTATTATTCTCCCATGCGATTTGTGGACAGAGGTGACAAAAGGGAGAGGGCCCCCTGTCTAAAGTGACCCGGACCCACGAAGGCTTAATCCGGCCCTGTGTCTCTGTCTTTATTCTGAACCATATTGCTTGATGATCACTGGATCCCAGGTTTTCACCCACTTTTGCGTCAGATATTCTGTTTCCATTTGTAAGTCTAGCATTGTGTCTTTGCGAGTGGGCTACCTCTCCAATTGGTGAAGAGATACATCCTGCAAGGAATTCAAATTATCCCTACTTTTAGTGGAACTAGCAACAGATCCCTCTCAGTTTAAATCTCCCATGATTATTACTATACCTCTCCTTTTGATGCCATCGTGGGTCCTATATGCCCAAGTCCAACACTACCTGTAGATTACTTTTTACCTTTTACCAGGTAAACATAAGAAATAACAATTAAACAAAATCTGCTACCCAGAGCAATTCTATGGTCAGAATTCCTGTCCAAAGAAATATTTGCCTAGCTGGGAGCTGACTTCATAAGTTTAATACTTATGTTGTGGACACACGGGCCGATCCGGCGGCCCTGCTGGCATCAGCAAGCATTGAGCAGCACAGCCCTTGTTCTGAGATAGTAGAAATAAACTGTGCTGCACTGTATTGGGTGCTGCATAGCACAGTGCGATTTGCACTATGTGCTATGCGATTTTGACTACACCTTTACTGTCTAGTCAGATGTTTAGTGGTCATTTGTTTTGTCTCTAGCCTATAGGGGTGATTCTGGTTGTGTTTTTAAGCCTGCCTGCCGGCCGGAGGGATGTCTGCCCCTCTCGTACGGCTGCAAATGGATGTTTTGCATACACATCCATTTGCAGTCTATGGGGTGACACACACATCATTCAATGGTCGCCGAGACTCTTAGGTGCCTTAGGCTTGCGTGTGTCCTTTGCGAGGACAGGGTGGGCAGTTGACATCCGGTGATGTCAGCTGCCCACCATTGGCACCCACGTCACTGGGGCATTAGCATGAGCACGCCCAGCGTTTTCATGGGAATGCCCATGAAACACTGCACGTTCCCATGGGCGCATCCCTGGGCCCGCCGCCCCATGCTCCCATGCCCGCCATGTTGTGTGCGAGTACCCAGTGAGCACTCTGTTCGTCCTTCCCAAGTCCAAGCTACATGGAGGAGGTAGGCAGGTCTGTCTGCTCATCTTTTTTTCTGATGCTGGCAGATTTGTAGCAATGCAGTTCTAACCTGTGGTGGACCCCCCAGGTAAAATTGAGACTGTGCTCAGTGTAAAGTGAAGCCATATACAGTCTGTGAGACTGCACTGGCGATACTGAGACAATGTCTTCAAATTGGAAGTCGGACCTGCCAGTCACCCAAGGCATTCCCATAGGGAAGTATTCCCTTCCTCCTGGGCTGCCTCTTTGGCTGCAGCCCAGAAAGCCCAAGAAGCAGCCCAGGAGGAAGGGAACACCTCCCTATGGGAATGCCTTGGGTGACTGGCAGGTCATCGGACTTCCAATTGGAAGACATTGCCAGTCTCAATACATAGAAGCTGGGGGCCTCTACCAAGATTGATAAATGCGCCGGTGCCTGTCATCTACAGTGTACCGTGGCGGAGAGAGGCAGCAGGTGAGCGGTGGGGGGTGCCAGCATCATGGCCAGTGGCAGCCCCCTTCCTACAATGAGGTAAGAACTGCTGCTGGTTCTAACACAGTCATCATTTGTGGCAGGGAGGGCTCTGGGTTCATTAAATTCCATGTTATGGATGCACAGTTCATTAGTAGTTTTTAGTATAGTAATCAACCTTTTATGTTGTAAATACTGTAGAAATTATTTTTTATTTATTAAAAGCATCCTGTTGTAAATACCACAAAATACATGTTTGACTAAGTCTGTAAATTTCTCAGCAAACCACCTTATACTATATAGGGGTCTACACACAGGAAGATGGAACATTCAGAGCGATCCTAGATCACTCCGAATGCATTTTCTTAGCAATCTAGTGAGATTGCTTAGAAAATGCCCGGCGATCGCTACGTGTGTAGGCCCCATATGTCCTATATTTCTGGATGGTAATGTAAGTCTTCAGATGCATTATGTTCTCCTTTAGTGTAAACTGTATTTTCCTCACCTTCATGTGTTGCCTAACTTGCCTTCCTGTTAAAATGCATGAGGAGTACATTGGTCACTTCAGGATTTTTGAATATATGTCTAAATGGATCCATCCCAGAGCCAGAATGAGTTTCAGATGCTCCTCTAGGCTGGGAGACTATTTGGATGGGAGAGCAGAGTTGGACTGGTTCAGAAATGTACATGCGACATTTCCAGTTGGACCCACTGTCTGAGGGCCCCACCCTTTCCTCTAATGTTCAACAGAGTGCATTCTAATTATACCTTTTTGCTCTGTTAAAGGGTTAGTCACATGGTCTCTATGGCTGTCTAAGCCTCTGCGGGGGCTGGTCTTACCCTGTGGTAACTGACCACACCTCTAAAACATGAGATTTTACCAGTGTATTCCTTTGCGGGTCCTTTATACCCTAGTCTAACATTGCCTGTAGATGATGTTTGACCTTTTACCTGGCATTCATATGAAATAACAATTAAATAAAATCTGCTGTCCAAGAGAAATTCTGCAGCCAGAATCCCTGTCCAAACAAATACTGGTCTAACCGGAGCGGACTTTAGAAGTTTAATACTTACTGTCTAGTCAGATGTTTAGTGGGAATTTGTTTTGTCGCTAAACTATCGTATAACTGTTACTAAACTGTTACAAAATGCAGGAATTTCCTTGTATCCGTATGTCTCACGTTTGATGTTTTTATCACCACATAACAAAAATAGCTTCTTGAACTTTACACTGTATAAATGGTATCTATAATAAGTATGTTATTGTAAAAGAATAAAGCAATATATGAATACAAAAAATGTATTCAAATGTATTGAAATGGATTCAAATAGCCAATTAATCAAGGTACTTTGCATTCAGATGGCGTTCCATTAGCTGTGATGTTTAGATGGGATGGTTTTTCAAGTCTCCTTGATGGCACCTGCTCATCTTCTCTGCACAAATGTGCAGCTATTAATATTGTTTTGCATTATATAGTAACAATCCAACAGCAATATTGCCTAGAAATTTATTACATTAAGATTATTATTTCTAAGTAAAACAAGCTTGTTTGGTCTTTTAATATACTTAACATTACATTTTGAACACTTTATTATGCACTAGATTTAGAGGTGGACAGAGGCATTGCTGCATCTATTGGTGGTCACATGTCTGTGACTTTATACAAATGTCACTACATAGCCCTTCCCAGGAGTACCTTGGTGTGTCCAAATGTGCAAGGACTGAGACGCCCACTGTCAGTACCCGTAGGCCCTCGATTGGTGCATCATACATACCCCCATCAGTTGTACCAACAAACATTTGTACCATGTGCGGCCCCTTATCAATGAGCTTAGATAATGATCTGATTATGCAGGGCCCAGCATTCCCTACTCAGCTCCTGTGTCCTTTGCTCCCCTGTCCACCTTTGAATCCACTCTATACACTGAGGACCTTATTCTGGTCCGTTCGCATGGGGGCGATATTTTTACTTTGCGCATTTGCTGGGTGCAATCGTCCACGGTGAACAAACTGTTTGCTGGGTGCACGCACTTGTGAATGGAGGGTGTGGGGTGGCAGGTCGCCCCATTACCATATATGGGCATTCTCATGAGAGCACTGGGCATTCTCATGCTAATGGAGGGTTGATGCGGGTGCAGGGGTTGGGCAGCTGAAATCACTTGATGTCAGCTGACCGCTCACTTCCCTCCGAATGTGCACGCAGATCTAAGGTTACTCTGAGCAACCTTAGATCTGCAACATGGACCCCCAATTATTATAAAGCATACCCTCACATGTCTCTGGGATCGGGGCAGGATGTATTAATATACATCGCCGCCCGGCCACCGGGCCGCCGGGATACCAGCGCATGTGTACTAACAAATGCAGCTGGCACCGCGGCGCGGTGATGGAGGCCCCCCGCGATACCTGTAATGTGGTGCACAGGGGGTCTCCGTCACCTCCCTGCTGCCTCCTTCTCCACTCACGCAGGGATAGCTCAGCGTGACTGTCCCTGGCGCCTCCTCCTCCCCCTGCAGCCGGAAGGAGGAGGTTTACCTTCCGGGTCCAGGAGGACCTGCAGCAAGGTAAGCCAGAGGGAGGGGGAGAGGGGGGTCGGCAGAGGGGACCGGTTTTCAACGGAGGCGGCGGGGGGGGGGGGGGGCAAAATGAAGCCCATTTGATTCTATAGGGTATCACCGCCCAAAGTTGGGGATACCCTGCCCTGCGGTAACATATGAAATATGCAGTCAAATGGGGGTTTCACCGCATTTTCGGCTTAGTACATCCAGCCCTCGGTGCCTTGCTACACACTGGGCACACTATTACATTCTACCTCTATGACGATATGGATGATAAAGAACAAGGTGGTTTAAAAAAAAAATAAACATAAAAAACTCATGTCAACCATGTCATTTGTCTACCTTTTTCATAATGTCGACATTTTTGACCCTGCTGACCTATTGCATGTTGACCTTTTGACTGTCAACCTTTTGAGCACATAAACAAGTACCACTTTTATCACAGTAAAGATTTAATGGCTGTGTGTGTTTTTTTCTTAAAAAAAGTATTAATTTAGCTACTGTAGCCAGCAATAGAGACCAGACTATGGGGCTGAATCAGACCGGTTTGCACAAGTCCGAATTCGTCCACGTTCCCAATGGTAGGGGTCTGCGCATACGCATAGGCAATAATGTGCATGTGCAAACCTACGCAGGGAATGCCTTTGGCAAATCTTTAAATCGCCGGGATGCTCGCTACCTGATTGAAAGGCAGGGGGCTGATCCAGGTGTCCACCCAGCATTTCATGGGTGTGCCAACAAAAACAATGGGAGCACCCATATAAATACTGGGCGCACCCCAGCAAATGCAGGCATGCCTCTGCCTGCCCGGGTGGGGGGATGACATCACATAATTTCAGCGCCCGCCCCCAATCTGAATTGGGCCCTGTGGATGTTGGAGACCACACTTGCTGAATGAGACACACCCCCTTCTCAGTACTGTGCACCCTGTCCATTCCCATTTATGTGCTACATGTATAAATGTGATTTCTTTAATTTATTTCAGCAGCAACAGGGGTAACGTGGCTGATGCTTATCACAAGTCTTATACTTGTACGGACGCTATGTGTGTCATAAGCTCCATTGAACAAGGATTGTTTCCATAGAGATATCTGGGCAATATTTCAAAACCCACACTTGTAGCATGCAGAGCAAATGATGCCCAGTGATACTATACCACTATTTTTGAGTGATTGGCAGCATTATTAAGGGAAATTGAATACAATTATACACTAATGTCATGACGTCTGCACTGAGTACAAATCTTGTGATGTTAGGAGTTGGTTGTAGTGGGCCATTCCTTGTTGATACAGGATGGACATATTTATATACCCTTATAAAACAATAAGAATCTGCCTATCGTTTTGTAGACTGCAAAAGAGAAATGATAGACATACTGTACTCTGATTAGTTTTTATAGGCAGCATCACAAGTTCAGTGGCGTAACTAGAAATTTTGCCCCCCTCAAGCCAAAATTTATTTTCTGGTAGAAAAAAATTTGCACATACCTATGGCATGCCAATTCCAAAAAGGGTGTCATCTCATTGGCCTTTATTTAGATCTGATCGCAGTACAAATTTGTTTGGAAAATGGGCAAAACCATGTGCCCTGCAGGTGGGGCAGATGTAAAATGTGCAGAGAAAGTTAGATTTGTGTGAGTTATTTTGTTTCTGTGCAGGGTAAATACTGGCTGCATTATTTTTACACTGCAGTATAGATTTTAGTTTCAAAACACCCCACCAAATTTAACTATCTCTGTACATGTTACATCTGCCCCACCTGCAGTGCACATGGTTTTGCCCATTCTCCAACCAAATTTGTACTGCAATCAGATCTGAATAAGGGACATTGAAAGGTGTTTGGCCTTGCCACACACACCGTCATTTATTTATTTTAAAGACCTTACGGGAGGACTCCTTGTCCAAGGCGCAAGTTTACTGCAGGTTTAAAATTCTTCAAGGAGGGCAGATGAATAACACTCTGGACAACCTTTAACAAGCCAAAATGCGCAAAATGTGCACATACTGTAGTGTGCAATGTTATGAACATTGACCGTCATTTACAGTAAGTGTTAGAATGGTTCCATGCAAGAGATTGTAAAAATTGAATTAGCGATGCTAAAGGTGTGTGCCCAAGGTTTTGACAAGCGTGTGTCGATTTCCTACAAACTTTTGGATTGTGTGCAAAGTGAGCCTAATTATTTTGAGTGATAACAGGTGATGAAACTTAGATCTTTGAGTATGATCCGGAGACCAAAATGCGTGGCACACACCATTGTTGCCTCGCCCCAAAATGGGCCAAATTAGCAAATCAAAGAACAAATCCATGCTAATTGTCTTTTTCGGCTCAAAGAGTGTGGTCCACAAGGAATTTCTACCTAACAGCCAAACTGTCATTTTACACGGGAGTGCTCAATTGCTTGAGAAACAGGGTCATCTGCATCCGCAAGCAGATTACCACTACCTGGGTCCTCCATCATGACAGTGTGCCAGTCACACATTGCTGCTAGTGAGGGAGTTTTTGGCCAAGCACAACATAACAACACTGCTTCAACTACCCTACAATCCAGATCTGGCCCAGGTTGACTTCTTATTGTTCCCCCGGATCAAACACGACCTGAAATGAAATTATTTTCAGACCAGAGACAAATTGGATGTGGCCGCAATGAAGGCATGCTCCAGTTCCAGTTAATGGAAGGAGCCACCTCTGTATGGGAAGAGGTGGCTCCTTCCACCATTTGCAGTATGCCCTCTGCATATGGTGAACGGATCACCCACAGTCTAGTTCCAGATTTTAATAATAAAGGTGTCAATGTTGTACATCAGGAGGAGGATATTTATGTAGCTGGTGCTGAGGAGGAAGTTAATGAGGAGGATGCTTATGTGGTTTGCTAAATGAGGCACCAGGGGGTAAACAGTTTTTGTCCATGTGATGAAAAAGCTCATCGTCATGCCTGGGCAGAGGACCAGTAAATCCACCTCTTTGGTCTGGAATGTTTTTAATCCAAATCCGGACAACAAATGTATTGCCATATGTAGCTTATGTAAAGCTCCAATAAGCAGGGGTAAGGATCTTTCCCACCTAGGGACATCCTCCCTTATACATCACCTGAAGACCCTTCATAAATCAGTGATAAGTTCAGGAACTGTGGCTAGAACCGTTAGCAGTCCAGGGACACCTAAATCCCTTGGTCCTCTATTTTTATCTCCAAGTGCCTGAAAAGTACACTAGCAACACCCTCGTCAATTTCCACCTCGATCCGGATCAGTGGAAGTCCTGCAGGCCATGTCACCATCATGACTGACTTCCTCTGGAGAATCCTGCAGCACTACTCCTAATACTGCCGCTGCTGCTGTTGCTGGGAGACTGTTATCATCCCAGAGGGGAAGTCGTAAGACTGCTACGTCTTTCACTAAGCAATTGACTGTCCAACAGTCGTTTGCCATGAGGACGAAGTATGACAGCAGTCATCCTATGGCAAAGCGGATAACTGCGGCCTTGACAACTATGTTGGTGTTAGACTTGCATCCAGTGTCCGCCATCAGTGGAGTGGGATTTAGACGGTTGATGGAGGTATTGTGTGCCTGGTACCAAATCCCGTCCCTGTGTATCACCGGTTTCAGTAAGAGGCACAATGCCGACAACCTCTTAGCGAAACTGAGGGAAATCATCTCGTAGTGGCTTACCCCACTGAGACTCTCCTGGGGATTTGTGGTGTCGGACAATGCCAGTAACATTGTGCATGCATTACACTTGGTCAATTTCCAGCATGTGCCATGTTTTGCCCACACAATAAAATCAGAAGTGACAGGAACCTGCAGGAGATGCTTGCAGTGGCTTGCAAAATTTGCAGACACTTTCGTCATTTTGCCACTGCCTGCCGAAGGCTGGAGCGGCAGCAAAAATGCCGGTACTTATGTAATATCTGGGCTCCCATTTTTCTTATGAGACCGCGTCCCCTCGCGGGGCTCGCTGCGCTCACCACGCTTCGGGCACGGTGACTCGCTGCGCTCGCCACACTATATAAAATCAACTCCATGCGTAATTGGATAGTAGGGGTATGAAAAAATGGGGTGCATTTAACATGGGAGTCCAGATAATACATAAGTACCAAAATGCCTCAACCTGCCCTGCCATCAGCTTAAACAAGAGGTGGTGACACATTAGAACTTTACCCTCTATATGCTGCAGAGGATGGAGGAGCAGCAAAAGGCCAATCAAGCCTGCACAGCCACCTACGACATAGACAGAGGAGCGGGGATGCACCTGACTCAAGCACAGTGGAGGCTAATTTCCGTGTTGTGCAAGGTACTCCAGAGTACCTTGCACAACACGGAAATTAGAAGTACACACTGAAGGGGGTGAGGAATCAGAGGAGGAGGATGAAGAGTTACGACGAGTTACGACGACATCTTGTCTCTGTAGAGCCAGTTTATACAGGGAGAGATTAATTGCTTTTTTTGTGTGGCAGCCCAAACAAACCAATCATTTCAGCCACAGTTGTGTAGGCCCTATCGCTTAAATTATTGGTTTGTTAAAGTGTGCATGTCATATTTCCGCAACATAAGGGTGGTTGGGAGGGCCTAAGGACAATTCCATCTTGCACCTCTTTTTTTGACCATTATGTGCTTTGTGGGGCCTAGTTTTTAAAACTGCCATCCTGTCTGCCGCTGCAGTGCCACACCTAGATGATCCACGTGTCACCCACTTGTGTTGCTTAGCAGAGTTATCCAGCTACCTTGGTGCAACCTTTTGCCCTAAAAACAATATTGTGAGGTGTCAGGTGTTCAGAATAGACTGGAAATGAGTGGAAATTAATGTTATTGAGGTTAATACTAGCGTAGGAGGAAAAAAAAACAAATTCTGCAATTTTAGCCATTTTTATGCTTTTTAAAAAAAAAATCAGAACCCAAAACATTGAGGGGGTGTTTTGGCGAAACCCATTAAAACCCAAAACCTGAAGGTAATCAGAACCCAAAACCCAAAACCCAAAACGCGAAAAGTGGCCGGTGCACATCTCTAGTTAAAACATTAATATTTACAATATGTTGGTAATTATGAAAAATCTGGTTACAGCTGAATCTTAATGTATATTCCGTATTTATACTAGGATATGTTACATGAATGTTGCAAATGACAAAAGATTTACATGTCCATTGCACATGTTTTCAAATTTTAAATATATTGGTGAGGGTCAAATTAATAAAATAAGGGGCTGTATATAAAAAATGACACAGGAGACATACATTACTGTATTATCAAATAGTACAAAGTATTAATCAAAAACTACTTTAAGCAAACAATACAAGAAATCTCCTACATTATGGGAATAAGAGGCTGATGCAGAGTGAGTAGTGCGCCAGTTTGCATAGTCTGTCATGACTTTCTCTGTGTATGCTTTGAAATAAGAAGACATTGCATCAAAAGCCTTGGTCCTAACCAGGGCTTAATGGATCCTAAAGCATCACAGTTGACTGGGGCTGCCTGCTGCAATGCCCATTGTTCTTGAGCGCTATAGTATCAGAATGCACCTCTGGGGGAATTCAATTGTTTTGCGTGCCAGCAGAAGAGTTATGCATCCCTAAGGCTGTGTACACATATTAAGACATATCTGCAGGTCAATTGATGCAGACGGATCAGGCAGTGTGTTCTGCATACTGACTTCACTACTTAGCAGATGCAAATCAATCTGAAAAAAGTTTTACAGAGAGAGATAAAATATCTAGAAAGATCTGATGTTTCTAAACAAAAGAAATTTAAATGTGATCTATATGATTACAAAAATAATATTGTTAGAACATACAGGTATAAAAAGGAGAGACATTTAAATGGGACCAACGATCCCAGACTTGACTGAAGAGAGGGAACACATCAAGTTCACTTCAACAGAACCCCCAAAAGTTCAAATAGATATGAAAGGAGAAATCCATTTTCTCCTATCAATAGAAGAGAACAGAATCATCACCCATCACCACGATATGATAGAAGGCCATACAATAATCAAAAAAAGGTCATATAGAAATTCTGATATTGAACAGGACAAACCATAATAACAACATCATGATTTTTTAGGTGCCTGCCCAAAATCCCAGAGATGGGACCTTCCCAACTATCAAAGAAACAGGGACACACCAAAAAGACAGAGAGAAAAAGAAATAGAGGAACTAGAGGGGGCAGGAGCCTCAAAAAGATACCCAAAACATCCATAAACCCCCCCAAACAATCCTGTGTTTTCAATCTATAGGGGAAACAATTGGACGAATCACATGATGGTTTTACAAAAGGGTTTAAAACTCAGCCCTTCTAGCCAGCCTAATATACAGTATTTTACTTGTTCGTTGCACTTAATAGATTTATCCGATTTTTATGTTGGAAATGTTATTTTGCTTGTGAAACATTAAAAAAGAAAAAAGATGATTCTCTCCCAATTATCCTCAATAGTACTGATGACATCCTCTTATCGAATCTTGAGGAACTATGGGAACAAAACCACACTATCGAAGAATCCCCATCCATACATATCTATGATACAAACACTTCATTTCACAGGAAGTTTGATTTTTTCCCCATCACAACTAATATAGAATCCAATATAGAATCTTTTTATAAGATCACATTAGAAGACTTTAAAGAATTATGTTTAAAACAACATTCAAATTTCCACTCTAATCTAACAAACAAAGAAAAAATTGCCCTAAAAGAACTCCAGTTAGATGACCAACTTGTAATCAAGGAGGCTGATAAAGGGGGGTGGTTCTTATGAGCCTCTATAACTATCTCACAGAAGCCTATTGGCAATTAAATGATCCTAAATTTTACACTATTTTGAAAAAAGACCCAACAGGGGATTTCTTATTGGAACTAAAAAACCTGTTGGACGAGGCATACCTCTCAGGAGTCACGTCCAGAGAAGAACATAGATTTTTATTAACCACTCACCCTGTCACTCCCACTTTTTATTTTCTTCCCAAAATCTACAAATCATTGACCTCACCCCCAGGGTGTCTTATAGTTTCAGGTATTCCCTCCCTCACAGCAAACCTTTCACATTATGTTGATCACTATTTACAACCGTATGTTCTGACCCTTAAGTCTTACATTAGAGATACCATGGATCTCCTGACCAAAACTCAATCCATTACCTGGAGAACGGGATATGCATTTATGCCATTGGATGTCAATGCACTATACACCCACATCCCACATAAATTGGGATGTGAGATGATAGAAAGACGACTCATTTAAGATGATAGACTGGGGCCAGAACAGAGGAAATTTATTCTTAAAAATATAGCATTCATTTTAGCACATAATTATTTCACTTTTCACGACACTTATTATTTACAGGTGATGGGGACGGCCATGGGGACCAGATTCACCCCCAGCTATGCCAACCTATACATGGGGGAGGTGGAGGAGATTCATGTGTGTGGAGGTGGCTGGGGGTCGAGTCTGGTCTTCTATGGCTGTTATATTGATGATTTAGTAATAATTTGGGATGGGGACCTTATATCAACCACCTAATATGTTAATTCACTTAATTCTAATCAATATCATTTATCCTTCACATACACTTTTGATTTAAGATCTGTCAACTTTCTGGAGGTGACTCTGGAGGCTAAGGAAAATAAAATTATTTAATCTAATTACATAAAAACGGTGAACACCAACTCTTATATTCACTTTTAAAGTGCACAATTTGCGCCCTGGAAATTAAACATCCCCAGGGGTCAGCTAATGCGCTTGAGACGCAATTGCACAGATATATCTACATTCTCTTAACAAGCAGAGGAATTATTAGGTTCTTTCAGAGAAAAAGAATATCCGGAAGAATTATTAACCAAATCCCTCTCAGATGTTCTCCAAATGGATAGAACAGAAATCCTGAGTGCTAAAGTAGGGGAAGGGGGTAGGGGAAGAAGTTCTGCACAAGAGTAGTGTATTGGTATTCACGTGGGTATCCCCAGTTACTAATTGCCGTGCTACTGTTGCAGTTAGTGCATATATGGGGGTGCTGCCAGAGACAAAAATTATGGTACAGGAGCAAAAAAGAAAAGGGTTGTCTCTGTTGTTGGCGCACTAAAGAGAGATTGGTTAAAATTTAACTTTTATTAGTCTCAAGTAAAAAGAAACCGTTGTAATGAAATATATATTACTTACAGGACATACATAAACAATGAACAATTATTAAAAGAATGCACGCGTTGTGTGTGTGTTGTAATTAGTATCCTCTAGTGAGTTAGTTTATCATGCGTTATGTATCCCTTAGAATGCATCACTCTCGTTACTGGGTGCTGTGGGTGAGGTCGTGTGGGGGACCAGGTGCTATACTGCGTCTGGTTCCTCTATTATATCACGACTGTGTTGCTGTGCCCACTTCTCGTCAGTGCTCTCTGTTGTTCGGGATGCACCCTGACTCTCAAATTGAATAGATGAGGTTGGTTAGTGTGTATCCATATGTGTTGGGTCCGTAAGTGTTGGTTACCCAATATGTTGCACACAGTGGGTTTTCAAATGTCCACACCTTGCTAGTGCCAATAGTCCAATTCTGGACATGCGTGTTGCCCCCAAGAAATTATTATATATATATATAAGTGTCTCTTCTGGCTCTTTATTGTCGCAAGTAGAATTTTGCGCTGTGCACAGAAAGCTCTATGCGCCCGTTATTCTGGGCGGGCCGTGTTGATGATCTGGGTAGAGAGTACCCGTGGGTTTGAGCAGTCGGTGACACTTTGACGGGCTCACGTATTAGGAGATGGTGTTTTTGAAAATTTTTTTAAAAAATTGTATGGGTTAATCTGACGGTGTGTACCCTGTCAGAGTCCTCTATTGTGTGTCGTTAGTCCTAAAGGCGAATGTGTATTCCAATTATAGTTTATACACACGTGGAATTGGACAAGGTTGTATGGGTTTATCTGACGGTATGTATCTTGTCAGATTCCTCTATTTAAATCGTTTTGTCCTGTTCCAACAAGGTAAGTATATTTTGTTACAGGTATTTGTACATACATGGAGTTTTTATGCTATGCACACTGAAGTTTGTACGTGCATCAATCGTATAAGGCAAATATCTGTGCGCAGATGGGAAGGACTACTGCAAGCTCACATAAAGTTTGAAAAGAGGTAGCCTGAGATAAAGATTGTGTGGGCAATCTGGCGGTGTGTACGTCGTCAGATCCCTCTATTGCGTCACAATTATATATAGCCAAAAAACGGCAGGTGTCTATTCCTTTATAAATTTATTGTGCACGGATAGAATTTCTGTGCTTCTGCGCAATAAAGTTTTATGCGTGTCTCTCCCTTTTATTGTGGGGATCAGCGCAATTGCAGATACCTTATACAAATTGGGTAATAAAAACTCACGTGAAGTTTTTAAAGGAGGTGGCTTAAGATGAAGATTGTGTTGGCAGTCTGGCGGTGTGTACGTCGCCAGATCCTTCTATTGCATCACAATTCAAAAAAGCGGCAAATGTCTACTCCTTTATTGATTTATTTATTTGTTAGGCACAGGTAAGATTTCAGTGCTTCTGCACAATGAATTTTATGCGTGTCTCTCCCTTTTATTGTGAGGATCAACGCAATTGCAGATACCATATACAAATTGATTAATCAAAACTCACGTAAAGTTTTTGGAGCAAGTAACCTGAGGTGAAAATTGTGTGGGCAATCTGGTGGTGTGTACGTCGCCGGATCCCTCTATTATATCACAATTCAAAAAAGCGGCAGATGTCTGCTCCTTTATTAATTTATTTCTGTGCTTCTGCACAGTGAAATTTATGCGTGTCTCTCCCCTTTGTTGTAGGGATTGGCGCAATTACAAATACCATAAACAAATTATGCAATTTTATGGAGAGTCAAGATGTCTCTTAGAGACGTACTGGGAGAAGGTGGGTGGGTAATCTGACAGTGTGTATACTGTCAGGTTCCTCTATCACTTTCAATCAATTATACTTTCACCACATTGATACTTTCCATGGATACAGTATTTAATATTGTGTCTGGTTGTACATATTTCAACACCGTTAATTCATGACAGTAACTCTATCTGGTATAGGGACAGGTATCTAGTGCTTAGTAATAGTAAGAGAAGTCTGCTGGGTATCAGACTAACTAATGTATAGCACTGGGGTCTATTACAAATTCTAGGTATCTGGTTAGTATAGCGTGTTGGTTGTCTGGTGCTTTCCCTGGGGAGCACTTGTCATATAGTGATTCCACGTGTGTATAAACTATAATTGGAATACACATTCGCCTTTAGGACTAACGACACACAATAGAGGACTCTGACAGGGTACACACCTTCAGATTAACCCATACAATTTTTTTAAAAAAATTTCAAAAACACCATCTCCTAATACGTGAGCCCGTCAAAGTGTCACCGACTGCTCAAACCCACGGGTACTCTCTACCCAGATCATCAACACGGCCCGCCCAGAATAACGGGCGCATAGAGCTTTCTGTGCACAGCGCAAAATTCTACTTGCGACAATAAAGAGCCAGAAGAGACACTTATATATATATATAATAATTTCTTGGGGGCAACACGCATGTCCAGAATTGGACTATTGGCACTAGCAAGGTGTGGACATTTGAAAACCCACTGTGTGCAACATATTGGGTAACCAACACTTACGGACCCAACACATATGGATACACACTAACCAACCTCATCTATTCAATTTGAGAGTCAGGGTGCATCCCGAACAACAGAGAGCACTGACGAGAAGTGGGCACAGCAACACAGTCATGATATAATAGAGGAACCAGACGCAGTATAGCACCTGGTCCCCCACACGACCTCACCCACAGCACCCAGTAACGAGAGTGATGCATCCTAAGGGATACATAACGCATGATAAACTAACTCACTAGAGGATACTAATTACAACACACACACAACGCGTCCATTCTTTTAATAATTGTTCATTGTTTATGTATGTCCTGTAAGTAATATATATTTCATTACAACGGTTTCTTTTTACTTGAGACTAATAAAAGTTAAATTTTAACCAATCTCTCTTTAGTGCGCCAACAACAGAGACAACCCTTTTCTTTTTTGCTCCTAGAACAGAAATCCAAAAGATAGACGTCAGTTTGATAGTCAATAGCAACAGCAAGTATAATAATTGTGCACAAAATGTCAAAACCAGTGGCAGTTTTGTTAGGAGCTGCACGTGCAGCACCTGCGCTCACCCGGCAGCCGCCTCTGTAGTCCCGGCGGTTGCTGCATTGCCAGGACGCCGTCGCGTCATCAGCCGGATACTTCCGGCAGACGGAGACGGGCGCCCGGCAACTAGGAGACAACCCCTTCCTCCCCTGCTGCAGCGGTTGCCTAGGCGACGGGGGACGCCTGGCGGCCGCAGGGAGGAAGGGGTGTACGTGACGCCGCACGCTACGTCAGGTTAGCGCTCTGGCGTGCTATTTAAACTGCTGCACCATTACACTCAGATGCCGGCTATAGCTTTGGAGTTCGTGTCTCTGAGTGTTTCCGGTTCCAGGTCCTTGCACAGCGTTATTCCTGTCCCCAGTGGCCTTGTCCTAGCTGCCTCCTGGATCCTTGTTCCCTTCTGGTCGCAGATCCCTCCGTTCTCAGATAAGTTGGGAGTCTTTTCCACTCCCTGTCTCTCTTTGCTCTTCATTCCATTATTGTACCATCATTCTGTGTATTGTTACACCTGTCAGCGTTTATAGTATTGTGTCATCATTCTGTGTATTGTTACACCGGTCAGCATTTATAGTATTGAGTCAGCATTCTGTGTATTGTTACACCTGTCAGCGTTTATAGTACTGTGTCATCATACTGTGTATTGTTACACCTGTCAGTATTTCTTATTTGGTCCATCCTGTGTATTGTTACACCTGGCAGTTTGGGTTATTGGATCAGCTATTGTGTATTGTTACACCTCTAGGCTACAGCATTTGCCTAGGGAGTTCCAGCTTAGAGTGTTATCCACTGACACCCTCCTCCATAGGGCAGGGGTAGTTCTCGCCTCTGGTTTTCTTAGATAGCTTTCCCCTTGTTTTCCTCTGGCCTTGGCGGCTGCGTTGTCACTAGTAAGACCAGGTGGCATCGGGGTGGGAGCCTGACTAACGGGCTCCCACGAACGCGGCTATTATTGGTGAAGGTTAGCTTAGCACGCACCCGCCAACTCCAATAGGTGACAACGGAGTTAGGGTTGGCGAGATCCCCCGTGTCCCTAACAAGTTTTTACCTATGGTGTGCAGGGCTGCAGCCCCCCCCCCCCCCCCAGGTAAAATCCGCCACTGTAGTGAAGCCAGATGCAGCACTGGCTTCATTGTGACTGGCAGAGACTTCCAATTGGAAGTTCGACCTGCCAGTCACAAAGGCAGTCCCATCGGGAGGTGTTCCCTCCCTCCAGGACGCCTTTGTGTGGGCTGCTGTGCAAAAATGGCAATTGCGCATGCGCAGTATCTATATCGGTACTGTGCACGCACTGGTCCCGATGCCTGTAATTTGTATAGTACAGGCGCCGGGACCAAGATTGCTTCTATGGGCTGTTGCCCAAGCAGCGCATACAAGCTGGCCGCATTCGCAGTACATATGTTTGTACTGCTCATGCGCCAGTCCCGGCGCCTGTCATCACAGCACAGACGCCGGTCGATGGGAGAGGAGGTAGTGGCGGCAGCGACAGGGGGTGCCTGAATCGCAGCACCCCTGCTGCGGCCAGAGGCAGCCTCCCCCTCCAATAAGGTACGAGCCACCACTGGTCAAAAGAATCATTTCACATAACTATAGACTATTATTACAAGATAAAATATTATGTGATATTATTCCCAAAAAACACATATTATTTATGAGAAAAATAAATCTTTGAAAACAATATTGGATCCTAGCCACTTCAAAAAAGAAAAAATGAATAATAAAGATACTGAAAATACGAATACAACATGGATCTCTATAAAACCAAATGGTTTTTTTAAATGTGGAAAAACCAGATGCACAATTTGCACATATATTCCTAGACGTCAAACTATTGTCTCTATTTTCTCATGAGAGAACCACTATTTACTTAGATCATTCATGAACTGTGATTCAGATTATATTGTGTGCCTGTTGAAATGCGGATGTAATCTTCCATACATAGGGCGTACAACCAGATCATTACACACTAGATTCATGGAATATTGTAGGAATATCATTAACATTATAAGACTCAACACCAGAGTAATCCCGCCTGCCTTACCATCGTGGGTCTAGAACAGATTCCCCAAACACCTAGGGGTGGAGACAGATACAACCTTCTATGTACTGTAAGAGAGAAATGTTCTGGACCCTCAAGTTTAACTCCCTCTATCCGGATGTTCTAAGCGAGAACACTGAATTAAATTCAGTTATTAAATATTACCTGTCTTTGTGGTGTGATATTGTATCTACATTTTCCCTCTCTGCACACTGTGACGGACAGTTAGGGATAAATGTAGACTTTTTTTCATATTTAAGATATTGTGAGATATCACACTGATTTGACTGACTTTCCCCCTCCAACCCCCCCTCCCCTTCCCTCCCCAACCCCCTCGCTCTTTTTTCATTATAATTTGCTCTCCGTATACTATATTTTGCCTTTTTTGATATCTTTCAAAAATCAATAATCATCATATGAGCCTCATCAATGGAAAATACTATTTTTGAATCCTGTATTGTATGAAACAATGAACTTCTTAATTAATTTCCATTCAGCCCTCAATTGTACAGTATGTGTTGTGAGACTAATATGTTTTTTGTGATTGTATATTAGAATCCACCAGATATTATATTATTATATTATGAGAATGAAAAAACATAGATTTCTTATACTATATAACTTATATAATTTGTAAAACTATTGTTATTGTACATTCAGAGCCACCAGTATAATAATCACTTCTATGAATGCTTTATGATAAATATGAATGTTATACTTTATATGAAAGAATTTCCATATTAGAAGCTTTTTAAATGTTATAAAGGAACAAAGAACATATTTGTGACTATTTAAAAAGAACAAGCGGTTGGTAAGCAACGAAATGCAGATTCTCTTTCCTATAATAGACTACTTCCAGGATCATGTGATAAGTCACGTGACCATAAACGCCAGAGCCCGAATGACCTCAGACGCTATTTAATATTCACTCCTCTTAGTACATGTGACTTGTCACATGACAAGCTGAAGGAATAACTCAGAAGTGATGGCATTTATCCATCCTCCGCCCTCGTGACCGGAACAATGTTGGGGAGACGGAGAATACCAGCTCTCCTCTTTGTGGAGTCATGTGTCATCACACATGAACGGACTCGTCTCCTAGCAACCAGACATACACTAATCCGGCCGTACCGAGTACAAAGTACCTTTACTCATGCCTAACGGAGCGAACAGATATCTATGCAAAACTGGGTAAGCCACTGTATTTCTACATGTGTCTAAAATGGGCAATCATTGAGCTCAACATTGTTTCCCAAGCTGTCATTCATCATCCACTTCCTGAGTCATGTGACCAGTATGGGTAGTGCTTTCTATTAATTAAGAGATCAAACAACAGATGTGCGCTTGTTCTTATGTGTATTTGTTTTATAATTGAGCCTCAAATCTTTTATGACTAAATGAAATATGTTGATTATGACTGCCTCCATACTTAGATTATATGTAAGTTTGAAGTTTCATGATGGTTCTTTCTATTGGGTTGAAAATCCATCCAGGTGTAATATGTTACCAAATAGGGGAGTGGTATATATTCCACCACCTTACACACAGTATTCACTTGTTCCTGAGGAAGCCGGAATCCATTTATCCGAGGAAACGCGTTTTTATACATTAGAACACCACCAGAGACTGATCAAGTGACACCTGCTTCTTTCTTTCTTTATCTTGCCGGATCCCAAAAAGTCACCAGAAATGTTGTGGTTGCCATCAGGATATCATGAGCTCTTGAAATTATAGAGCAACTTGAATTGGATCTACCTTTATTTGGAGGACATAAATATTTGAATCCTTCTCATCTGACAGCTCCACCAAAGTTGGTAATATATTTTGGAATATCCAATAATATCGGATTCCCCCATTTTAACTAAGGTTACAATACACCACTTTTTACCACTAGCTGTCACTCATGTGACATCCCCTACCCTTGTCTTTAGTATAGTTAATATATTATATATTTTATGTTGAACCGTCTGAAAATATATTATTCAGCCAGCGCTGGCAGACTCTCTTTACAGATGCAAATCACTGCCCGCTTGTGCAGCGGGTGTATGGTTGGTCAACGGATCACCAATACACTCAGCACGATATACTGTATCATTAGATATATCATTGGCTTAACTACACAGCCATTGGCTGTGCTACACAGCTGACACAATGGGTGAAATTTAGTGTAGCGAGAAAGCAATGGCAATTTGAGATTAATAAAGTCTTTTTAGCTCTCTATATACTGTTGCCCCATAATCTACTGCCTTGGTTTGATTAATAGTAATGCTGGTCCATCTCTCCAAATCTGACAGCATTTGCTGATAGCTAGTTTAGAGGTACAGCTCTGTCTAATCCTGTCTATACACTTGCAAATATATCGGCCATTTAGTTAAATGGGCAAAATTTCGATAATCTGTGAACTATGTCGTTCACAGACATATTGGGTGAAATGTAATAGGATGAGAGATTCAGAAAGTGAGAGATTTTGTAAGATATCTCCAGTTTTTTTTAAAGCGGCAATCATTTACACTACAAAATCAAACTAATTAAGCAGTGCAAAATGATTGCCGCTTTAAAAAAACTGGTGATTTCTTACTAAATCTCTCACTTTCTGATTCTCTCATCCTATTACATTTCACCCAATATGTCTGTGAACGACATAGTTCACAGATTATCGAAATTTTGCCCATTTAACTAAATGGCCGATATATTTGCAAGTGTATAGACAGGATTAGACAGAGCTGTACCTCTAAACTAGCTATCAGCAAATGCTGTCAGATTTGGAGAGATGGACCAGCATTACTATTAATCAAACCAAGGCAGTAGATTATGGGGCAACAGTATATAGAGAGCTAAAAAGACTTTATTAATCTCAAATTGCCATTGCTTTCTCGCTACACTAAATATGTTTATTTTTATTACTGGGGAATGAAGGGCGCACCAAGGAAATGCATTGGTAGAGGTCCATATTTAGGGGTGTGGTTAGTCTCCAGAGGGGCTGTGACCAGTTGCACAGACATACTTACTTCACTCAAGTTCAGCCCTGGATGCGCTGTAGAAGCCAGTTCTTTGGGTCCATCCCAGTATCCAGTCCGCCGTATCATTCAGTCCACCGGGTCCATCCAGTCTGCCGGTTCCATCCAGTCCTCAGGGTCCATCCAGTCTGCAGGATCCATCCAGTTCGCAGGGTCCATCCAGTTCACAGGGTCAGCTGGACTGTGCAGCTGGACTGGGCCCCTTGCTAAATATAAATATATATTAAATACAGCTAGTGCATGCACCAGGGATTTTCCCCTATGCCACTGTGGGCAAGTCCAACCCTGATATCTGTGTTGTTAATCTCTAAATAAAATGTATTGCATATTAATGGAGGCACAAACCTACATCCATGGTTTATGGGATCTTTGTCCAAAGCACTGCGCAGACAGAAGCGATTCTCTTAAGTTTCTGAAGATATTTCAGAAAAGAGTCTTTTAATATTTTGTTCCGAAATGGCTTTTACCCTCCTGTAATTCCTTTAATGTATTTGTTCTATTTTATTGGTCATCTTGGTTTTAATGGACATATGTAATCGTTGATGCACGTTCTTGCCAGTTGGCTTACTGAAATCTTTAAAAAACATAAAAATAGGAAATTAATAGTGAATAGTGAATTAAATGATATAGCAATAAAATTAGTAGTTAAAAACCTAAATTATACCAGATTACAAATACTGCACCATTTCTTAGGCCATAGCAGGGAAATATTTTTTTATTTTATATGATGTGGGCAGCATTTATGTTTTCTCCATCATAACAACACCAAATAATTATTAAATAATGTTGCCTCTTTAATATAGTAAGTATCTATTAAGTAAATACTTTATTATTAAAGTAACTAATGTGTCCATGTACATGCAATTACTGCCAGTGTCACAAGTGCATACCTACCAACTTCCTGGTTTCATATGACAGTCCAGTTTTTTTTTGTACCGTCTACTTATAAGCCATAGTGCCCACAGTCTGGGAGGTAGGGGGCAATTGGGAGGCCTCCTCAATCTATTTACGGGAGACATAGTGGCTGGGGACTTGGCAAGCAGCTCCCAGAGAGCTGTCATGCCCCCACAGTAGCGGAAATTGGATTAGCTTGTAAGGGAATCATTCCCATGAAGCCATGCCCCCTTTTCGCGGACCACACGCCCTTTTTTGGGCATGTGCATCTCTTTGAGTTTAATATATCCCAGATGTTTGGCGGTATGCAAGTATTCTACACTTTAGCAGTTTGTAAATCAGCTGTACAGTATTCTCTAGCAATAGCTATATTTCCATTAAGGTCTAACATGTTGACACTCCTTCCTAATTTAAATATGCAAATTAATTGTTATATTGCATGGTCAGGTTTCATCTTTAAGAAGAAATAACTATTCAGTGCATTCCAATAAGAAATACAGATGGAGCAGCTCCTGGCGACTCTATCGCCAATCACCGCTGCTCGCCATCCGCCAGAAAGGGGCGTGTGCACAAGGCGCTCGCACACCCTGTTCTGATGGAGCCTGCCACCTCCCTGCTGCTCCCCTGTAGCTGCTTGCACGCCACTTAACCCTGCCCATCTCCTTGAAGTGGAGACGGGCAGGAATTTTGTTACCTGCCGCCGTGTGAAGGGGACGCAAGTGCATGTGAGACACTCGCGCATCTCTGTCAGATGCAGCACCACTCCTCCAGCGTTCACCAGCTCAGGGAATCTGGCGATTACCTGGACTGGCTAAGAGGTGCTAGATCTGTAATTATATTTCACTGACATTAGTCTACAAAAGAAGTACAGTATAAGGCATATAGAATTGAATGATGGTTACACAAGACATACTGTATATTATATACTATACTGTAGCATTCATGAAATAAACATATATTTTAGCTCATCACTTCCTTATCCATACACAGTATATTATTATTACATTCTTTTGCAAATTCTTACAGTATGAATTCACCTCCATATGTAAAAACAAATAAAACATGCTCAGTCCTGTCAAATTGGTTGTAATGTCTTCTACTTGTCTTTCAAGCAGGGAACAAAATATTGAAATTGATCATTTGTCTGTGTGATTAAAGGATACAGTTTAAATACAGACTTTAGTGAAGCTCCATGGCAGTGCAAGGAGTGCGGAAACAGTGTGTACTGTTATGCTCTGCTATGCTCTCTTAAGGCAGTTTGTGTATATGGATCAATAATTCTGATTACACGCTCCTCTCACGTTCCCTTTACCAGAAGGGAACAAAGCAGATGTCTTACACAGCCTGACATACACAGAGCTAAAGGGAAAATGCACAATAAATTGAAGCAATAACTTTTAGATATGGAAGTATTCTTGTAGTCAACAAGATTTTCTTTACAATTCACAAGAGTCATTTAATGCGTAAAGAAAATGATAGGTCAGGAAACTAGTTGAAAGGCTTTGGTAACACTACAGCATACTCTGTCCTATATGCTGTTACCACTGACAACCGCTGGTATCTTGAATGAACCTCCAACCTGCTTAAGTATATACTATTTGGCCTGAACATTTCACATTATGCTGGTGACTGCAAACAATGTACCTGTTTCAGCATACCTCCCAACCTTGGACAGGAGGCAGGAGGGCTGCTTGGGGGTGTGGCATCATGACCTGGTGATGTGTTGTATAATTGTGGTCCTCCCACAAGGCCACACCCCATTGTTGCTGCTTTGCTGACATGGCCAGCACTCTATGAGCCATGCCCCCAGCCCCTCTGTCTCCGTGAATAGATGCTGTGCACATGCACACAGTGTCCAGAGCAGTGGCAGGCAGATACTGAGACTGTCCTGTGAAAATGTGGACAGTTGGCAGGTATGCTTTAGGAGCATCACTCTTCAGCTCTTTCCACCATGCAGACTCAGTGGCACCCAAGTGCCAGCTGCAGCTCAGTGACAGTAAAATAATGTGCAGCACCAGGCTTCTGTCACTGTGTAGGAGTCGGAACTTGCAGCCACAAGACTCCCCAGAGGCAATCCATGCACCTCCTGGTTCCCCATAGTGATGAAAAATGATGGTTCAGCACGAAAAGCCATGGCCCTCCTGCAAGGCCACCACTGTCACAGAGCCACACCCTTTTCCCAAAACATGCAGCTACAACCGCACCAGGTGTCATAGAGGCAGGACACACACCTGTGCAGACTACATCTGAACGAAAACTTTCACTATAATATTTACCATAACTTTGTCTAATTTAATGCAAACTACTGTTTTAGCATTTTATAGTAAATAAAATTGCATTTAGATTTAGGTTTCCTCCTGTGGTACTAAACAGGATAGACAGCAGGACTAAAGCCTTGAGGCTAGAGTAGAATGAAGTCAATTAAAAAAATACAGCCCAAATCTAGTAGTATTGCAGATTGAAGTCACTGTTGCTACACCGGCCCCCTTGGGCGGTGGGTTCCAAGTTCATAGCTTTAAGTGTCAAAATCAGATTTAATATTGTGTTGTACCTGTGGAAATATGGATCCCAGTAAGCCTTGTTCGCATGTTGGTACTAGTGCCAGGATGCATGGTATTAAAGGGCCCACTGATACCTGTAGTTCCACCTGTAAAACAAAAATTAAAAAGCCATGACATGCACACTGTTACAGTTAAGTTTTATTAAACTTACAGGCAAACTTAAACACTCACACATACTCACCTAAATCTCATGTTGCCCTTTTCTCTAGTAGTAATCCATATTGTACCTGTAAAAAAAAAAATACTCACCTTAGAGAACGTAGATTGGCCCTCTTTGGTCCAAGTAGGCATTCCAGTTGTTAAACAAAAATGCAAAATCTCAGAGCCAATGAACTTATGAGAATCAATGTGTACCCATGTATTCTCTTCTACACGACTGGAGGGCCTTCAGGTGATGTCTGTCACTGTGAGACCCATGAGCCAACCAGTGAGCACCATGTTGGAGAACTCTCTTGGATGACTGAGCTGTCACTCAAATGGAGCTCATAGGATTTTATGGGAAACAATTGTGGGAACATTGCAGTTTGTGTTATACCACAAGGTCAATTGGGCAAGCTTGTGATCCTGATGCTGGTTATTTAAATACAGGGGGGCCCTACATTTTTGCTCTATTTTTAGAACCAGCACCAGCTATAAAACCTGGGGCTGGTTATGGTTAAGAAGGGGGAAACCATTCAGATTTTTATTTTTAACTTTTACACACAGAATCACTGCTTGATCTGACAGGTCCATGCAAACACACCAGCTAAAAGCACTTCTAGCTAAAAAAAAAGTGTATTTTCAGTTGAATTAACGGCAGAATTTGCACTAATGTTGGTAAATGACTAAATTGCAGTGGTGCCTATGAAAGTCCAGTCTTCTGCTGTCATTTTCATTTGTATTTGTATTTGAGCAAACTCAGACAGGTTTTGTGTTTAGTGAATTATAGAGATGCAGTATTTCATTCAAAGTAGCTCAACGCGTTTCCCCGGATGTTTGCTGTCCAGGCTTCCTCAGGAGCAAGTGAGGAAGCCGAGGAAGCCGGAGCAAGTGAGGAAGCCGAGGAAGCCAGACAGCAAACATCCGGGGAAACGTGTTGAGCAGATGAAAATTTCCATCTGCCATAAAGTGATGTCCCCACTCCCAATGACGTCCATGACCTCCTGATGCAATTGGATTACAAATAATGGGATTTCTGCAAAATTCCTAATACATTTCAGCCTTAAAGGAGAAGACGCAGAAAAAGGAGATCACTATTTTCCTACAAGGGAACTTTGTATCGGGACTTCATCATCACACCCCCTCCTGGTATAACAACCAGCTACACATCAGATGGTAATATACTCCTCTTCTGAAAATTCATTCAGTAAAGCCACTACTTGTGGAGCTCCATATTGTTTGGACAAAACATCTTGTGCTCTCTAGCTACCTTATATATTTTTTTTATTTAATGTGTTTTTATTTAATGTGTTTTTATATATATATGTATAATAAATTGTCATACGTTTTTGAGAAACCGTTTGGTCTATATATTTGTACAGCCAGCGCTGGTACACCACTCTTTTTTCCAATTTTACTATTTGGGCTTGACAACCCAGTACCAGCTGCTGTTGATAGCGCACCACCCAAACCCTATCTTTTTGCAGTCTTTGAAAGAACTGATTGCCTCAGAAGATTGGGTTCGGATCCTCCAAATGTATTTATTTATTTATTTATTAACATTTTCTTATATAGCGCATACAAATTCCACAGCAGTTTACAGAGAATAGTTGAACTTTCACATCAGTCCCTGCCCCAGTGGAGCTTACAATCTATATTCCCTACCACATGTACATGCACACACAAACATTCTAGGGTTAAAATGTTGGGAGCCAATTAACCTACCAGTATATTTTTGGATTGTGGGATGAAACCCAGAGGAAACCCACACAAGTACGGGGAAAATATACAAACTGCGCACAGTTAGGGTATCGATGGGTATTGAACCCATGACCTCAGTGCTGTGAGGCAGTAATGCTAACTATTACACCATCCGTACTGCCCAAATTTGGGTGGATTCGGATTTCAGCAGCAGCTTTGACAAACTGCAGGTTAATAATACTGTACATATAACAGAAATTTCAGTATTTCTTGTGCAAACAAACAGGAAAATAATTCAACAAAAAACATGGATTATTACATTTACACCTTTATTCTGTAGCTAATCCCTGCTGTCGAACACTTTTTGGGATGTTACATCATGTGGCTTATGATTTAATCATTTCTCTTGTATTGTATGGCTTTGATTTACTTGATCTGATGGAGGTTTACACTGTAAGTTGTGTCCTAAAATATATTTTGGTGGCCAATGTCAATATCTGAATTTAATAGCAGGACAGTAAATTAATATTTATTATCCAAATATAAATTTGTAATAGTATAATGGTTTTGCAAATGACTCAATATAATATGAACATGAACTCAACAGCTTAATGAAAAATAAAAATAAATGATGTAATAAAGTAAAGAATTGGAGAAATGACTCTTAATACGAAAGTTCTAAAGTTTAAATATGATCAATAAGCAAATAATAAAATAAGAAATTAATATAGTAAATATAATGGATTAAAAAGAGTTCATTGAGATAAATAGGTCATAGTCTTTTCAGGATTGTTGTCTGGGAACTGGCAAAGGAATCAAGATGTTTAAGGGAAATAATGAAAAGGAAGTAATGAAAAACACTGATTGAGAAAGTGAAAATGGTCAATAAGAATAATAAAAATGAAATAATGAATTATGTTACATGTAGATATATTCAATATCATTGTT
This sequence comes from Crinia signifera, assembly GCF_055691185.1. Lineage (NCBI taxonomy): Eukaryota > Metazoa > Chordata > Amphibia > Anura > Myobatrachidae > Crinia > Crinia signifera. The sequence goes on from NC_139221.1 coordinate 245,476,272, forward strand.
TCTCTACAAAATAGATGATGCCATGTATAAAAGAATAAGAATGAGAAAGCAATAACAAAAAATGTAGATAATAAAAGCAATATATGAAATATGGTAACATGCCTATATTATTCTATGATTTTCACAATAAAAATAATGTAAATAACATTCCAAGTATAATTCAATGCATTATTACAGACCACTGAGTTTAGGTGCAGATGGAATGTTTTCGTAAGACAGAAACTTTCATTGGCTCACAGAGAATAAAGTGCACAGTTACAATGTTACAGCTACAGGTTGAGTATCACTATCCAAAATGCTCGGGACCAGAAGAACTTTGGCTAACGGTTTATTCCGTATTTCAGAATATTTTTATATTTCAATGATGCATCTTGAGGTATCTTGCATTTATGTTGCACAAACACATGAACTACACACAAATATATTTTATTTGTGCATAAAACAACGTTTCAACACATGAAACAAAGTTTGTGAACAATCTCAGGTACTGAGTTTGAATACCAAGCAATCATTTTCTTGCACATATATAGTGCCAGTAACATATCATATCCTTAGTAGTGACAGTTACAGATGTCCCCAGTAGGTTTTTAGCAAAAAAAATATTATTTTCTCACTTTCTGGAATGTATGGTTTTCGGAATAATTTTGATAACGGATATTTAGATAAGGGATACTCAACATGTATTAGCACAGATTCCTATAGAGGTTGTCTTCACTCTTCCACCAACACAAATTGCTTACAAAATAAGGAACACCGCTCTATCAGTGCTCTCAAATAACAGGAAATATTGTTACATTTCCAAGTGAATATGGTGCTCTCCAGTTCCCCATTTAGTTACTCTTTCTGATATGCAGTCTCCTAAACTCAACAAAAAGTCCCTTTGCTGCCCTCCTTTATAGTTTTTGTGTGTACTTAATAAAAACTACAGGCTGTATCAGTGCATCTCCATATCACCTCCAAGAAACTACACTTGAATTGGTGGGGATGGCAAACTATAAACAGGATCTCCCAGTAGTCATGGAAATCCTTCATGAATTTGGGCATTACTCGGGATTAACGATAAACTCTAGTAAGTCTCATCTATTGATTGATGAAGCAGCCAACGAGTCGAGGGATGAATCCTATCTAGCAATAGACATACCAAGGACTAAAAGATTTGAATATCTCGGAGTGGTAGTTACAAATGATACAACTGACTTTGTAAAATGTAACATCATACCAGTAATCGATTCAATTAGATCCAAATGTAAAAACTGGCTTAAACTACCACTGACTGTGATGGGAAGAGCAAATCTGGTTAAGATGATGATCCTGCCAAGATTGCTCTATCTCCTTCAACATTCACCCGCAGCCATCCCCGACATGATATTTGGGAAAATGAATGGGATAATATCCGCCTTTGTATGGAGAAATAAAAACCCAAGAGTTAAATTAACTACTCTGATGAGCTCAAGAGAGTTTGGTGGTCTTTCCCTCCCAAATTTCAAAGTATATTACCTAGCAACACAGCTGGTACATTTGCGAGATTGGCTTGAAGAACCTAGTCATTCAAAAGAGTTAGTGACACTTATTAGCAACGCTATCCCGGGTCACGCCCCAATTCAAGCCATCTTAACAAATAGATGTCGAAAGAAGTACCCTCCCATTCTTAACCAGGCTATTAAAATCTGGAAACGGGTCTCTAAGGAAATAGGCTTCATGGACATAGACCCAGAAACAAATCTCTCCTCCCTAAACGGACTTAAAAATCTCAAAAAACATCAGGGGCTGGTAGCATGGTCTCAGTTTGGAATAAGAACTCTGGGCCAGGTGGTTGCGCATAGTGGGCTTAAATCATTTGCCCAATTGCAGATAGAATATGAAATACCGAACACTATGTTTTTTTGCTTCTTGCAGCTCAGAAGCGCCCTAGAGGAATATCTGAAGGTGTCCTCTCCTAAAATAAGAGAACACCCAATTAAAAGATTCCTGCGGAATATGGGGCCACAGAAGGCGGTCTCTAAATGTTATAAATATATCTCATCACTGTCGCAAACCTCTGGCCTAGATCTTCTTAGGACACAGTGGACAGGGGAAATATCCAACCTATCATCAGATGACTGGGATAGGGCACTGACAATCCCCAAAATAGCAACCACTTCACTAAGGACCCAGCAGATTCAATTTAACATTCTCCATCGAACATACTTAACACCGGCCAAAATCAAAAAGTTCGTAGGGAGTAGGGAAGACTCATGCCCTAAATGCAGGGAAATAGGATGTGATTTTTGGCACTTAATCTGGCAATGTAAACATTTGCAAAAATTCTGGGAGGGGATAGCCGAAATTCTGTGCAAGATTGGTGTTCCACATAGGAAAATAGGCCCCAAAGCCCTAATACTGGGAGTATGGCCCACGGCGGGGATCTCACCCGACCTAAGGGAACTGGCAATTAATCTTGGCTCAATTGCCAAGACTTGCATCGCGAGAGCATGGATGGCAGAAAAGGCACCCGACATTAAGGAATGGGTAAATATGGTTATTATGATTACACGTGTGATCACGAGAGAGCTGTCTCTCTATCCAGAAATAATATAGGTAGATTTCACATAATTTGGGAGAAGTGGCACGACTCCCCCTATTATAAATGATTCTTTGGACACTAATCCACAAAAATTAAGGGATACATTTAGGAAAAAACGTGCACTCGAACACAACAAGTGTTAGATATTTAAACACGGTCATCAGGAAGCGTAATAAAACACAGTACTGGTAGGTAAAGAAGGAGGGAGGGTGGTTAGAAAATTTGGAACGTGGGGGATGGGAGAGTTAGAATCACAACTGCACGAAAAAAGGGGGAATTAACGCAACACTTTGGGAAAGTTAAGTCAAGTGGACTTTGTGCCCACGACAAAGGATACACTCCTATAGAACGATAGGTAAAATAAAGTAAACTCACACCAGGAAAGTATATATACCCAACAGAGGGGGAGCACTATAAGGTACCAATAGGGGATAAGGTTAAAAATTGTCGGGGGAACGAGAGTATAGGGCCATTAGATGATGTAAGGGAAAAGAATTAGGCAGGAAATGATCAGGAGTATGGTGGGGGAGGGAGAAGGAGAGTAGGACAGTGAAATCTCACCAGGTGTTTAAATGTTAGTAATGTTGGTAATGTATGTAATGTATTATATTGTATTATATGTATTTCTCTCAGTTCTAGCACGAATTGTATCGACTACGAGTGATCTATATTCCTCAGTAACTAAAAGTGTGTAGAACTGTTTTTCTTTTTTATGGGATGGGTATGTGTGCAAATTTGAAAACCAAATAAAGATATATGAAAATAAGAAACTACACTTGAGAATACAATTTAACAGCCTTATAAATATCAAATGTGGAAATTAACATACTCATATAAAGGAGCAAAATCAAAATGGATGAGCGCCATTGTCTAATTATAACAAGTGATTAATTAACCACATTGCGAACATAGTAAGGGGACATAGAGAGCAGATAAGGTAGACAGATATCAAAGAATGTTTTTTCCTTAGATTCCACATCTAAGGAACATTCCACAGAGTCCATTTGGAATAAGTAGTATGTACATGGCAATAAAAGAGACAAGCTACTAGCATCAAGATTGGGATAGGAAAGTTTTCTTACAAGCCGTAGCTATACGAGCCAAATGTATTACCCCAGGAAACCGCAGTTATAAGCAGGTCAATGTATAAGGTGAATATACATATATTCCATAATGCCCAAGACATAGAAACTGTAAAATACATTTTTAATTCAATATTAATATAAGTCTGGACATTTTTCCAAAATGGTTGTACAATAGGGCAGGTTCACAAACAATAAGTTATGTCAGCCTCAGAGGCTACATATTTGAGGAGGGCACGAGTTGTTTATTCAAGGAAATAAAGAAGGACAACACGAATTGTAGTTGTAATCCAGGCCAAGCTGATTTCCAATTCGCCAAACCAGTTGTGACCTTATCTATATCTATCTTAAGCCTCATATTAATATATATGAAAGAAGTGGCATTAGGGCTGCGTGGCCTATATCTCACGAATTGAAGTACCATGCCATGGTACACTTTATGGGGGAGATTCTCTAAGAATCTCTGGCCCCCTTCGCCTCTCTTCGCAATTATAGTTATCGCATATGTTCTAACATATGCGATAATTATAGCAAAGGACAGCTCTTGCGTTAAGAGCTGTCCTTTGCGGGGAGAGTCGCCGGGTCCCAGCAGGTCCCGGTGGCTCCCCCCTCCCTCCCACACCTGGCACTGCTGCTGCTGCACCTGGATCTCCTCCTCCCTGCACCCGGAAGAGGATCAGTGCAGGGAGGAGGTCACAGATCCGGGCAGCACAACTCTGTGTTGCCCGGACACAGGTGAGGGGGCGATGCGGGGCGGCGGGGGTCCGTGCGGGGTGGCGGGGGGTCGTTGCGGGGCGGCAGTGGGATGCGATAGAAGCCCATTGGCTTCTATGGGCATCGCCAGATTTTTTTGGCGATGCCCCCCACCGAGGTAGCCCGGCGGGGGATGCTTACAGCATCCCAAAATGCGGTTAAAACCCGATAATGGGGTTTTTACCGCATTTTTAGCTTAGAGAATCTCCCCCTATATCTCTCCAAGGCTTAGCACATGGAGCTCTAAGCCAAGCTCTGTATTACAGTATGTACAGTATTTATACACAAAATGTCAACATGGGGCAGTATAATACTGTACTGTATAAGGTCGACAAGCATTAGGTCGGCACCACTAGGTCAACATGCAGGAAGGTCGACATGACTGAAGGTCAACATGCAGAAAGGTCAACATGACTGAAGGTCAACATGGGTTAGGTCGACACAAGCATTACGTCGACACAAACATTAGGTCAACATGGGTAAGGACAACAGTCAAAAGGTCGACATGAGGTTTTTCACAGTTTTTTTAGCCGACATGTGCCAGCTGTATTTCATGCCCTACCATTCACTAGGGCATGGTGGGAGAATAAAATAGTGCCCGATGCAGAACGAGTCATGCGAGAGGAGTGCTACATTTCAGAGTCCATGACGACAAAAAAATTGTCAAAAACCCCATGTCCACCTTTGACTGTCGACCTTCCCCATGTCAACCTAATGCTTGTGTCGACCTAATGACCCTGTCAACCTAATCCATGATGACCTTCAGTCATGTCGACCTTCCTGCATGTCGTTCTTCAGTCATGTGGACATTCCTGCACGTCGACCTAGTGGTGTCGACCTTAATGCTTGTCAATCTATCTAATGATCCATACCCCAATTAAAGAGTTGGTACCACTTCTTTAAAATAGGTTTCATAGAGCGGTATTCAATCCCGAATTCTGACTGTAGGAATGTGCTGATCGACTGAACTCGGAAAGTGGTCGTGTCTGTGAAAACGGCATTGGATTGTCAAAAAACCTATGTGAATTCGACAATCCGCGGGCGTTTCCAACAAAACAGATGCAACTTGTTTTAAAGTCAGATGTGTTTTGTCAGAATCTGCCTTCAATGCTGTGGGAAACGGCTGCATTGAATAGGCGGAGGAAATAGAGGCTGAGATTGACTACCCCCTAAATTTATTGGACATTCATTAAAGATGGATACATGCAGACGTCCAATCTCACCAGTAATGAATAAGAGATCACAATGAATACATGGTATACACAGAAAAATTGCATATTTATGTCTATTCCAAATTTTCATTGTATCATTCTGTACTATGTAAACACCCCAAGAGAGTACTTTTGTATAGCAAACATGTTTTTCTTGACTTTAAAAGGTAACAGCTATCTAACATGCTTTACACTATATCTGTCAAATGAAAAGAGAAAACGTATCCTATCAAACATGTTTTAACATCACTCCAGGCATTTCTCAGAGCAACATTTGAAAGTAAACTATAAACACTTATTAACAAAGAGGGGAAACTGTTCTAAAAAGTTTTTAAAAATAATTATTATACTTGCACCACAACAAACATTTTAGCACTTGCTAATTCACTTACATGTGAAATGCAGATGTGTCCTGTTAGAGCTTTGGTGCATAAAGCAACTTACAGTAGCATGATCACAATTTGTATTCACCGGAGCATGCCACATTCCATCGCAACTGGCTCACATTGAACTCAATGGGTGCCGGCCCCATTGCAGTGTATGGCATAGCAGGAACTCGGCCATGAGTTGAAGGCTTCAATGAGATACATACGATAGATAGATAGATAGATAGATAGATAGATAGATAGATACAGAGAGATAGATGTAAGCATCTTCTGGTATAGGAATAAATGAGGTGCTCTTTACTGCATTTAATGGCCGTATAAAATTATCATTTACTATTTGATAATAATTTTGGTTTGCCATTATTATGTAATAATGTAATAATAATGTAATAATATTAACATCCCATATATATCAGAGCAGTGGCGTAAGTTTGTCCATGTCGCCCGGAGGCAAAAATAAAGTTGGTGCCCCCCATTGATAGATAGCTAAAGTGAGGAAATGAGAGGGGAGAGCGAGATAGTGTCAGGGATAGAGAGTGTCAAATAAAGATAGAGAGGGGAGAGCGAGAGAGTGTCAAGAGGTTGTCAGGGATAGAGAGAAGGAGGTATAGGAGGGTATAGGAGGGAGATATAGGAGGGTGTCAGGTAGGAAAAGATAGCTTGGTGGGCACTGGGCACAAGCCTGGTGCTGCTACAGCCTGGATGCAGGCACTCAGGGCTAGAGTGGGAGGTGGGCGACTGTGGTGCTGATCCCTTCTGGACGGTACACACAACGCAGGGGCCGTCTGGGTGTGAGGTGATGGTGAAGGATTTGGGGGTGACAGGTACCTTCTCCTTTTAGCTCCATACCCTCAGGGTCGCTGAGCTGCTGCTTCACAGGCTTCTCCTGATGTTGCTGGCAGTGTAGGCTTCAAATTGGGCTGCAGCAGGAGCGTAGAGCGGCCTCTGCCTTCCCCGCGGGTGGTGGCAGATGTACTTCTGGGCAGAGGGGGCCGGGGGTAGGCTGCACCGCAAATCCGATGTCTGGAAGGCGCAGTGGGGAGGCTTCTATCTGGGATCCCTCAACGGCAGCCGGTGACTTGAGGCTAGACTGACAGCTGGCTGAAGCTCGCTGCGCGGGGCTGGGCTGCCGGGAGCTCATATGCTGTGTGTCACCTGACCTGTGCCGCACTTGCTGCGAGTCTCCCAGCCGAGTGAGTACTGCTGCTGCAGCAAACCAGCTGACGGGGGGACGGGGGTCATGCAGCGCCGCTGCTTACTATCAGGGTACTTTAAGTGAGCGAAACATCGGGGGGCAATGGAGCCAGTGCCCCCATTAAGGCTTGCGCCCGGCGGCAGATGACTCCATTGCCTCCGGGAGTTCCGCCACTGTATCAGTCTCTACAATTCTACACCTTGGGAGATTCTAGTGAAAAGGACTTGAAGATCCACCCTCCTGTCTTTTTTGCTATAATATTTAATTATTTCATCTGTATTAGTACCAGGGCTATTTTTCAGCAGGAACGGTCCGGAACGCCGTTCCTGAAGTTCAAATAAAAAATGACGTCATCAGGAACGGCGTTCCAGAACCTCATTCCCCGCCAGGCCGTGTCTGGAAAACTCACCTACCGCGGAGCTGCCACTGCCCTGCCTGCTGCGTGTTGGTTTCGGGTTGCGGTGGGGGGGGGCTCATCGCGCGCGAGGGGAAAGGTTATCAGAGCGACTGAATAGCCAGTGAGTGTGCCTGGCTGTGGTGGGCGGCGTACGTCTGGCAGTCGCAGCTGTTCTTCTTCATGCCGGACGCTGCGGAAATTTGTCGGTAGCGCTGTCCACAGCAGCTACACATTACGCAGCGGCGGCAGGCGGGCAGTCCAGCACGAAGAGGGGGAGCGGCCACGACCTCCGGAGCAGCCGCAGGAGAAGCGGCAGAGATTAATTGGTTAGTGTGGTCACGGTGCGGTGCTCCTAGCAGCAGCGAGTCAATCTCACCCACTCCCCGTGCTGCGCTGCGCTGCCTGCTGTTGTGTAGTTCTTATTCTGCAGTGCAGTCACCACAGCAGGAGGCAGCGCAGCACAGGGAGCGGGAGCGGGTGAGATTGACACGCTGCTGAGCTTGTGCAGCCTTCAGTACATATTACTTATGTCCCTCTGCTGATATTAGAAGGGTTCCTCTCTCAGGTGCTGTCTCCCACCTCCAGGCCTCCACTCTCCTGGTGCAGTGCACCTTTTACTATAAAACTTGTTCCTCTCCCCCTGCCCCGCAGTTGCTTTTGGTGCCTGGAAATGATGAGATCAGTGTGTGTGATGTAACATGAAAGGGGCATCAGTGTGTGATGTAACATGTAAGGGGCATCAGTGTGTGTGATATAACATGTAAGGGGCATCAGTGTGTGTGATATAATGTGTAAGGGGCATCAGTGTGTGTGATATAACGTGTAAGGGGCATCAGTGTGTGTGAGGTAACATGTAAGGGGCATCAGTGTGTGATGTAACATGTAAGGGGCATCAGTGTGTGTGATGTTACGTGTAAGAGGCATTACGGTGTGTGATGTTACGTGTAAGAGGCATTACGGTGTGTGAGGTAACGTGTAAGGGGCATTACGGTGTGTGAGGTAACGTGTAAGTGGCATAACAGTGTGTGATGTAACGTGTAAGGGGCATCACGGTGTGCGATGTAAAGTGTAAGGGGCAGTGTTGAAAGTAAGGGGGTACGGCGTGGTACGGAGTACCTGTAAGAAATATGTTGCAGGTACGCAGTACCACTTACCCACTGACCCACTGTCAATTCTATTTTTATTTTAAGTTTAAATATAATGCATCTGCAGCCCGACCCACCCAGCATTATGATTGATGCTGTATGCCGAAAGCATGAAGAGCAGGCTCCACAATTGTAAGCACAAGCGGCCAGCTCTCCACCAAGCAAGAACCAACCCACCCCCAGTCATTCCCTGTTTCTCATTCCCTGTCTCCTGATACCACACCACTGTTGTCATTTAGTCACTCCTCTAGCATTGTGTGACCACGCCCCCTCAGGACACATGGCCATGCCCATTTATGGTGGAGGCTATCAGTACCACCAAGAAAAAAATTCTACTTGCAGCACTGGTAAGGGGCATCACGGTGTGCGATGTAACGTGTAAGGGGCATCACGGTGTGCGATGTAACGTGTAAGGGGCATCACGGTGTGCGATGTAACGTGTAAGGGGCATCACGGTGTGTCATGTAACGTGTAAGGGGCATCACGTTGTGTGATGTAACGTGTAAGGGGCATTACGGTGTGTCATGTAACGTGTAAGGGGCATCACGGTGTGCAATGTAACGTGTAAGGGGCATCACGGTGTGCGATGTAACGTGTAAGGGGCATCACGGTGTGTGCCATGTAACGTGTAGGGGGCATCACGGTGTGCGATGTAACATGTAAGGGGCATCACGGTGTGTCATGTAACGTGTAAGGGGCATCACGGTGTGTCATGTAACGTGTAAGGGGCATCACGATGTGTCATGTAACGTGTAAGGGGCATCACGGTGTGTGATGTAACGTGTAAGGGGCATTACGGTGTGTGATGTAACGTGTAAGGGGCATTACGGTGTGTGATGTAACGTGTAAGGGGCATTACGGTGTGTGAAGTAACGTGTAAGGGGCATTACGGTGTGTGATGTAACGTGTAAGGGGCATTATGGTGTGCAAAATCCAGAATAGAATTGAAGCAAGGGTTAAAAAAAAACCATGATAAGGCAGACCAAGGGTTGGGGCTGTGGGTGGGTCAAGGGGCAGGCTGTGGGCAGGCCAATGTCCAGGAATCTCTCAACACAAAGGTGGCAACCCTAGCTCTGCACCACGGATCCTCAGACAAGAGGCCCGGCATACCGGTGGAGGCCCACGCTGGAGAGAGGGAGAGCTGTCTGAGGTACACTCGCCACTGAGGGGGGAGGAAGGATTAGGAGGCGCAAAGTAATTTCTGTAACTTTCAAACACCTATCTGCTCTCCCTTCTCTACCACCACCACCCTCTCCTCCTCTACCATCCCCCTTTCCTCCTCTTTTAAACCCCCCTCTCCTCTAACCCGTTTCCTCCCCTACACCCCCTCTCCTCCTATGCAACCCCTCTCCTCCTCTCCTTTTTTACCACCCCCTTTTCCTCCTCTAACCTCTGTCTTCTCCTCTATAACCCCATCTCCTGCTCTTCCAAGGAGTAGCAGCCCTCTGCTGCCAGCGCCACGGATCAGGAGGAGATGCGTTGCTGTGGATGGCGGGAGGAAGTCGTCACGTGGATTGGAAGGAGGAGGCCTGGGTGCCGCAGATAGGAGGTTGAGGCTCTACACCAGGTGATCGCAGACAAGAGGTCCCAGCACGCGGTGAGCGGGAGGAGGAGGCCCGGCGCTGGAGAGAGGGAGAGCTGCCTGAGGTACACTCGCCACTTTGATTGAGGGGGAGTAAGGCTTAGGAGGCGCAAAATAATTTCTGTAACTATTAAACACCTGCCTGCTCTCCCTTCTCTACCACCCTCCTCTCCTCTTCCGCTCCCTCACCTCCTCTACTCCCCCCCTCTCCCCTATACCACCCCTCTTCACCTCTACCACCCCGTATCCTCCTATACCATCCTCTCTCCACCCCCCTTCTCCTCCTCTACCACCCCCCATCTCCTCCTCTTCCATCCAATCTCCTCCTCTACTACCCCCCATCTCCTCCTCTACTACCCCCCATCTCCTCCTCTACTACCCCACATCTCCTCGTCTACCAACCCCCTTCTCCTCCTCTACCACCACCCTTTACTCCTATACTACTCTCTTCATCTACCTCCCATTTCCCCCTCTACCACCCCCATCTCCTCTAACCCGTTTCCACCCCTAAACCCCTCTCTCCTTCTCTACCCCCTCTCCTCCTATACAACCCCCTCTCCTCCTATGTCCCCTCTCCTCCTCTACCACTTCCTCTCCCCCTCACACACTCTCCCTCTCTTAATTTTCTCATTCTGCCCATCTCACTCTCCCCTCCCCCTATCCTCCCGTCACTCACTTTCCCCTTTCACCCAATCCCTCTCTCCCCCTCTCTTTCTCTCCTCCTCTACCCCGTCGTTCTCTTGCCCCTCTCTCATCCCCTCTCACTTACTCTCCCCTCTCATGCATCCTCTCGTTCTCTACATTCTCTCTGTCTTCGCTCTCTCCCCCCTATTTTTATGTCTCACTTACTCACTCCCTCTCTTTGTCTCTCACTCACACCCTCCCTGTCCCCTCTCTGCCCATTTCTCACCCCCCTCTCTCTATTCCACTCACCTCCTCTCTCCCCTCGCTCTCTGTGCCTCACTCCTCTCCCCTCTCACTGTCCCCGTCTCCCGTACCTCTCACCCACTCTCACTCCCATCCCTCTCTCCACCTTCCCCAGCTCCCTATGTCTCTCCCTGTAGCCACCTTTGTCTCTCTATCTCTCCCCGTCACCCACTGCATCACCATCTACCTCTCCATTGTAGCACTATCTCACAATTTTTCTCTCTCTCCTGTCACTCTGTCTTGCCTGAAAATCTAGTGTGTGGTATGGCCATCACTGTGTGTGGCATATGTATAATGGAGCATCACGGTGTGGGGCATATGTATAATGGGAATCTCTGTGTGTGGCATATGCGAGGAATTATGTTTTTCTTGTTTTTTTTTTATGTAATGCCCCACCCCTTTTGTAGCTCCTCCCATATCACCGCCCACTTTCTGCCCCCGCCCACAGTTCCTGAACCTATTTTCCTACAAAAATAGCACTGATTAGTACCCTCTAGTTTTTGTATCTATCTATCTATCTATCTATCTATCTGTAAGTTTCTTTGATTATGGGGATAATTCATCATGGATCACTGATGTGAACTGCAATCAGCACATATATTACATCCAGGGGCATTTTAACAGAGAAGTAGCCCCTGGCATTGTGCAGTCTACAGTGCAAGCGCACAATTACAGAAACATGCATCCCGCAATGTTCCACTGATCAATTTCACTAGTGCACACGGTGGCCATTTTGGCTGCAACTGCAGCACTTGATGAGAGACTCTGGAAAGGTAACTAATATAACATGGGTACAATGTGTAAAGTGTGAACACCCATGGACCCAGTGACCTGTGTGCACCCATTATTGAAATGCAGATTTTTACATATAGTTCAGCTCTACATATATATATGTATTTGTGCTATCTCACTCCTCCCTGCATTATGTAGTCAGTGCCACAGCCTAGGGGCCCCGCTGTCTTGTAGGATAATACCAAGAATAAATATGAGGTAGGAGTTTAAAAAACAATATTTCCAGAGTGCATCCACTTTTCCAGAGTGCATCAAATAACAAGTGTTTCCTTGTTAAAACTTTCTTATTTTGTTATACATTAGATCATTCCCACTATACTTTCTAAGGGTTTAAAGTCTGTTCTGTTTCATTTTGGCATCAAAATAAGATGTCAGGGTTTATGTAAAATAATTTGCAGTTCATGATTTCATTATTGCTGCTGCAGTTGACTATAATTAAAAATGGCAGCTACATTATTGAAAAATATGTTACTAATGTCACACATTTCTTGTTAGAATTCTGCTTGTTTGTGACTAAACAAAGTTAGAACCATGAAATAGAAATGGCTATGGATTAATTAAAGTGATGTAATAAAATAAATATTTATAGTGTCATCTGATTATTTATTCTATTGTAGTGATTAATAGGTTGTATATTACACTATGACCCAGCAAAATTGTCTCTATTTTGGAAATCATTAACTGCAATTTCTTCCATCATAATTATCGTCTCATCAGTTATGATTATAGCTTTTTATGGTACATTTTTTCCAGTATAACATAATATTATAATATAATCAAACATATTACAATATTGCACACATTTAAAAATACTCATATATAGAAATACTGTACAAAAAGGATATGTATATGATATATATATATATATAATTTATATGCATAAATAAAAATAAGTTCATAATACAGTAAATGCAACTTACAAAAAGTATATGGAGGTATACATCAATCTTCCATTAAATATAAAATTGTTTTCTTCTATCAATTATTTTTTTTGCAAAGAAAATTAGCTAATAGATCATAATTATAGTAACCAATTATATTTGCTGCTCTTCAGTCTTACCAGATTGCTATGCTGTGTTTTCAACAATCATAAATTGATAGAATGATAATAACATCAGTTAGGAATGCACAATTAATGTTCTAGAGACAAACTTGTTGACTTTTGCAGCCCACATAAAAGACAGGTTGATTCAAGCCCAAAACACATAGCAAAATTGCATCCTTTTCATTCTCGAGACGTTAGACAATAAAATAGTACATAGTAGACATGAAATAAATCTCTTCTGTGAAATATTCACTGTTCCATCAGTTGAATTTCGCCTTAAGTATTGCCAGTCCAATTCAAATCACACTAGAAAGAACTGAATGACCTATCATTGCGTCACCTCTAATCACTGGGGCAATATGATTAAAAGCCTGATCGGAATGGCATAGAAATATTGGCAATGGAGGCACAATATACTGTAGACACAACATTGATCCTTTTATTTAGCAATTCCATAGAGGGGCCAAATGTAATAGGGTGAGAGTTTCAGAGAGTGAGAGATTTTGGGAGAGTTTTTGCATGTTTTTTAAAGCAGCAATCAATTACGCTGCCAAACCAGGTTCATTTTGCCATGTAATTGATTGCTGCTTTAAAAAACATGCAAAAACTCTCCCAAAATCTCTCACTTTCTGAAACTCTCACCCTATTACATTTGGCCCCAGGTGTGCAGTAAAAGACTGAAATTTAATAGGATGAGAGATTCAGAAAGTGAGAGATTTGGTAAGAAATCTCCAGTTTTTAAAGCGGCAATCATTTACGCCAAAACCAGTTTGATTATGAAGTGTAAATGATTGCCGCTTTAACAAACCTGGAGATTTCTTACCAAATCTTTCACTTTCTGAATCTCTCATCCCATTAAATTTCACCCTCGATATTGCACTGGCAGAGATATAAATTTATCTCAGATGCTCGGAGGCAAGTTGGAATTTGGTGCCCCTCCTTGAAAAAAAGGTGTAATTATGAATGGTGGGTCCCATCTCACAGTTCAGCAGCAGCCGGTGCACCATTGCTTGCTGCAGTGCAAGCTGAGTGTTACCAGACAGCAATTGCAGGTGTTAGTAGGGTCCTGGGCAGTGGCGTAGCTACAGGGGTCGCAGCGGTCGCAGATGCGACCGGGCCCCTGAGCCAGGGGGGCCCAACCCCCGCCACTGTCCGGCCGTCCTGTTTCCTCCATGGTTCAGGGGCGGAACTACCGCCGGTGCAGACGGTGCAGTGCACCGGGGCCCGAGAGGTTAAAGGGGCCCGATGCCGCCGTCTGCCCGGCATGACATGATGTGAACTTTTTTTTTTTTCATGTGCTCCGTCACTGTGTGTGGGGGAAGGAGGGTGAGCAGGCGGTGCGGTGTTGTTGATGGCGTGGTACAGTGAGCTGTCTGGACACCGGGGCATACATGGAATGGATGCAGCTGCAGCAGCACCCTGTCTGCACGTGTGCATCCATTCCTGCCCGGGATTGGTCTACTCTACTCTACTCCGGGCGCTCACCCCAGTACACGGACAGAGCCGTCCGCCGCCTCCCTCCACCCCGCCCCCGAACTGGCTGCTGCTGCTGCGTGTAACATAGCTACCGTTCAGCAGCACGCAGCAGGAAGAGGCATCGGACAGTGAGGTGAGGAGGACAACTGAACGCACAGCCACAGCAGGTAACCAACGGGTCACTTGCTGCCGCCAGCCCACAGGCCCCTGTCACACAGGGCACAACCGCGTCCCCTGCTGCCCGCTCCCACTCCCCAAGTCACTGCCGCTATTTCGTACGATGCCCACTGCCGCACCACCCCACCTCAAGCCACAAGTCCCTAGCTACCCCCCACACACAGTAAGCAGTAGTAATATGAGAGGGGGCACAGGAATATAGTTATATATATTATATAGTAAATAAAGCCATTAGTAATACTCTCTACAGTGATGTGATGTGATATGTGTGTATGTATATATATATATATATATATATATATATATATATATATATATATATGGTGCATTTTTGGGTGTTTGGGGGGGGGGGGCCCAAAGCATTTTTTTGCACCTGGGCCCACGACTCGCTAGTTCCGCCACTGGTCCTGGGACAGTTATCTAACTATGCAGCAGAAGTGGGTACACCACAAAGCTCCATTGGAGTAGCTGCGGTCACAGTTGGATCCTGCTGTGAGCTACACAGGTGCTGCTGTATATCTGTATATGCAGGTGCCAATTTAGAGCTTGCAGCCTGGAGGCAGGCAACTCCATTGCCTCTAGGAGTTATGTCCCTGTGAACTGCAGTATGTATCTGTAATTTGCACAACAACTGCCCATTTCAGCTAATAATAATTGCTTCAATAGAGTATAAATTTGACAAATTGCCAGCCAACATCCTTATTAAATCTTAATCCAGTGGTACCCAAACTGGGTGCAAATTTGCCACAAATTGGTGGTCCAGCACAAAATAAATGTTTTTATGATTGATGTGATTGGCAAAACAAGAGTTCATGGCTGCCATTCCTGAAATATTTGGCCAATCAGAATTGTATCCCTGTGTGGAGTGAATCAAATATAACCAACATAAAATCTGTATCATGTAAAACTGCAGATTTACAGTAGGTAAAAGCATAAACAACATAAACTGTATGGGGCTTTTTTAGAGTTGTGTATTATGTTTATTTGCACATGTTACACAATCCCATACAGTGCATGCATACATTAAAGGCACAAATGTATTCAGGGGGGGCACGGGCAGCTTCCCACAGCCCCCCCCCCCCCCGCAGCCGCAGACAGCCTCCCCCACCCGGCGGCCAGGTACGCACAATACACAGTGCAGCCTGCAGATCGCCGAGCCTAGGACACAGAGGGGTATCGGCGCTCTGCAGGCTGCACTGTGCAGTGTGCGCTCCTGACCTGACAGTGGCGGCTGAAGGAGCCGGACGACAATGCCGTGACGTGGGTGATGGTAAGTAATCGTAATGGAGATGTTGAAGGGGGAGGCGGGGTGCTGGCAGGCGGGCGCGCGAAGGGTTGGGTGGTAGCCGGAGATATTGGGCTGTGCCGCTGGGGGCCCAGACTGTAGGTCAGTCCCAGGCCCCAACATTTCTAGTGGCGGCCCTGTATGTATTAGAGATCATGCAACATGAATGCGATAGTATTGAAAAGGTGGATATCATCTTTTAACCAAATTGCATACTGTCTTCTTCTAGGCTTGGTGCTTTGAGCGACTGTGCAAGATGTATATATAAGGAAAGTGACTGTTCATATTATAAGAGACGGCGAAGGGATCAATCACACTTGGTATTTTTTATTATACATTTTTAAGGGTGCACTTAACAAATGTATTTGTGCATATTGAATATTTAAATTTTGTTGTAGAAAAATCACATACTGTATGTAGTACGCCGTGTACACACGATTACCACTTGCAAATTTAGCACTGGCGTGGCTCATATGTGATTTCTTAGGTGTGTGTGTAAAGGTTTTTATATCTTTATTATTGGGCACTTAGGCCATCAGAAGACTGGTGCCAGAACCTCAAAAGGATCAGGATGTTGACACTGGAACATCAGCATCCTGATTGGTAAGTAAAGGCTTGCGTGTAGCCTGGGAATGGGGGGATTTAGGGTTAGACTGCGAGGAGGACATTAGGGTTAGGTGCTAACAAGTGGGGGTTAGGCTGTGGGGCAGTGGGTGAGGTTTTGTCACTAGCAGGAATGGTTAGAGTTAGGCTGGGGGGGGTGGATTATGGTTAGGCTGCTACATGGGATGGTTAGTGTAAGGGGTTAGGGGGACAGGGTGAGGACACTTATTTTGGGAAGTGGAGTCTGGAATTTTTTGGAAATACAGTACAATAATCAAAAAGAATGATATTTTTTAGTTAGTATATTTGTGACTACAGTAAGAGCATTTGGGAACCTTTGTTCCATTAAAATATATGTCAAATCCATGTGTTCTGTACTTAGACACTTCTGTTCATGATCCTGGAATGACTAATACCCTAACTCTAATACCCTAACTCTAACCCTAATACCCTAATTCTAACTCTAATACCCTAACTCTAATACCCTAATACTCTAACTCTAACCCTAATACCCTAATTCTAATACCCTAACACTCTAACTCTAATACCCTAATACCCTAACTCTAATACCCATATACCCTAATTCTAACCCTAATACCCTAACTATAATACCCTAACACCCTAACCCTAATACCCTAATCATGTTGTTCTTATCTGCATCAATTTCTATATTTTTATTAATTATTCAGTATCGTCTTTATTAGTATTGAGATATTTGCGTGACACAGACTCCTTGTGGACCACATACTTGCAAGGGTAAGAACCTTTGGGCCTGTATCTGACCCTCGTGCAATGTTGTTGTTGTTGATGGATTTGAGTGATTTTTTGGTACTGCACCTGCATCTAAGTTGCACCATGCATGTGTCCTGTGTAGTGATAGAGAGGTGGCTATGCAGATACTCAGAGATGATTTTATAGGTTTGATTCTGAGAAGTACGCCCTTCTGATTATTGTGCAGTTCTAAGCTGCACATTCATCTGTGTTGCACAGCATTCACATTATGATGCCTCTTTGATGTCGTGATTTAAAGTTAGGGACAATTTATGGGGAGAAACGTGGGCATTTGTAGAAAGTTGCTTTGTCTTTGTGGATTCTGGTGCCAACATTCTGTGTGGAATGTGTGGAATATTGTGAACTTGGATATATAGGATGGGCAACAGTGCTCAAATGAATAAAGTCAGTGGAAAGAAGAGCCTATGGTTAAGTGTGTAGGGAGCTGCTGAGTAAAGGGTTGTCCAGATACCCTGTGGGAATAACAGTATTAGTATAAGATACTAAGCGCTCACCTTTCTGATGAGTAGTGGAGGAAGGGGCCCAAATTATTTTATTGCACCTGGGATCACCACTCACAAGTTCAGCCACTGGCAGCCAAGATGGGATTAGCATATATATATCTGTATCAGGACCTAAATGTATGTTATGGGTGTGCTATGTACAGTACTGTACATGTCACTGAAGAATTTTGCATACACTTTACGTTTAACTGCTCTGTTTGTAGGCCTTAGATGGTAAATTTGCATCTGCTAATTGCATCAGGTTCTGGGGGCGCTGTGTTCCCAACTGTGACTGACATGGGTCATTGGAATGAGACTGGAAACAGAATGATGGTGGCTTTATGTAGTGGTGCATAAACAGCGGAATACTGAGGCACAGAGCTCACAGGCGAATGGGGAGTTGGTGAATACCCTGATGAGGGTGCGGAGTCTAACCCACTGGTGGTGTTCACCAGGAAGACCCACACAAAACTATGGACATAGCTGCAACCAACAGGCAGGTCGCGGCCCCTCGCCAGGGTTCCCCTATTCAACCTGGGGTTTGGTAACGGTACTTGGACTGGCTAGCCCTGGCAATAGGTATCTGCTATGTTCCAATGGCAATGGGTTATCGGGATGTGCACTGATGGCACTGGATATCAGGCTGTGTACCAATGGCAACAAACTATCGGACTGGGTACCAATGGCAACTGGTTATCGGACTTGGTACCGATGGCAAAAGATTATCGGACTGGGTACCGATGGCAACAGGTTATCAGAGTGGGTACCGATGGCAACAGGTTATCGGACGGTACCGATGGCAGCTGGCAATCGGACTGGGTAACGATGGCAACTGGCTATTGGACTGGGTACTGATGGCATCTGGCTATTGGACTGAGTAATGATGGCAACAGGTTATTCGGACTGGGTAGTGATGGCAACAGGTTATCGGACTGTGTACCGATGGCAACTGGTTATCGGACTGGGTACCGATGGCAACTGGTTATCGGACTGGGTAGCGATGACAACAAGTTATCGGACTGGATACCGATGGCAACAGGTTATCAGGCTATTCTGCTGAATCCCGGACTGAGCACAGAGACTATCAGATGGTAGAGAAGGTGGAGAACGGCAGGAGTCTATCTGGCAGCTGGAAAGTAACCAGGAGCAATAGCAGCAAAATCCTAACAGGAATGTAGGAATGTAATCACTTGCCGGGCCTTTCGCATCGGGGAGGGAGGGACTGGGGCGGACGAGGGTGGTGGTGGCACTGGGCCATGGGAACACCCAGCATTTTATGGGCGTCCACATGAAAACTCTGGGCGTTCCCATGGGTACGCAGGGGAGCAATGCCTGCCGTAGGCAGACGGCTGATGTCACATGAAGCCAGCCACCCTCCCCGTCTTCATTACGGCGCTCGCCAATAAAGGTAATTTGGCACTGACTTTTATTTGCAAAGGCAGGAGAAATGATTTGATGGTTGGCGACCATCAAATGATTTCTCCTGCAGCGTCAGCATGCAAGGGTGTGTCTTTGTTACACATCCCTTTGCATGGGTGCGAGGGGGGCGGTTACTTGGCAGGGCGGCCTCTCTGGCACCCATTAAGCTGCAGTCTTCACAGCTTACTGAGCCAACCAGTATCAGACCCATTGTGCGTTAGTCTGTATATGAAACAGAACTTGTATTGTAGAAGCCCTTTGTGTTCACATTCAGAGACTGAGTCACACACAGATATACAAGTGTCCAGTGGCTCATTCATAATGGGTGCAGGGCGTGCAGTACACCATTTTATTGGAGACTCTATAGGACTGCGCTGCTGCTGGCAGAGAGGAGGGACCTCTCTTAAAAGGTACTGCAAATGTCATACCAAATTATCATATATCATTGTGCAAAAAAGACGACGGATGCTAGCAGATTCTCACACATCCTTACATGCCAAGAGGGGCTGTTTGGTGTGACTGCAACAAAGATGTAGAAAGACACATCTGTAGGATTAAGTTTTGACAGATGTACTGTAGCTCAGGGAAGGGGTTTGCAGTTGCATTTGCCTAAAGGAGCATGTGGGAAACTGCTAATAGATGAGGCCGCTACTGCATCCACCTCTGAAACAGCCCTTTATTCCAAAATGTCTTCCTTCTGATTTGTAAATTGCTGTCTGGAACAGAGGAAGCTGGTAATGCCAAAACACCAAAATATTAACAGAAAGGTAAAAGCAGTGAAAGAAAATTGAGGGTAAATGTGTAACTAACTTCTTCTCTCAACAGTGATACCCTAAATCTTTCCTTCCCAAGAGCTATATAGTAAATAAAGCGTTGGTTGGGAGGGGGTGGAATGGGATTAATTAACCCAGATCGTCTTTCAGAATTAAGAAAGTCTGGTGATAATTCAATTAGATACCCTTTTTCTCATGAACATAGACGTTAGAATCCAGGATAAGTTCTTGGACCTATGTGTTAATATGGTCCACACACACCCGAAAAGAGGGTATTTATCAGGGATTGCTTTTGAATCCTACTCAGGCTACCTTTTGGGCTAATTGAATAACCTCACTGCTTTAATTGTCCCACTGTAAATTACCAGTGCTAATTGAATCCCTCCCCCTTAGTCTAAATGCTTAGTAAGACTTTGAAGCTGGCAAGTTTTACGTTGTGCCCTAATAGCACATTATCTCCCAGATATTATAGAATTCCTAGCCAATGCTGGTCGCGCGATGCGCCACAATCTCAGATTCATAGGACACCTAGAATGCTCAGATGTGTGAATGTTTAAATAACAATAATAATAATAATTTTAAACTGGCAAGCATGATGTCACAAAATGTTAGATTTAGATTTCCCTGAAGTAAAAGGTATTTAAGTATAATCTAGGCACTGGCTTCAAACCCAACATAGTTAGCAACAAGATGGAAATTATTTTTCTTGCAGTAATTACTATGGAACTCCCAGAAGGTGTTTATTATGTTCAAATGGCATTGAGTCTCAAGATATTTTTGCATGATTTTTTTCAGGCACTACCCGATGCCTTGTTATGCTCAGTTTGGCTGAAATTATTTTTATTATTATTTTTCTTTAAGATTTATGCATTAAATTAAGGTTTGCAGTATTCCTAAATGCATGGCAAATATGAAATCGAAAGAACACATACTTCCTTTGTAATAACTGAATTAATGTCACAAACATTAAGATAACTCATTGCACTGGGGAATTGATATGGGGCACATGTGTTCATATTTGAATTGAGCTTATGTGTGAAATTACCAGCTTGTAAATGTAGTTTGAAGAATATCTGCACATTATAAGTAGGAGATAAATATGTACAAACCCACACTTGTCACAGGCAAAGAACTGTAAAATGCATCTAGAACTAATACATTATGGCTGTCTCACTACTAGTAAGTTAAACTTATACTGTAATTATCTCATTCCACCTTGGGTATTTACAAATATAAGTCTCAGACCGGTGTACAGTATCTTAAATTTCTGTCTGTCCTAAGAAGTTATTGTGGGTCTACTGTACAAATTAGGAAACCAATCTGGATAAGACGGCATCATTGTGCACATACAGTAAAGTACCATTGGGAATTTGACCCTTATTACTCTACTGATAAATGGTCTCCTATGGAAAATACTTGGAAACGCACAGAGTGGAGCCAGTCAATGCAATCCCATGTAATACGTTTATCTAATCAATGATGTTGAAACAAGTAGTAAGGGAATAGCAGATACTCAAAGTCAATTTGTTCATGGCATTTTCAGGGTGCATAACAAAGAGCAGAACTAATAACATTGGTTCTTAGACATGTAAAGACCTGCCATGCTACAGTCTAGGCAATGCAACACATTACTGATATGGGCCTTAAAAGTAAGTACCTGAGTATTATCAGTATTATGGGAAATTGGGGTTATGGATTAAACTTTTTTTTTACCATGACAGTGTATGGAGAAGCATCTTACAGAATCATGTATCATGCATGCGAAGAGTGCAGGCACATGTTTGGATTCTGAAACACACATCCTAAAACTATAAGGGAGAAATTTACTGAGATGGGAGTTCCATTTTACATGGGATGTTGACATGGGCAACCATTCAGATACCATCTATTATCTTCTAGAAGGTGCTAAATAAATAAGAAATAGATTGGTTGCCCATAGCAACATCCCATGTTAAATAGAACTCCCATCTTAGTATATTTCCCCCTAAGGCACAGATGTACTAAGCTTGAAAAGTGATACAATGGAGAGTGAAAAACCACCAGCCAATCATCTCCGAACTGCTATATCACAGGCTGGGTTTAAGAAATGATAAGTAGGAGCTGATTGGTTAGTGGTTTATCACTCTCCATTTTATCACTTTTCAAGGCTTACTACATCTCGCCCTCAATGTGAAACTTATTCAAGGAAGCAGATTTGCCTAATACGCTCCAGCCAGCCCACCTTATGTGTCACTCCAGCCAGTCAACACTAATGTGCTCCTCCAGCCCGAACCTCCTCATTTCCCCCTCTGCCCAACCCTCCTCCTTTGCCTCTAAAATTAGGCACCCTAATTTTTCCCCCCATTCAGCGTTCCTCATGTGCACCTCCAGCCAGCCCCCTTAATGTGCACCTATTGCCCCACTCACATGCCTCTCCAATGAGTCCCATCCTGTGTCATTCCAGTGGTGAAACTTCCATAGGCTCCTCCAGTCACCCAGCACCACCTTCACCCTCCCATGTGCCCCACCAGTCAACATGCACCTTAGCCTCCTTATTTTTCTTAATTTGGATGCATTCCTGGCTCCTGCAATTGAGGTCTATTGCTTGTGCCATGTGCAGCATAAGAAGAAACTAGCAAATGAGGATCCCCCCTTTCCCCAGAAGGCTGTCAGCAGCGATTGAGTAGACAGCTGCTGGAGTCTTCAGCAGGCCAGTCCAGTGTGCCCTCTTACATCTTCGGTGAAGACTCCTGTGTGGTGGAAATACTCTCCCAACCCAGCCAAGGGGGGACTCCAGTATCGGCTGTCCCCCCTTGATGACAGCCCTGTTAACAATTGTCATTGTATTGATACACTCATTATTATCATGCTGCAACCAGTTGAGAGTGATCCTGGATGTAACTGGCAATATTTCCAACATGAAGGTAGTGCATTATTGTGCAACATTAAATCCTTTCTCCCACTTCCAGTACCATGGACAAGGGAAATATATAAATAACCAACATAGCTATAGCACTTTTATAAACAAAACAAAAAAGCTAACTCAATCACACAGATTTAATTGAATTAATAAAAAAGGGGGGTTTAAAAATAAATAAATAAGTTTTTTGCAAATATATAAATACTTAAAATATGTGTATACTGTACTAGAAAACCTTGGTTTTGGGTCGACAGCAGGACATACATACTAAACAATATATCATTCATTGACAACATACAGGAGCATGCTGTCATTAAAGATATCTTCTTATCTGTTTGCACTGCAGGCAGATGAAAAGATGTGAGAAAAGGCGCCATACAATACCTCCAAATTTTAATAACAAACACTCCTAAATGGGGGTGTGGCATATATGTGAAGGGGTGTGGTCTCTCTGTGAAGGGGTATGGTCTCTATGGAAAGGGATGTGGCCTCAAGGGGATGCCGCAGCTGCAAACAATGCCCCCATTATCCATCACTGTTGGGGGCATGGCCAGCACCCTGTGAGCTGCTGCCCATGCCCCCTGTCCTTATGTCTCTTGTGAATAGATGATATGCGCATGCACACAGCATCTATTCACCACTGCTTTGCTAAGCAGACTCCCCACTGCGAGCACTGCTGTACACGTGAGGGATGCCAGAGAGTAACAAAAAATTGTGACTGTACTGTGAAAATCAGGACAGATGGGGGATAACAAGACGCACGGCAGCGTGCAATAGTGTGTACACACTAGATGATGTGGATAATTTGCCATTCCAATTCTGCTCAAAACCACAAAATGTTCACTATATGATCTGTCGTGTGCCCAGTTTAACACATATTGAGGTGCATAGAACTTGACATGTGCAGCATAAAGTATCTGCTGAAGTCAGCATCATCTGATATGTGCACCTGCACCATAAGTTTGATGCTTACATAATGCATACCTCCCAACTGTCCCGCTTTCCACGGGATCGTTCATTTTTTTTGGGACGTTTCCGCTTCTCGCCAATCGGCAGTGTCCTGTGGCAGGGGGGGGTGGGGTGGACGTGGGGCAGGGGTAGGAGTCCCTCCCCATCGCTCCCCATCGCTGTGAATAGACATTGTGCACAGCGTCTATTTATGCCACCACAATGATGAAAACGGGGTATGGTCTTGCGGGAGCGTCACAAGTATAGGCCACGCCCATTTCCTGCAAGGTCACGCCCCCAAATTTCAGCTTCCCTCCTCCTCCTCCTCCCTCCTTAAAGTTGGGAGATATGATAATGCAGTATTTGCACATTTGTGTATCTTAGAAAATGCATAGTGATAAAATGTGCAACAGGTCCTTTTGTGTTAAACAAAGCTTTATATGCTGCAAATGTTACCACCTTTAACAGTTTATATACTGTATATAGCACTTATTGAGAATAACCAGGTGTTAATATGTATTGCAGTACTACTTATTTTTAGTTTCATAACAGAGCCCACTCAAAAGACTAGATAATAACCATATTGTTTATCTTACATTTAGTTGTAAAATAGTTGATATTTTCAGTTTGATTCCACCTTAATATATAATTAGAGAGATATGGGAGGCCATTTATTTATTGGTTGGACATGCTGGATGTTTTACACTGTTAAACAAAGTACTGAAACATTAATTTCATTTTCATGCCTATTTAATTTTTGGTCTCTGTGAAACCACCAAGATTCCTGCCAAATGTGACGGTGGTTTTATGATGTAAGCACCTGTTCACTGTTAGTTAGTTTGAGGCCACAGACTAATTTAACTTAGACAACTAAACATCTGTTGTACTGCATATTCTCTTTTGGAACTGTGGCTCAAAACAACTAATATATTATAATAGGAGTTTTTTTTTAGAAAACAATAAATGCTTTATATAAGTATTATCAGCCGAAGTTCAGATGTAGGATATATCTGGCACTATGTGAACAGCTGCTATTAAAGCACTGTAGTAAAATGCAGCAGTCACTGTAATTGTTATGGTGCCCCCACACGATGAGATTATTGCGTGCGGTTTGATCCTTTTAGGTCAAATCGCGTCTAGGTCAAATGGCACTGTGTGTATTTGTCTTATGTGATGCACCAGAGCCGGCCTTATCCAATTTGATGCCCTAGGCAAGATTTTATTTTGGCACCCCCTAGCAGATGATACTACCACGAAACTTTAAAACATCGCTCGGCTGTGTGAAAGCGCAGTGGAGCTCATCAATCAGAATCAGGCCCATAATGTTTAGCCACCAGGGTGCCCTTCCATAAAAGACCATGCAAATGTATTGTAGATAAAATATACATATATGCAGCTGCTGATGCGTTTATTTACTATAAAAATCTGCTGAGCTGCCCATGAAGTTGTTGAGGGTGAGCTGTGTGACGATAGCTCCTGCCTGGAGTCAGACTGACAATAGGACCATGGGAGGAGGGACTGCTGCTGGGCAAGTGCAGCAGCCAGGGGCGTAACTAGAACTTAGTGGGCCCCATAGCAAAATCTTGGAAAGGGCCCCGCCCCCCCCCCCCCCCCCCAACACACAGAGAGCAGAGGAGAGAGATTAGGTGCAGTGAGAGAGAGTAAGAGAGATGAGACAGACATGTACCTCACCCTCTATTCTCCTCTCTGTCAGCCATATATCATTCCTTCCCTCCCTCTCTCACCCTATGACCTCTCTGTACCTTATTTTCTCAACACTGCACCTTTAACTAACTAGCTTACCTGACTCCGGTAGAAGCAGAAGGACAATCAGCCAGCTGTGTGGCGCTATACTGTAGAGCACAGCCCAGCCTAGAAGCCCTCTGCGGGCAGCTGTGCAGGTGGTCAGAGCCATTGCGTTTATTCCGGTGGGCTCCTACGTTGGGTGGCTGAGCGAGCGGCGGCTGTCCCTCATGTCTGCTGCACCCGTGTCACGGTGGTGGTGGTGCTTACTTTGATATGACAGAGTGAAGGCAGGGTGGCAGCAGGAAAGAAGCATACCTCCCCACTTGAAGCACTGTGGCGGTGGGCCATGGAAGATGAAGCACTTTAACCCCTGGGTGGGAAGCATAGGGGAGGAGTCTGATGGGGAAGCAGATGGGGGGGGGGGATTTTTCTTAGGGGCAGCCTAGAGTTGGCGGAAATGCAAGAAAAAAGATTAAATTGTAATTTTGGCAAAATCATATTGAACAGCAGGGGGTGGATTTAAAATGTGTAAAGTTAGTTAGATTTGGGAGTGGCATGCCGTAGCTCATATCTAAGTTACAGTGTAACTACAAAGCTGCATAGCATTTGTGGCTACATGCAAAATAAGTCAGTATTTGCCCTGCATGTAGAAAAAGAAACACATTTTCATTTTTTGCATTACAGTTAACCCTCGTTTGTGTGTATATCCATAAATGTTACCTTTTATTTAAGAAAATAAACATTGTTATATATTGCTCTGAAATGAGTATTCACAGCCCCAGCATTCCCCGCGTGCGTGCTGTACTGTGTCCATTACAGACACCTCGCCCAGTGTGTCAGGCAGCGCGCACTAAGTGAGTGTCTCGCGCCCTGTGAGTAGAAAGAGTCAGTGATCCTCCTGTGTTGTGATGGAAGCACGCACTGCATCAGTGAGCAGAACGACAGCGCACCCAATAGTGGAGCCCCTATAGTGTATCTGACAGGACAGCACCATATAGTGTGTCTAGCACGTCCTGAACCCCGTATATGTGATGGAAGCCCACTATCCCTGCCGGAGGGTGAGAGAGGGAGCTGTCAATCACCATCACCAGCATCCCTGCACATAGCGTTGCAGCCCTCACAAAACTGCTAAAACTATGCACGCTGTGCAGACTTCTTATTCTACTATAAAGAGAGACCTCCATTACCTCCATCCAGTCCTAGCTGCACGATAACGATAATTACCTGCACCATACACCTGTACCATACACCTGTGCACACCTGCTCATTATATATATCTGCTATTCTGCATATCTGCAAGTTAACCCTTTGATGACTGTTAACTCTGTACATACCACAAATAAACCACATTCCTGGTTAAGCTTCCAAAAATGTGTGTTGTATAACAACAACACAAGAACCCCTATATACAGTACTCCAGCATGCTTGGAGTATTAACCCCAGATCACGCATGCTTAAAGATTAACCCCTAATGTACCCGAGTGATAGTACTGAATATAAAATAACACACAGACAGGTCTGAAGTTACATTTTATAGAAAAGTTAACAAGGGCCCTTATTCAGATCCGATCGCAGTACAAATTTGTTCTCAAAATGGGCAAAACCATGTGCACTGCAGGTGGGGCAGATGTAACATGTGCAGTGAGATTTACATTTGGGTGGGGTGTATAACTTGAAACTGAAATCTATATTGCAGTGTAAAAATAATGCAGCCAGTATTTACCTTGCACAGAAACAAAACAACTCACACAAATCTAACTCTCTCTATACATGTTACATCTGCCCCACCTGCAGTGCACATGGTTTTGCCCATTTTGAGAACAAATTTGTACTGCAATCAAATCTGAATAATGGCCAAGTTGAAGTGCCTGCAAGGACATGAAAGGACATGAATGACTATCGATAGCTCAGCAATTGGCATCTGTGGGAGCACAGGTGGAGGAGGAAGAAGTAGCAATGGTGATGTGGCAGAATTTGACTTCTTAGTAGTTGCCTTAGAGTCAAACCACACCAAGCTAACAACTGAAATTGTAAGAGCCAAGCTACTGCAATTCCAGGAGCGTATTCCTGTCAAGACCATAACTGAAGGTTCTCCCTTGGTCGCAAAGGGCGCACTGTGTAAGAAACACAAGTTCAAGTGTTTTGTATGTCACAATATAGGACACAAAACTTCAGATTGCAGAATGAAAAATACCAATGGTACGCAGATGCGACATGACAAGAAAAATGAGTCTGCACTGAATGTAGCAGACAAGACCAGAAGGGATTGCTGGTACATAGACTCGGGAGCCACAAGGTATTTTAGTTGCAATCAACAATGGTTCAATTCTTTAATGCCATGTGTACCCACTACAGTTACAAGGATCAGAAACAAGGTCCTTACTGCATCACAAATTGGGACAATCACAGTACATTTAAGAATTGGAGAAAAATAGTTGTTACAGACATCCAAGGTGTGTTGTTCGTGCCAAATTTGGGAAGTAACCTCATCACCATTAGCGTGTTGGAAGAAAAGAGTTACAGAGTCCAATTTGAAAAGGGCAAGTGTATGGTGCATAACAAAAGAGGGACTGTAATTGCTTCAGCAACCTGATGCAACCAACTGAATGTCCTGGACACAGAGGAGTGTTCATAAATGACGGCCTCTGACAACAGCAAATCAATAGAGATGTGGCACAAACGCTTAGTTCACCTGGAATATGACTATGTCCAAAAACTGATGGATGGAATGGTAACAGGAATCACCGTGAGCAACGCTGAAAGACCTATGTGCGAGAGCTGCATAAAAGGATAGCAAACCCGCAACCCATTTCCCAGGTCAGTTAGTAGAGCAGAGACAACATTAGCTTTAGTGCACACCGACATGTGTGGTCCAATGGAAGTGGAATCAATTAGTGGCTACAGATACTTTTTGACTCTCATCGATGACACCACAAGAATGACGCACGTGTCCTTCATTAAAGAAAAGAGTGAAGTAGTCAGAAAAATTGTGCAGTACAAAACCTTAGTGGAGAATCAGACGGGTCAGAAGTTAAGATCCTGAGATCTGACAATAGTGGAGAGTACAAAGTATTACCCAAATTCCTTACAAAATATGGCATAAAGCACCAACTAACAATCGCTTACACGTTGGAACAGAAAGGCAAACTACATAATTGTTGAGAGAGCATGGATGATACTGAGTTATGCTGGCCTGGAGAAAAGATTTTGGGCAGAAGCAGTATCTTTTGCAGTTTACCTAAAGAATCGAGCACATACATACAGTAGCTGTTAAAGGTAAAATGCCACTGGAGGCCTGGTCTGGGAAAAAAACGTGTCAGCTTGTCTTCGGAAGTAAAGCTTATGCCCCTATACCAAAAGAGAAAAGAAGAAAACTAGATCCAAAATCCATACAATGCATAATGTTCGGCTACTGTGAAGAAAGTAAAGGATACAGACCTTGGGATACAGAAAACAAGCGTCTTCTAAAATCCAGAGATGTGGTGTTCCAGGAAACAGCGCCACTAACTAAGGCAGTGGAGAAAGAAGAAAATAATGTACAGTATTGCTGGATGTACAAGCAGCTGAAAGTGTGTCAGAAACAGAAACTGTAAAAGTGGAAAAGGAATCTGGGAATAGAGGGGCAGATTTATTAAGCTTGGAGTAGAGATAAACTTAATAAATCTGCCCCATAGTTTCCATGAGGAGGAAACAAAGGTGTACCCGCTAAGAGATACAGGGGCAGATCTATTAAGCTTGGAGAAGAGATAAACTGGAGATAAAGCGGAGAAAAGGTAAAAGGAGATAAAGCACCATCAACTCCCAACTGTCTTTTTCAAACACAGCTGATTGGCTGTGCTTTATCTCCTTTTACCTTTTCTCCGCTTTATCTCCAGTTTATCTCTTCTCCAAGCTTAATAAATCTGCCCACAGCGAGGCGTATGCTTACTGTGAACCTCAAAACATTAAAGAAGAAAATTCAAGCAGTGATTGGACAGGGTGAAAGTTTGCAATTGATACAGAGCTGTTAGCACTGGATGAGAATAATACATGGACTATAGATCCTGGGAGACAACAGTGAATCACAAGTGAAGAGAACGTCACTGAGATGTTCAAGTACTGTCAACATACTTGCAAATTGCATTCTTGGAGAACAGTGGACTTGAATGTAATTTAATGTTGATGTGTTTTTACTGTTTGCTTCTCTTAACCCATGTTATTTCGGTTACAGGCGTGACTACTTTAAAATGTCATGCTCTTTTATATGTAACTGGCAACAGCCTTGAGCGAGGGGGTGTGGTGGGGAGGTGTGCTCAGCACCTGTCTTCATTTGCAACAGCAGCAAGACCAGCATTCCCCAACTGCTGCACTGTGTCCAATACAGACAGCATGCCCAGTGTCAGGCAGTGTGCCCTTAGTGAGTATCCAACACCCTGTGAGGAGAAACAGTCAGAGCTCCTCCTGTGTTGTGAGGCAAGCCCATGCTGCAGCAGTGAGGAGAGTGACAGTGCGCACAGTAACAGAGCCCCTGCAGTGTGTCTGGCAGGATGGCACCATATAGTGGGGCAGATGTATTAAGCTTTAACAAGAGATAAATCTGAGGGTGATAAGGAGAGATAAACGTCCAGCCAATCACCTGCTGACTGCCATGTTACAGCCTGTGTTTGAAAAAAGTCAGAAAGGAGGTGATTGGCTGGACGTTTATCTCTCCTTGACGTTTATCTCTCCTTATCACACTTGCATTTATCTCTTGTTAAGGCTTAATACATCTGCCCCAGTGTGTCTAGCGAGTCCTGAGCACTGTTCAGCTATACCCGCCAGAGGGTGAGAGAGGGAGCGGTCAGTCACCATCACCAGCACCCCTACACATAGCACTGCAGCACTACCTCGCTGTTCATTCCTCACAGACCTGCTAAAAGTCTTCTACTATAAAGAGAAACCTCCAACCAGTCCCAGCTGCAGGATAACGATAAGTACCTGCACCATACACCTGTGTACACCTGCTTGTTATATATATATATATATATATATATCTGCTATTCCGCATATCTGCAAGGTATCCCTCTAATGACTGTTAACTCAAATAAACCACATTCCTGATTAAGCTTCCAAAAACATGTGTCATCTAACAACACCACAAGCACTGCTATATTCCCTGCCAACATCCACCACCCCCCCCCCCCTCCATTTAAGTTTAACTTAGCTTTGTTCTGTGCTTCCCATGTATGTTATTACCTGAACCACTACCAATTTTATATCCAGGGGTCACTTCAAACCACAGTATGACACTGCTCCTAATTAATAACTGTGTACATTAAATGTATTTTGCTTTCTGTATTCTTGTTGGCATTCCCGCGTAAGCAATGGACAGCTGGTTATATTGCACAAATTAATGTTGATGCATCCATTGAAACCGTATTCCAAAATCTCAGCAGGCTTAGAGAGGCTAAAATTATATTCACCTGGTTATAATTCATATTTACAAGTTTTAGCACCAATTAAAAAAAAAATTGAAAAAAATATATTCTCACAATGTTCTTACAAATTATCAGGATACACTTTTTTTTTTTTTTTTTACAAGTTTATTCAACCCATGGATATTACAATAATACTTTTCTCACACTTTGTAGGCTATGCACTCCATAGTTATTAGTTTCCACAAACCAAACAACCATGCTTACCCTAGATATAGTCGGTATATGTCTGGAAAACAAAAAGGTTTCTAACTGAACAATTCTAATGTGAAATAATAAAGGCTTGGTTTCCACTCCTTGCTCAGAAGCTGGCGGCCCGGTCTCCAGGAGATGACATCAGCGGCTCTCATCCGCATCATCATCTCTATGGAAACAGGACGCTACCACGCTGTCATCCGCCGGCAGAGCTGGAAGTCACGCTGGGCTGTTAGACATTGAGATGTAGCCGGAGTGACCATGCTACACTAGTGCGGCAAGGTGATATACTCCAGCCGGGGCAACAGAGATATACATCAGACACCTGCAATTCCATTGTGCACTCGATATTGCTGGTGTGTACTTCCATTGAATCCATAAGTTCCAGAGGACAGATGAGATAACAAACAGTGGGGCAGATGTATTAAGCCTTAACAAGAGATAAATGCAAGTGTGATAAGGAGAGATAAACGTCCAGCCAATCACCTGCCAACTGCCATGTTACAGGCTGTGTTTGAAAAAAGTCAATAAGGAGCTGATTGGTTGGACCATTATCTCTCTGATCACAGTTGGATTTATCTCTTGTTAAGGCTGAATACATCTGCCCCATTATCTGTTGGGTACATAATATATGTGTGAAGTGCACAGAGTCCAATACTGGGGCTAATCCTCATACTGAGTAATCTACTCACCTGGATATATGGACTCTTAAATCATCTAAGTGAAGTCCTGCGAGCTTTGAGCTAATTATGACCGTCTAAATACAGCACTTGAAAGTGTGAATATATGGAAAAAAGCTATGTGGTAATTCCTTAGGAGTCCTACATCTGGTGCTATATAATTATGGACAAAATACTAGACATCTGCTAAATGAGATATATACATGTGCCTGATCAGGTTGTTAGAGTGTGTGTAAATATATATATGCTTTAAAATTGATGGCTTATTTTTAGCTTTTTTTTTTATATATTAATTTTATGTTAATAAAACTAAAATGCTAGTTAATTTGTCATCTGCATTGTATAGGCGCTAGGACCATGGACAAAGGCAGAGACGATTGGTGGCAGAGACTGAGAGCAGCAGCGGGGGGGGGGGGGATTCCCGATGGCTGCATATCATGGCCACGCCCATTTTCGACAGGTGGGGCATTGAATCCCGCCTGCCGATTTCAAGTCGAGCCAACCGTGAATGGGACAGGGATTGCATACCCCCCTAAATGTATCAATTACATGGTCAATTCAACTAGATTGATATCTATTAGGACTAATGAACTGGCAATTTTGATTTTGTAGGGCCAATCTTCAAACCTCATGGAATAAACTCAATAAAATATATATTTTTTTAATTTTTAAACCATATATTGAAATGTTTGTGCCTGTTATGTTCTTCACAAAACGTTTGACTTTTATTTTTAAATATCTCAATCCTGACCTGAGAAACTTGTTTCTGAATGCTCACAAGTGTATTTTTATTTTAATTTTCAGCTGCACTGCAGCCCCAGAATCAGGCCCCCTTCAACATATCCCACCCTCTCAACAGACCCTGTCTCCTTGATGGCTATTTCCAGAAATTTCCCAATCATACCAATCATAGTCTGATTCAGTCCCAGCATTGCTCATGGGTCTGGGAAGTAATCCCAGATCCCATGTGTTATCTGTTGATAGCGGGTACAGTAGTTTACTGGCAGCCTACAATACGATAGCCCAATAATACCATCAGGCTAAAATCCTGATATTAGCCTGTTGTTGCCATGTGGTAAACTAGTGCCCTTATAAGGAACAATCCAAAAGTAGGGTAGATGCTTATAGAGCAGATGCACATGGATCTTGTGTTGGTACCACATTTTGTAGAAACACACATTTGTGGACATAGGTGTTACAATAAGGCATTCAGTATGCATTCTTAAAGGTTACATGTTTATAATATAAAAGTAGATTCTTATTGGTTGCTATGGGCAACATCCCATCTTTAATAGATCTCTTATCTTAGTAAATAAACCCCAAAGAGTCATGGCATGACAAAACAGTTCCCTGAGTGCAGTCATTTTATAGTACAGCGATGGGGAACCTTCGGCCTTCCAGCTGTTGTTGAACTAACATCCCAGCATGCCCTGCTACAGTTTTGCCATTTGACCAAGCTAAAACTGTTGCAGGGCATGCTGGGAGTTCAACAACAGCTGGAGGGCCAAAGGTTCCCCGTTCCTGATATACTGTAGTACCTTACTGTAGGGAATATTTGAGAACACAATTTGAACACTATTAAAAGCAAACTGCAAAATAGAAAATTACTCATTTAACAGGCAGCGTGTTTCAATACAAGGTGTACTAGACCTAAGATAACAAATGGATTTATATACATTTTCCATAGTACTGAATGCCCTCATTTAGTACACCTGTGACACAGTTAATTTTGTATCATCTTAGAAGCACATCAACTGAAATGTGCAACTGAAAAGAAAGTAAATAACAGAACATACACGATTTTATTGAAGGTCAACAGCTGTAACCATTCCGGATAACACCTTTATCTGGCAGGGTACATCAATCACTGCAAAAAGCAATTTAGTATGACTACTATGGATAATAGTATATTTATTTGCAGTAAGAGATCCATGGTCAGGTTATTCTGCCCTAGTATCATTGAGAATACACATTAATTAAAGGGTTACTATCATCATTAGTTTATCATTTAAATTAAAAGTCTCCACTTGTATTGTTGTTTATAAAAGTTATTTTATTGTTGCTTTTCTCTCGTAAGGGGCATACACATTAGATCACTCAGAAATGGAGCACGAAACGCGCCATGTGTATGCCCTGCAGCCATGCCAATGCGCGGTCCCATGCATCAGCATCGCTAGCTGGGAAAGCCAGTGCTGCAACCTTTGAAAAAGCTGCAGTGAAGCAGTGAAACGCGTTAGTATAACACCCATTGAAATCATTTGTTCTGTACCCCATCATTGTTGTATTCAGGAACCGGACTAGCCCTGCATTTGCTGATTGCAAAGGCTTGCAAACAGCCCTTAACCAGGGCTACACCATCTACCCTTTATACACCTGGCCAGCATACATCCCCGTGAACATCACCCAGAGGACAGGGGCTTGCCATCCCCCCTGCGGCCACAAAGGTAACTGAGGTGCTGTACCTGGAAATTGTTTCACTACATTCAGTGACATCTGGAAAGGGCATTAAAGGAACAGACTCCTTCATATGAATCTATTCTCAGCACTCTATGAGGAATCCATGGGTGAATATATCACAACCACACACAATATAATGTATGTGTTCATTTTTCATTGATTAGTTCTTATTTAAAATGTTTAACATTGTTTTATATTGAATATACCATTCATTAAATGTGATAACCTTTTAACTACCGGTGTTTAGCGCTGTTACCCTTTTTTTGTTTCTTGTATATGTTTTTTACTGGGGGAATTACTACCCCCAGTAATTTGTAGTAGCAGGTACTGTACTTGACAGAACAACTCGCTGCGGAGCGCCCCCTCCATATCATATGATATACACATTTCCAGTGCTTGTACTGGCTTTCCCCAGATTGTGGGGCTTCGCCTATTATAAAAATAGGCAAAGCCCCACTCAGCACAAATGCTCAGCACACAGCATCACAGTGTGCTGAGCGGGTATCCTGCTATATGCTGAGAGTTTGGGCTGCAGCACGTCGCTCATCACAAAAATCCATGTGTACAGGGCTTTAGACTAGCCAGTTACATTTCTTTGCAGTGCATTAAAAAGACAACAAAGATGCACACTCTAAACAGTATTAATACAGTCAAAATAATTATGATAAACATGAACATGGTGCAGTGGCGTCACAAGGCAGGGATGGGGGTGCGGTCTGCATTCAGATGTCGTCCTCGGTAGTGGTGACACAAAAATGCCAGGACTTCTGCAATGACAGGAGCCAGGTTTTGCTGTGATATTCTCCTGCAGCACTAGGCTCCTCGGATCCGTTCCGAAATCCCGGCGGTCGGAATCCCGACACTGGAATCCCGACCGCCGAAATCCCGACATGGGGGGGACGTGGATCGCCCCCCCTTGCGGGCACGCAGCGGGCCCGGTGCCTCGCTACGCTCGGCACGCTATTTTATTCTCCCTCTATGGGTATCGTGGACACCCACGGAGGGAGAAAGATTCGGGATTTCGGCGGTCGGGATTCCAGTGTCGGGATTCTGAACGCCGGGATCCCGACCGCCGGCAAATTGACCGCATCCCGGCTCCTCTCACAGAGTCAGCACTACAGACAGCCCATCCTACGGGTGCAGCCAGCCTGCGATGCAACAGGGATTCGCATGATTGAATGGAGACTGCTCACTTGGGACACCTCAAAGGTGCCCATACTCAGGTCGGATTTGGCCTGTTTTCATACTATTTGAATGGATCAACCTAATATATTGGATGAAAACTGACCAAATCAGACCTGTTTGACCTCCCTTCCGACCTGATGCATTTTCAGGGCACATTGGAGCTGATCCTGTAGATCATACGTATGATCTATCAGATTGGATCCATCAGAGGCACATCATGGGTGCTTTTTAGCACCCTCAATGAATCACATCCGATCAGGGCTGTAGATTTGTGCCAGCGGTGCCGTACCACTGGTGCACAAATCTACAGTCTGCAGAACAGGGAAGCGATGGACAGGAGAGGCGCTTTCCCCTCCCTGTGCCTCCAAGACCTCCTTTCCTGTCCCCGCCAATAGCAGCCAGGGATAGAGGCTGTTTTAGTGGTGCTGCGATGGCCGGGCAGGAGATTTGAAAACTCCCATTTAAAATAATGGGGGCCGCTGATTGGCTGAGAGAGCCAATCAGTGCCCCCGCCCCCCCACCCCCTCCGGGAGTCCTTTTTTCAATATGATAAATTGCATGCAAAACATGGCACACCAAGTGCCATATCATATGCAGCCCTCCCAGGGAGCTGCCAGGAGGGTTGTAGGGAGATCAGGTCTTGTCCAGATGTATGGGGATCGTAACATGGAGTATACTGTAAGTGAGATAATTAGCAGATGTTTGCAGCAATTTGTCAAGGACTTTCCATAATAGTACCAATTTTTAACATGCACACAGAACTGGGGAAATCTGTGCTGATTAAAATCTTCTAAGGGCATACGGCACCCAGACAACCTCCATGATTACACCTCATGCTGCATGAAAAAGCTGGTCATAAAATAGAGCATGGAGATGATAGTGAAGGGACATTAGTAAAACACTCGAGTAAACAGGAAATTCTGGAGTCTTTTTGAAGGATTCTAGAGCTGGAGCCTCCTGAACTGTGCCAGGAAGTGAGTTCCATAAAAGCTGGACCCCAGATACATTTTGAGAGATTCTAGGTAGAGATTCATTATGGGTAATTGGCAATGATGTGCAGCTAGGGTTAGCAAGGGAGGCAGAGTATCACCTGTCATACTCCACAGTTTTGACTATACAGGTACTAATTATATGAAAACTACAAATAAATTATAAACATCTTCATATTCTTCTAATCATTGGTATAGTCAAAACTCTGGACTAAAATACACTGGGGAATGACTGTAAGAGGCAGTGGCGTATTTATAATGGGTGCAATGTGCACTCTGCACATGGACCCCCACACCGCAAACACCGAACCCATTTTGAATACTTACCCCTTTATAGCTTCCACGGCAGCCATTTATTTGGAGATCAGCATAATGTATGCACAGTAGAGTCTGAGCCCTCTAGAGCCCAAACTCTGCTGCGCTGTGCACTAGAGCGGCAGCGGAGGGGGCCTGAAAAGAGGATGCTGCACACGGGCCTCCTCCTCTCTTGAAGCACCGGTGGTGAGAGCCACTGCCTATCCCAACCACACATCTCTAATTAAATGTGGGTGTAAATGTGTCTCTGATACTATCCCAGCCATTTAACTCACTGGATGCCACTGGTAATTAAAGGGTAGTGACGTAGTACGGGGTTCTATGGATAAAGGAGTATGATGCAAGTGAAACTCTGAAGGATGTGATATGGATTTGAGAATATGTGGCAAGTACCCAAGTCTAATAAACAAAAGGAAGTAGTGAGAATAGCAAACAGCAAGGTACTTGCAGGGCAGTGAGATGTATTTTCTGAATGTGGTAGATGAACATGGTTGATTGTGGTTATCAGATGTTGTTCTCTGTTTGGAAACGGTTATTCTCAGAGGTCGGCGACAATTGTTATAAATTAGGACTATTGATTATAATAAATATAAGAATTTATTCAATGAGGGGGTTTTGACATAAAAAATTGGTAACAAGTTCACAAAAGCGTGTATCAAGGCTGGGGGGTATGTAAAAAGGTTAAAAAAGTGGACATGAAAAAAACAGGCAAAAAATACTAAGGAGGATCTTATATTTTAAAAACAATGCATATACTGAATAAAAAACGTCA
Source organism: Crinia signifera (assembly GCF_055691185.1). NCBI lineage: Eukaryota > Metazoa > Chordata > Amphibia > Anura > Myobatrachidae > Crinia > Crinia signifera. The sequence continues at coordinate 245,513,996 of NC_139221.1, forward strand.
TTCGATAAAATACAAGGTAAAAAAGAAAAAAGTGCTTAGCTCATGTGCAGAAAGTGAGGTAGGTTAGAAGCTTCCCAACATGTTTGGTCTGTATGACTTCTCTGTTTGTTCATCTGTGTTGTTTAACTGGAATTTCCCTTCATTTTGTAAGAAAATGACTTAGGAAGGAAATCACAAATGCATCTTGGGGGTTATTCAGGTTGATTCGCAAGGCTGCGAATTCGCAGCCTTGCGAGTCCACCAAACCCCGCCCGGCGAATGACCGCCCCCCTGCCGCCCCCTCAAAGTGCGGCTTCACCCGAACAGCTGCGAATGATGTTTAGCGTGCACGCATATATAAGTGACTTTTCAGTTGCGTATATATGCGTGCACTCTGGCGTGGATATGGCCGGGCAGCTGACATCCGGTGATGTCAGCCACCCGCCCCCCACACCCGCGTCACTGCCTCATTTCCATGAGAACGCCCAGTGTTCTCATGGGAACGCCCATGGAACGCTGGGCGTTCCCATATGGTAATGGGGCAGCACGGCGCCCCCCGCCCATCTCCGCCCCCCCACGCCGTGGGTGCATGCACAATACGCCTGCACATGCGCAGATACCTGCCTGCGCATGCGCAGACGCACAACATCGGTACTGCGTGCGGATGCACGCAGTACCGAACGGATCTCAATCAGGCCCCTTGTCTCATCATATACTTTGCAGCCCCCAAATATGCATAGAAATAAAATGTGAAAATAAGTCTTTGGGGAAAAGCATTTTCTCCTCTCATGGAGCCTAGTGTTATACATTTGTTGCGTGTTTGCCATGTTTTGATTACATTAATAAAACTACCTAACTATAAGCAGCACTCTCTATCAACAGTTTTCAGGTATATATTGACAAACACTGTCTTGAAACACTACTGTAATTAAAGAAGTTCCTTTAATAATGCATGCACAGCCAGCAACATAAAAAAGGAATCAAGTCTCTGTCTTCATTTTTGGTCATAGGCTAGCTCAAAAAGGCATCACCTAGTTGCAATAGCTTAGAATTGTTCTGCTTCATAAATTAATCATACCTAGTATAGGCAAGATGCTCAAATTAATATAATAAAAATGGTATACTATAATACAATTACTAGAACCGCCACATTGTGCTGTACATGCCCAGTATTAGCAACTTATTTGACCAAGTTTGCTGTGTGTTTGGTTCTGAGACCTCAATCAGTGCCACTGGACCAGAGAGTAGCTATCAGGAAGAAGGGACAGGTGCCTACTATGGGGTGGGAGAAAGTGTGCTTAGAAAGTGAAGTAAGGGATTAATGATGTTTATGTATTTATTTATTATGATATTTTTACCCTTTTCCTGACCACTTAATTATATTATTTAAATGTTTGATACAGCCTGTATATTAGACCATCTATACCGTATTCCATACAGTATCCAGTGTATAAAAATACCTATGATTACATTTATGTCCAGGGTTGTTACTTGGATCTTTGACCGCTTTCCCAGACTCCAGATCTTGCTCCAATGTTCCGTAAAGTGGGAGATTGTGGACTGCATTGGAATGCCACTCTAGATATCCTGCATTTGTCACTGGCTATGTAGCTATGTCCATGCCCTTCTTTCCTGCTATGTACTAATTAGTGAGGATAGTGAGCGGTAACCTCCTGACCTTCACCCTTCTTCACAGAGTACTGCTGCCGGGTGCTGTTCAATTTAATTTCGCAACTGGCTCTGTCTCGCTTCACTGATGTATTCTGGGGGAGGTGTGGCCAAATTAGCATGCTGGAACCACTTCCACATCTCATTACAGTAATGCATCAGTGAGGAAATACAGAGCCGGTCTTGACAATAGGTGGGGCAGCAGATGGTACAGTGTCCTGTAGCAGTATACTACTTGGAAACATAAAGATGTCCATGGTAATCCAGGCGTGTCTTTCCTGCACAGTATTTAATGACTAAGGGCCTGATTCAGAGCCCATTGCTGAAGTGTGGAAATTGCTATTGCACACCTACCAAATTGTGCATGAGTAAGCCCTGAAATGGCGAACACGGCTTATTGCAGGTGGTGGTGGTGACAGGGTGGCGGACCAGGGGGACGAAACATGATGTTTTGTGTGAGCGGTCAGGTCAACAATGGGATGTCCCAATGGCATAAGTTTGTTCCAGTTGCCCGGAGACAAGATATATATTGGTGCCCCCCCCCCACGCACACACACATACGTACACACACAACCCTATATAAAATATATATATTCTGTTCGGAATATAGATAGAAAGATAGATAGATAGATAGATAGATAGATAGATAGATAGATAGATAGATAGATAGATAGAACATATATATATATATTTCAGAACTCAGCCACAGAAGCAATATCGTTGGCTTTTAAATAACTGATTTAAACTTCCAGGGAGGGGTGCCCCTTTGGGAGCAGGAGCCCGGCGGCAGATGACTCCATTGCCTCCCAGAGTTCTGCCTCTGGGTTGTCTGGACCGCTCGGGGAGGGCTGTGGCAACTTCATAGCTAGTATGCACAGCCAGGGGGCAGCTAGTGATGTGCGAGCACTTCACTGTGTAGCGATGTGCTGGATGCCTCCCCAGCCTAGCGCTACCATATGAGAAGTTTCACTGAACTGCAACTGACTCTAATCAGTCTCTAAGTGCAGTGGAAGGGGGCACCAGAGGCAGCCCAGGCCCCGTAGCAGCCAAATCCACTGCTCATACCCATGCCACTGGTACATGAATAAATATGCGGTTTAAACATAGCAGCTGCTATATCCTATTATCCTTTAAGGACCCCGCCTTATGTTCCTGGGGGCCAATCCATCCCTGTGACACTGTCCACCTGCAGATATTCAAAATGAGAAAATATGCTTAAAATACAGCTGATCTGCTCATTTTAATTAAAGATTTTAATATTCGTAAGTGCTCATTCCTGTTTAGATTTATATCTTGCTGTGACTTTATATGTTGTGAATCCTGTAATTCCAAGTGCAGGTGAAAGCTGCTCAACGCTGTGTAAAAAGGTATTTGTGCCCAACTTATTTCACAAATGAATAATGGCTCACAAAGACTTGGAATGTGATTCTGCACATGGTACTTAACCAACGTGTATACTATCCTTGCTATTTAGCTTATGCTCAATGCAGATTCATCCTCCTAATAGCTAATTGCTTTTCAAACATAGCAGAGCTTTGATTCAAAAAGCACTGCACAAAAATAAACAGGGAAATTGTTACCATGAGCTCACAGAGGCCATCAGATTACTGCAACACTTAACAGCTTTGTGCTCCCCGTGATATAATTGTACAGGCTTTTTAATACAACAAAATCTCATAAAAATATTTATGCATGGTGATGTCAGCTCTACCTTCCCACAGCATACGCTTCTGTGGTTCCAAGGATAAATGCGGAACTGTAGCCTGATAGCCGATGGCAACAGATTCATTCTGCCAGATTTTATTTTAGAAATCAGCCTTTTTTCAGCTTCCAGAATGTATATATGTGTACTGTTTGCATCACCAAACTCATTCATATTGACAGAACATTGGTTAATGAATAATAAATATGGGCTTTAAACATAGCAGTTTCTAGGAGCAAAAACAGTATTTATGACACAAAAAATATATAATAAGACCAAACGGTAAGTAATATCCAAAATGACTGCATACTGCTCGAATTGCTGAAGCAGATCATAAAAACCGAGTAATGTACAAGACATGATACGCCATGTGGAATGTTGAAGGCGATAGAGTTAAAAAATATAATTGTAGAACACTTAGAACTGGACTCTTAGCTCACAATCACTGCCAGAAAGGCTTATTATATTCTAGTGAAATGTAGTTTGAATGGGGAGTGGTAGTCACTGATGCGTCAGAGCTGCTCTTTGAAGACATTAAAAAGCTGAATGCACAACAAAGAACAGATGTTCCAGCATGCTTTATTTATGCACCCATCAGCAATCTTTCAGTGACCACAAAACACAGGCTTTTTTCTTTTTCACCACAATATTATTTTCTGATAAACTCACGCCACATTATTTCCTTCAGCCGCTTTTATTGTGTGTCTGCAAACCTACTGTGGCTCTTCTAGCTGTTTTTACATGAAAAAGGACAAAACATAAATATCAGCAAAACTATTGACCAAATGGTAATATGACGATCTCTGTACACGAATAGAGAGAGAGAGAGAGAGAGAGAGAGAGAGAGAGAAAGAGAGAGAGATAGAGAGATGGATAATGCTATTGAGCGATGACATCATGGGTGAAATGGAATAGGATGAGAGAATCAGAAAGTGAGAGCTTTGGTAAGAAATCTCCTGTTTTTTTAAAGCGGCAATCATTTACACTGCAAAACCAGTTTGATTTTGCAACGTAAATGATTGCCGCTTTAAAAAACTGGAGATTTCTTACCAAAGCTCTCAACGTCTGACTCTCTCATCCTATTCCATTTCACCCCATGTTGTAATAATTCAGGAGAAAAATTATTAAGCCAAATTATTTGGCCTAGTGCTTTATGGGAGAGGTTCTACCTGCGGCACAGGCATCTCTACAATATAGAAGTCTCTACAATATAGAAGTCATATTTAGCAATACACTGTACACATTATTACATATAGAGACACAGATAGATTACCCACAAGTCTCATACAATGACAAAAAAGCCATTAAAACTCAATACATATTGTAAATATAAAAAAACTGCATTAACACAAAAATCTGATTATTTATAAAGCAGAATAATATTTACTACTATGCATATCCACTTAACTGGCTAACCTATATATTTAAAGCAGAAGCAGGACTTTTATAAATTACATATTTGTCTGCTGCTTTTGTTTCTGCAGGGCATTTCATATACCAAACTTCAAGGTTCAAAATATTGGTGTTGTAATTGGTCGCTTTGTTTCAGAGTTATGTGGCAAAGGGTCCATCTGCCATTTACAGTGCATCACCGTTGTTCACTGTTGGTGAACTCTTCCTGTGTACCTAGTGGGTGCACCTGGAACATGTGACCTACTGGGTGATCTGGAAAGTGTGACAGTTTGTAGCCACCCACTGAACAGCGATTTTTTAAAATTTTACTTCTAAGGGGGTGAAAAATATTCGCTACTTGTTTATTATCACGGCACCCGTCGCGTCGCATCGCATACCACTAATTAAGGTATGCGATGGCATGCGATGGACCCGATTTGAGGCTTTTCCCGGGATGAGTGTACAATTTTAATATCGCGTCGCATCGCATGCCATTATAATGGCATACGATGCGATGCAACGCGATTTCAATGTTAAATGCCCACCCAGATAACGCCACCCCACTATCAACGCCAACCCGAAGCGTGGCGAGAGCAGCGAGCCCGCGAGGGGCGGTGGTACGCGTCCTCCGACCTTTTCATACCCCCACTATCCACGTCGGCGTGGATTTGATTTTATATAGTGTGGCGAGTGCAGCGAGCGGACGCGCATTACTTCACAAGTATTACGCGTCCGTTATCTTTTGAAAGTCCTTTGGAGTGACTCCAATTTCTTTCAATATATATATATATATATATATATATATTCGGAATAAGATCCGGCACTCACTGGGTGTATAGGGTGAATTGCTCCGGTGCCCTCCTTGGAAGCGATGATTCCCATATAGATGAGGGAATGAAGCGGCACTCTTGAGTCTTGTTGAAAAACGTGAGAAAATCTTTATTAATCCGACATGTTTCGGGGGGTAACCCTCCCGTCGTCAGGGATATACAGACAATGAACAAGCAAGTGGATTTATGCAAGACATCAGGAACATCATAGCCAATCAAGTGAAACAAATAATTAGAAAGACACTCCCATCACACCTGTGGTCTAGGTTCCCCACGGAAACCAAGACCAATCAGGAAAATGACCTGGAGTGACATCGATAGTACATACGTGAATAACACCATTTTTTAGAAGAATATACTTTAAGAAAATAAGATAAATAACAAATTAAATAATGCGTGCAGTAAATGCTATACTAAAGAATTTTTTAATCAAAAGAAATAAATAAAAAAAGAAAGCCATAAAATTACATGCAAAGACGCTGTAACGATGTAATGGGTTACTGCACTGGATTTCAACTATACTAAAACAATATTGTTAGAAAATGAAACTTCAGGTAAAGGCAATAAAAACCATGATGGGATAGAAATGGAAAAATCAACCAAATACTAAACGGCCCATGTTTTAAATGCTGTATAATGAAACTGTCTAAAGTATGACTAAAGATACATAATATGGACCAAGGCTGCATGGTCATATCAGAGGAAGCAATGTAACCCCAGTTGCTCGTTTAAGCCGCGAGGCGACATAGCCTCCAATTTCATGATCCATCTGCTCTCCAGTCTAAGTAACATTTGACTCCTATTACCGCCCCTCCGGGGTTCTGGTATATGATCAATGATTTTGGTGCGGAGACTAGCTACTGAATGACCTGCCGACAAAAAATGTCGGGGTACAGGTTGGTCGCTAGCTCCTGTGGTTAGGGCAGATCGTATTGCCAGCCTGTGATTGGCCATACGTTCCCTAAATGTGGTTTCAGTTTTCCCTACATATATTAGTCCGCAAGGACAATATATAAGGTACACGATGAACTTAGATAAACAATTTAATACATGCTTAATGGGGTATTTCTTTCCGCTGTAGGGATGCAGGAAAGAATTTCCCGTTAGCATTGAGCTACACGTAGTGCAGCCAACGCACCTATAACAACCATTAGTTTTTGTCAGAAAATGCATCGGGGGTTTGGGTTTTAAAAAATCAGTGATGTCTGTTTTCACTACAAAATCCCGCAGGTTTTTGCCCCGCGAATATGCTGGCATTAAACGTGTGTTGTGTAAAGCAGACAAATCACAATCAGAATTAACCACCGGCCACATGTTCTTAACATATTTAGTAATAGTGTTACTGCTCTCCGAAAATTTATTAATCCAGGGGATGATTTTATCATTCCCTGCATTAATTGTGGCCCCCTTGAGGCACTCCTCCCTCGTAATTGCCAGAACTTTTGCTTTAATGGCTAATAGGTCAGTGAGGTGGTAACCCCTGGCAACGAAACGATCCACCATGTTGTCAAGGGTTTTTATAGTGTCATCCGGATCACTCACAATCCTCCTTACTCGGAGCATTTGTGAGAATGGTAACCCCCGGCGTAATGGCAACGGATGACAACTATCATGCATGAGAATAGAATTACGGTCTGTCTCCTTAATATGTAAGCCAGTGGATATTTTGCCCTGGCACAGGTTAATTTGAACATCCAAATAGCTTAAAGAGACATGACTGGTAATACATGTAAATTTCACAGGGTGATCAATAGGATTGTGGCCATTGAGGACCCCCAGAAGCGTCTCTTCCTCCCCTGACCATATAAACAGCAGGTCATCGATATAACGCACGTACATGGATAAAAATCCACTCTGATGTAGGGGTGCGAAGAGATCCTTCTCAAGGGCCCACATGAAGGCATTGGCATACGATGGGGCCACTGAGGACCCCATCGCACACCCAAGGAGTTGGAGGTAGTAAACCCCGTTAAAAAAGAAATAGTTTTTGGTCAATACTAAATTCAATAAAGACAAGAACAATGACACATCAGGGCCATTGTAAAGAGGGTTGTCAGTGATGAGAAGCTGCACAGCCTGCATCCCCTTGTCATGTGGGATGCAGGTGTACAGGCTTACTACATCAGCTGTACAAAGCATTAACCCTCCATCTGCCACAGGAAAGCTTTTTAACCGTTTTAACAAGTCATTGGTGTCTTGCAGGTAAGCTGGTGTAGCCTGCACGCATGGATTAAGGAGGCAGTCAAGGTACACAGAGATCGGCTGATATAAAGATCCCCTGGCAGATATGATAGGTCTGCCAGGGGGATCAACCAATCTCTTGTGTACCTTGGGCAAGGTGTAAAACAAAGGTACCTTAGGGAAAGGAACAATTAAGGCTTTTAGAATAGATTCTGGTAACTGGCCGTCATGGAAAGCTTTTTGTAATAATGTATCCAATTCGAGTTTAAATGAATTAGTCGGATCTTTATCCAACCTGGCATATACCTCAGAGTCATCAAGTTGTCGTTGACACTCTGCTGCATATGCCAGGGTGGTCTGGACCACAATGGCACCCCCCTTATCAGCCATCCTTATTATAATATCACTACGTTCACTTAAAGCTTTGAGGGCCTTACGCTCACTCATAGAAAAATTGCTATGTTTTCTATTTTTAGAAGACACACAGATATTAGGGGCTCCAAGTAGAATGCGTGAAAAGGCTTTAATAGAGTGGGAATTAGTGGGGGGATCAAAAGTGGATTTCTGGGCTATTTTACGTAAAGGTACAGGCACAATATCATTAGCAAGTCCCACATTATTCAAACGGCCAAAGTAGTCTTTTAAACGCAAAGATCTTGTGAAGCGAAAACAGTCAATTTGCCATTGTATAGAGTCATGGAAATTAGTGGGAATGAAAGTCAAACCTTTAGACAGGACTGAAGTCTCGATTGCGGTCAGGGGGGAGTCCGTAAGGTTGATAACCAAATCTTCTATTTGGGTTTTCTTGCGCTGGACCGACCTCTCCCTTTCGTTTTGCTTTCCCCTCCTTGTGCGGCGGATACACCCTTCAGAGTCACCAGCCGCCGTGGACGCCCGCCTAAAGGGACGGCAGCGTCATTGGAATAAGCCTGTGAGGAATCAACGTCGCTCATGGAGGTACTTGAATCGTTGGGTTTTTGACGGGGGGGACGACCCTGTCGATTTCTCTGGGTCTGTGGTCTCGGTACTCTTGAAAATTGTGGATTCAGCCACGCATAAACAGAGCTGGTATCATAGTCACTTTGCACTTTACGTGCCTTGTCTTGTTTGAATTTGATGAGGTCTTTAGTGTAACGGTCGACAGCCGTGTTGATCTTTTCCAGCCAGTTGGTATCTTTTTCGGCTAGAAGTATTGGCTTTTTGTCAGTGTCGAATTTGGCCAGTTGTGCTTGGGTTAAAGCCAGTTCTTTAGAGGATTCTTCCACCACGAGCAAAATGAGGTCCATTGAACATTTGTTTAATATCCCGAGCCATTTCTTGCAGAACGCAGGGCTATGACGGCCGATGGTCGGGATATTTCTCACACGAAAACCTCTTGGGATCTGTTTCTGTCGATGGTAATCAGAGAGTGTGATGCCATGATATAAGAAATCGGTTTCTCGTTTTCTCAATCGAAACCATTCATTATATAGCTCATTACAATCAGGTGTGGCGGTTTCTCCTCTCAGGGATCTTGTAAACAGGATCCTGTCGACCTCTACATCAGAGTAACTAAAGTGGTCACCCGAGTCCAGATTAGCAAACGGGGATTCTCCGTCGGTGCCAGAGGCCATGATGGTTTTAGCCTAGGACCTTGTATGCAGTAACGGAACAGGTAACTTTGCATGTAAGTAGGTGATGTCCCGTGTGACGCCAGGTCAGGTGAAGAAAATCTTGTAGGTGCCTTGATTGGGCTTCAGTACACTGCACTGGAGTCCTCTATATTCGGAATAAGATCCGGCACTCACTGGGTGTATAGGGTGAATTGCTCCGGTGCCCTCCTTGGAAGCGATGATTCCCATATAGATGAGGGAATGAAGCGGCACTCTTGAGTCTTGTTGAAAAACGTGAGAAAATCTTTATTAATCCGACATGTTTCGGGGGGTAACCCTCCCGTCGTCAGGGATATACAGACAATGAACAAGCAAGTGGATTTATGCAAGACATCAGGAACATCATAGCCAATCAAGTGAAACAAATAATTAGAAAGACACTCCCATCACACCTGTGGTCTAGGTTCCCCACGGAAACCAAGACCAATCAGGAAAATGACCTGGAGTGACATCGATAGTACATACGTGAATAACACCATTTTTTAGAAGAATATACTTTAAGAAAAAAAGATAAATAACAAATTAAATAATGCGTGCAGTAAATGCTATACTAAAGAATTTTTTAATCAAAAGAAATAAATAAAAAAAGAAAGCCATAAAATTACATGCAAAGACGCTGTAACGATGTAATGGGTTACTGCACTGGATTTCAACTATACTAAAACAATATTGTTAGAAAATGAAACTTCAGGTAAAGGCAATAAAAACCATGATGGGATAGAAATGGAAAAATCAACCAAATACTAAACGGCCCATGTTTTAAATGCTGTATAATGAAACTGTCTAAAGTATGACTAAAGATACATAATATGGACCAAGGCTGCATGGTCATATCAGAGGAAGCAATGTAACCCCAGTTGCTCGTTTAAGCCGCGAGGCGACATAGCCTCCAATTTCATGATCCATCTGCTCTCCAGTCTAAGTAACATTTGACTCCTATTACCGCCCCTCCGGGGTTCTGGTATATGATCATATACCAGAACCCCGGAGGGGCGGTAATAGGAGTCAAATGTTACTTAGACTGGAGAGCAGATGGATCATGAAATTGGAGGCTATGTCGCCTCGCGGCTTAAACGAGCAACTGGGGTTACATTGCTTCCTCTGATATGACCATGCAGCCTTGGTCCATATTATGTATCTTTAGTCATACTTTAGACAGTTTCATTATACAGCATTTAAAACATGGGCCGTTTAGTATTTGGTTGATTTTTCCATTTCTATCCCATCATGGTTTTTATTGCCTTTACCTGAAGTTTCATTTTCTAACAATATTGTTTTAGTATAGTTGAAATCCAGTGCAGTAACCCATTACATCGTTACAGCGTCTTTGCATGTAATTTTATGGCTTTCTTTTTTTATTTATTTCTTTTGATTAAAAAATTCTTTAGTATAGCATTTACTGCACGCATTATTTAATTTGTTATTTATCTTATTTTCTTAAAGTATATTCTTCTAAAAAATGGTGTTATTCACGTATGTACTATCGATGTCACTCCAGGTCATTTTCCTGATTGGTCTTGGTTTCCGTGGGGAACCTAGACCACAGGTGTGATGGGAGTGTCTTTCTAATTATTTGTTTCACTTGATTGGCTATGATGTTCCTGATGTCTTGCATAAATCCACTTGCTTGTTCATTGTCTGTATATCCCTGACGACGGGAGGGTTACCCCCCGAAACATGTCGGATTAATAAAGATTTTCTCACGTTTTTCAACAAGACTCAAGAGTGCCGCTTCATTCCCTCATCTATATGGGAATCATCGCTTCCAAGGAGGGCACCGGAGCAATTCACCCTATACACCCAGTGAGTGCCGGATCTTATTCCGAATATAGAGGACTCCAGTGCAGTGTACTGAAGCCCAATCAAGGCACCTACAAGATTTTCTTCACCTGACCTGGCGTCACACGGGACATCACCTACTTACATGCAAAGTTACCTGTTCCGTTACTGCATACAAGGTCCTAGGCTAAAACCATCATGGCCTCTGGCACCGACGGAGAATCCCCGTTTGCTAATCTGGACTCGGGTGACCACTTTAGTTACTCTGATGTAGAGGTCGACAGGATCCTGTTTACAAGATCCCTGAGAGGAGAAACCGCCACACCTGATTGTAATGAGCTATATAATGAATGGTTTCGATTGAGAAAACGAGAAACCGATTTCTTATATCATGGCATCACACTCTCTGATTACCATCGACAGAAACAGATCCCAAGAGGTTTTCGTGTGAGAAATATCCCGACCATCGGCCGTCATAGCCCTGCGTTCTGCAAGAAATGGCTCGGGATATTAAACAAATGTTCAATGGACCTCATTTTGCTCGTGGTGGAAGAATCCTCTAAAGAACTGGCTTTAACCCAAGCACAACTGGCCAAATTCGACACTGACAAAAAGCCAATACTTCTAGCCGAAAAAGATACCAACTGGCTGGAAAAGATCAACACGGCTGTCGACCGTTACACTAAAGACCTCATCAAATTCAAACAAGACAAGGCACGTAAAGTGCAAAGTGACTATGATACCAGCTCTGTTTATGCGTGGCTGAATCCACAATTTTCAAGAGTACCGAGACCACAGACCCAGAGAAATCGACAGGGTCGTCCCCCCCGTCAAAAACCCAACGATTCAAGTACCTCCATGAGCGACGTTGATTCCTCACAGGCTTATTCCAATGACGCTGCCGTCCCTTTAGGCGGGCGTCCACGGCGGCTGGTGACTCTGAAGGGTGTATCCGCCGCACAAGGAGGGGAAAGCAAAACGAAAGGGAGAGGTCGGTCCAGCGCAAGAAAACCCAAATAGAAGATTTGGTTATCAACCTTACGGACTCCCCCCTGACCGCAATCGAGACTTCAGTCCTGTCTAAAGGTTTGACTTTCATTCCCACTAATTTCCATGACTCTATACAATGGCAAATTGACTGTTTTCGCTTCACAAGATCTTTGCGTTTAAAAGACTACTTTGGCCGTTTGAATAATGTGGGACTTGCTAATGATATTGTGCCTGTACCTTTACGTAAAATAGCCCAGAAATCCACTTTTGATCCCCCCACTAATTCCCACTCTATTAAAGCCTTTTCACGCATTCTACTTGGAGCCCCTAATATCTGTGTGTCTTCTAAAAATAGAAAACATAGCAATTTTTCTATGAGTGAGCGTAAGGCCCTCAAAGCTTTAAGTGAACGTAGTGATATTATAATAAGGATGGCTGATAAGGGGGGTGCCATTGTGGTCCAGACCACCCTGGCATATGCAGCAGAGTGTCAACGACAACTTGATGACTCTGAGGTATATGCCAGGTTGGATAAAGATCCGACTAATTCATTTAAACTCGAATTGGATACATTATTACAAAAAGCTTTCCATGACGGCCAGTTACCAGAATCTATTCTAAAAGCCTTAATTGTTCCTTTCCCTAAGGTACCTTTGTTTTACACCTTGCCCAAGGTACACAAGAGATTGGTTGATCCCCCTGGCAGACCTATCATATCTGCCAGGGGATCTTTATATCAGCCGATCTCTGTGTACCTTGACTGCCTCCTTAATCCATGCGTGCAGGCTACACCAGCTTACCTGCAAGACACCAATGACTTGTTAAAACGGTTAAAAAGCTTTCCTGTGGCAGATGGAGGGTTAATGCTTTGTACAGCTGATGTAGTAAGCCTGTACACCTGCATCCCACATGACAAGGGGATGCAGGCTGTGCAGCTTCTCATCACTGACAACCCTCTTTACAATGGCCCTGATGTGTCATTGTTCTTGTCTTTATTGAATTTAGTATTGACCAAAAACTATTTCTTTTTTAACGGGGTTTACTACCTCCAACTCCTTGGGTGTGCGATGGGGTCCTCAGTGGCCCCATCGTATGCCAATGCCTTCATGTGGGCCCTTGAGAAGGATCTCTTCGCACCCCTACATCAGAGTGGATTTTTATCCATGTACGTGCGTTATATCGATGACCTGCTGTTTATATGGTCAGGGGAGGAAGAGACGCTTCTGGGGGTCCTCAATGGCCACAATTCTATTGATCACCCTGTGAAATTTACATGTATTACCAGTCATGTCTCTTTAAGCTATTTGGATGTTCAAATTAACCTGTGCCAGGGCAAAATATCCACTGGCTTACATATTAAGGAGACAGACCGTAATTCTATTCTCATGCATGATAGTTGTCATCCGTTGCCATTACGCCGGGGGTTACCATTCTCACAAATGCTCCGAGTAAGGAGGATTGTGAGTGATCCGGATGACACTATAAAAACCCTTGACAACATGGTGGATCGTTTCGTTGCCAGGGGTTACCACCTCACTGACCTATTAGCCATTAAAGCAAAAGTTCTGGCAATTACGAGGGAGGAGTGCCTCAAGGGGGCCACAATTAATGCAGGGAATGATAAAATCATCCCCTGGATTAATAAATTTTCGGAGAGCAGTAACACTATTACTAAATATGTTAAGAACATGTGGCCGGTGGTTAATTCTGATTGTGATTTGTCTGCTTTACACAACACACGTTTAATGCCAGCATATTCGCGGGGCAAAAACCTGCGGGATTTTGTAGTGAAAACAGACATCACTGATTTTTTAAAACCCAAACCCCCGATGCATTTTCTGACAAAAACTAATGGTTGTTATAGGTGCGTTGGCTGCACTACGTGTAGCTCAATGCTAACGGGAAATTCTTTCCTGCATCCCTACAGCGGAAAGAAATACCCCATTAAGCATGTATTAAATTGTTTATCTAAGTTCATCGTGTACCTTATATATTGTCCTTGCGGACTAATATATGTAGGGAAAACTGAAACCACATTTAGGGAACGTATGGCCAATCACAGGCTGGCAATACGATCTGCCCTAACCACAGGAGCTAGCGACCAACCTGTACCCCGACATTTTTTGTCGGCAGGTCATTCAGTAGCTAGTCTCCGCACCAAAATCATTGATCATATACCAGAACCCCGGAGGGGCGGTAATAGGAGTCAAATGTTACTTAGACTGGAGAGCAGATGGATCATGAAATTGGAGGCTATGTCGCCTCGCGGCTTAAACGAGCAACTGGGGTTACATTGCTTCCTCTGATATGACCATGCAGCCTTGGTCCATATTATGTATCTTTAGTCATACTTTAGACAGTTTCATTATACAGCATTTAAAACATGGGCCGTTTAGTATTTGGTTGATTTTTCCATTTCTATCCCATCATGGTTTTTATTGCCTTTACCTGAAGTTTCATTTTCTAACAATATTGTTTTAGTATAGTTGAAATCCAGTGCAGTAACCCATTACATCGTTACAGCGTCTTTGCATGTAATTTTATGGCTTTCTTTTTTTATTTATTTCTTTTGATTAAAAAATTCTTTAGTATAGCATTTACTGCACGCATTATTTAATTTGTTATTTATCTTATTTTCTTAAAGTATATTCTTCTAAAAAATGGTGTTATTCACGTATGTACTATCGATGTCACTCCAGGTCATTTTCCTGATTGGTCTTGGTTTCCGTGGGGAACCTAGACCACAGGTGTGATGGGAGTGTCTTTCTAATTATTTGTTTCACTTGATTGGCTATGATGTTCCTGATGTCTTGCATAAATCCACTTGCTTGTTCATTGTCTGTATATCCCTGACGACGGGAGGGTTACCCCCCGAAACATGTCGGATTAATAAAGATTTTCTCACGTTTTTCAACAAGACTCAAGAGTGCCGCTTCATTCCCTCATCTATATATATATATATATATATATTTAACAATATCGATATTGTTGCCAAATATTGCCAACTGCATCAGGAATTTTTTTTGTCATCTTGCTGTAAATCTGTTGAATTTCAGATGTTGTGGCCATTTGGCAACATCAGACCAACCATAACCATCTGGTGGTGAATCTGGAATTCTGAACTCCTGCTATATCCAAACTACGACTCAATTTGATTTGGATCTGGGTGGGTTTGGAATTCTAAAGAATCGAATTACACATATTTTTACCCTGCCAGGGCCCATGCTTCTAAACCCCATTATAGCAGTAACTCCCACAGTGAACAGATCTTGGGATCTGGTGTATCAATAATTTACCGATGTAACCAAGCTTTGTATGGCAAGACTAGTGCAAATGAGATGCATGTGCTCGCCATTCATTCATATAGGCGGCTGCTAGACTAGTCGCAGCCCGGCATTTACTACGCCTGTAAATAATGCAGGGGGGTATGCAATCTGGGATCACGGCTGTCGATCCCACCGACAGCCGTGATCCTGGCCTGTTTGCGGTCAGATTGACCGAAGAACGACAGACGGGATTCAATGTCCCGCCTGCCGATGGGCGCAAAGGGGGCATGGCCGTGAAAATGTCCGTGGATTTTCGATCTGCGGCCCAGATAATGACAATGCACAGCCGCTATTTCCCACATCGGCAATAGCGGCAGCACATAACATACCCACCTAAATTTGAAAAAACTAAACTTTCATGTTTGAAATTTGTACATGTGTGAGACATGCAGGAGCCAAAGCTTTTTCTCATGGAAAGTTCCATTGTCCTTCATCTGTGACTTGGGAAGGTTGACAGTCAAAAGTTTGACATGAGTTTTTCACATTTTATGTGCCGAATGTCGACGTAAG
This sequence comes from Crinia signifera, assembly GCF_055691185.1. Lineage (NCBI taxonomy): Eukaryota > Metazoa > Chordata > Amphibia > Anura > Myobatrachidae > Crinia > Crinia signifera. The sequence goes on from NC_139221.1 coordinate 245,530,005, forward strand.
TTGACATGGACACTGTATCAGTGTACCGCATCCCCTTGTGTGCTTCTCTGCGGTCGCCATGCTTCGGGCCCACTATTTTAATCTCTCTCCACGCCCTAGTCGATGGTAAGGTATGAAATACCTATTTTTGAAAAATAAATGTGAAAAACTCATGTCGACCTTCCCTTTGTCTACGTATTGCTTGTGTGGACCTTCTGACTCTGTTGACCTTCGGCCTGTCAATCTATTTCATGTGTTATCATACGCACTGTCAATCTTTAGTGGTCGACCTAATGTATGTTGACCCTCATACTGTTGACGTAGCGACCGTATCCCTGATTAGCAGCATCTGAAATGTGAACAAGACTCATCAGTTAATGAAAAGGACAGTACGCTACACCTTTCAGAGTGGCTTAGACACACAGGGCATCTTGCGCCATGTGGTGTATGAAGGTTTTGTTTATGAGAACACATCTGTATGTCCCTGATGAAAGTCTAATAAAAGAATGAACATTCTGAAACTTTTGAATAATAGTTAGACCTTGGATCTTTATTCTATAATTACATAATTACAAACTCTTTCCTATTTTGATATATTGAACCCAGCTGTCTTTCAGGGCACCTGGGCAAATAATATTATTACACAGGAGTGCCAGTCTGATGGTTTGTGTCCCTCTCCCTGCATGATTATAGTAGTGGTCAAAGGACAGGACCAGTTCCAGGCCAGGAACAGATGTAGGAACAAGCCAGGAACAGATGTAGATGGTGTGGTGACACAAAGGGTACAACCATGTTAGCAATTAGCATCAGTTGCAGATCATATCTTCATGCCAGTTAGGTGTTTAATATATATATATCTTGCCAACATATACTAGGATATAATTACAGCTCCTCTCCTTCACCTTTAGTGCCCTCAGAAGCTATTTCCCCCCCCCAACATGTGCGACCTTCCTCTAACATTTTCCATTCTTTCTACTCAATGGCATACTGTATCTATCATGTGTGCAGTGTGTCCAGAGGACCTACACTGGACACACACTGCTACACCTGTTTCTTCAATACTTACATATCCAGAGTTCTGCTTTGGCAGAAACGATGCTGCAAAGTCTCCTGAGTAACCAAAGTCCCGTTTTGCACATGTGCAGTTGGTAAATTGGCAGGAAAATGCAAAACACTGCTGGCTAGAGAGCAGGGGGCTGGACAAGGACTGTAGACAAGCCCTCTCCTCTCTTAATACACAACTGGCCCATTGGTAATCATTTCACCCTACCACACTTATGAATTCAGTCACGCTGTTTCCCACCTGTAGAACTCTCTAACCTACTTGACGTGACAATTCATCAACCTTCTCTTCTTAAAGTGGTTCCTCAAAACTCACCTCTTCAAAAGTGGTTACCTCAATTTTACTTCATAATCTACTAGTACTTGTTCCATCAGCCCCTGTCTCGCCTGTTCTTCTACCTCTCTTTGCTCCCTTCCCCTGTAAACTGTACGCTTTACCAATCTGGTTCCTCAAAACCTTATTGAGTAGATATACTAAAGCCATTATCCAGTGATTTGGGGGGGGGGGGGGTGGGGGGGGGTGAATGAATGAGGGAGTATACAAGGGGGGAATGAGATGCAAGGAGATGAAGATGTGGACATAGCTGGTGGATCCACATTAGGGGACCCCATAGACATCGGGAGGGATACGCTGAGATATTAGTGTATCTACAAAAGATGTATGCTTGTTTTAAAATATATTGTTATACGTTCCTAAGAAATTAAAAAAGTATGTAAATGTTTTTGTATGATATGTGGAAAAATGTTTAATAAAGAATATTGAAAAAAAAAAAAAAAAAAGCCATTATCCAGTATTAAATTATAACAATGTACAGATGGAGCCCCTGTCAACTTTGCTCGGCACCCACCAGAACCTCCTCTCTGGCGAGCGCTGGGGGAAAGGGACTCCATTGAACTGGGACGCGCGTGCGTCTCACGCACACACGCGTCCCAGTCTTTTGGTGGCGGGGCAGTGGCATCCTGCCCGTCTCTGCTTCAGGGAGATGAGCAGGGTTAGGGGGGGTCAGGGCGGCGAGGGGGACTGGCGGGGATGTGGCTGGCATTGGCGGGGAGCTCCGTTACCACGGGGCGCGCGATCATATCGGGCACTCGCGCACCCCCTGACGGGAGCTGGCAGCTGGCGGGGACTGGCAATAATTTTGCCATCCCCTGCAAAGATGAAGCCGGCGTCATCTGTATTAGTTCCACATATAGTTAGCATGTAGCATACAAGGAGCTAATCACCCACTGCTTGGATGAGCACACTCGATTCCCAATAGATTAAATATTCATCTTTATTATTTAATAAATGTCTAAAAAAAATGTTGATTGTAAAAAAACAGCAATATATAAATTAATAATGCTTACACTGACATACATACATGCCTACATACATACATACATACATACATATGAACTTTCTGTGAGGACACAGGATTTCCATCATCAATAACCACTACAGAATGCATCTTAGCACATTGTTTGATATTGACAAAAGCTGAAACTGTATCCCAGCAAAAAGTATGTGTTTCAAGGAAAAGATAAAACAGATACTTGATGGTGCAGTCTTGAGGCCATGACAATACTGTACATACTGGATGGTGCAATCTTAAGTGAGGCTTTATGCAAGGCATAATTGGTGGTTGTGGATTGATAGATCTACAGTGTCTAGATAGACAGGCAGTAGGTTGACATGGTCCAAAAGGTCCACATGGTCAAAAGGTCGACATGAGTTTTTCACAGTTTTGGGTATCAATGTCAACACCTATAGTCATGAACCCTCAATTAGTGTAATGATTACTATTGTATAGCTCGCTTTGCTTGCCACGATTCATGCCTTGATTGGTACCGTTGCACCATGCTATTCTCAATTTTAGTCCATGTTTATGGTAAAGTATGAAAAAGTCCAAAAAGTTAAAAAAATTGTGAAAAAAATAATTTCAACCTTTTCACGTGTGTCTCCCTTTTTCATTTCAACCTTTTGAGCATGTGATCTTTGACCATGTCTAGGTCAACCTTGTGACCCTATCAACCATTTGACCTTGTCGATCTACTGCATGTCTACCTTTTGGTGTCAGCCTATTGACTGACTATATAGATACTGTAAACCATGTATTTCATTAATCGAAGAACACTGAAAAATACCAGCACTGTGAATCTGCACATGGGTGTAGTGGTTATTTGTTAAATATGGGGAAATTAGTGGATACTTTTGTTTGTGATGGCTGATGTATGGGCTCCTTTACTTGTGAAGACCAGTTGGACATTTGACTCCATGCCCCAGTAAAGTCAGTATCAATCAATAGAAATGCAGTTGATTCTTAAGATCTTTCTTGATCTCTAATAGTTTTCAAAGGTCATGCATTTTGTTAACATTTTGTTGCCGGCTGGGGTTATTAAAGAGGTGTATGAGTGATTGGATTAGCAAAATTCCCAAAATAGTTTAGATTCATGTCATGCAACATTTGCTAGTTCATCACACATCGCCTTCTTTGAGCCGAGATATGTGCTAACCATGTAATTCCTATAGAACATTTCCAGTTGTGCCTTGGAGTTAGCAGAGTCAATACAGGAGTAGCAGAAAGTATAATCAAGCAGGAAATCTTTATTTAGGTATAAATGGGAATGAGGGGCAGCGCCAGAAGAAAATAACAGGTGTACCATGATAGGAGAAGTGGGAGTGGTTAGCAGTGAGAGGCATATTTGTGCCCGCCTAAGGCAAATGCGCACCTGTGATCCTGTGCACTTGATTTATGGAAACAAATAATTTTTTTAAGAATGAGCTTGCGCACTTTCCGGTTGGACACGGACAGCAGCACCGCCCAGATGCCACCATAATTGCTGGTTGCAAAAAACAGCACCAAAAACAAATACGTACAGAGCCACTTTTCTCTCTATTAACTGTTTAATGTGTTCATTGGCATCTGTTCCCCTCCATAACTGCATGTCCTTATACTATGGAAAATATATGCTCTTCCCTCCCAATGTGTCCAAAAGTCACGCTGCTCTGAGATTTTATACAGGAATAGCGCAGAAAAAATTATTGCGCGCGGCACAGTGCTTGATAGCAGGGAACATTATCCAGACACGATACCAGTGAAAAGATAGGCCACCAGTGGAAAATATGTGAGGAGAACACCACCCACCATCCCCTGTGACAGTGGTGTAGTAATGTCACCACAGTCCAATATATGGGAAGACAGAAACTTTTTTGACAGGGGAGTGCAAAAAGGATGATACCTCCACATTCCATTTCACCCATAAAAGTTACCAGGAAGGTTGCTGCAAACTCCAGAGGTGACATTTAATGAGATGCAACAAATTGATTTGTGCAATTTTTTCACCAAAAACTTCTAAAATGACCATTAAATCGCATATTTATTGAGATGCAAAAAATGGCAAAAAACGGGGATTATGCCACGAAATCGCACATTCTGAAGGTGCGATTTTTAGTAACGCCGATACTCGCATCCAGAAGTATACAAATCGCATATTTCATGAGATGCGAAAATGGGAAAATGTTACTAAAAATCGCCACACATGCAGACCAGGTTCTGATAGGCGAATTTGCATGGTCCTGTCTTAAAAAATGTGTAAAAGTTCATTGTTGGATTCACGGGAGCCTAAAGAAAGGAGCTGGCACAGCTGCTGCTGCTGCTCTCCAGCAAACAAATAGAAGTAACATTTGTATAATGTCTTCATCACATGCATCTGGAACCTGATGCTTAGAAAAAAGGGTTGGGGACCCAGGAAGTGGGTCCCACTGGGGGACAAATGTGGGCCAGTCCAGCCCTGTTTACACTAAGAAAGACATAGTGGTGGCTGACTGTATAGTGATTGCCTATACTATTATGAATATATCAGAGGCATCACTAGCCTTTATGACACATGGTGTGGCTGCAAGGAGTAATTATAGTGCCAAAAGTGCATGCTGGGGAAAATGGGGGGGTGACCTCATGGAATGGGTCGTTTGTTCCAGGAGATGCGAGCTGTTCCCGGTTACAGTGTAAGCTGCAGTGCTGGCTCCACAAAGTGACAGCAGACTGTTACTGTGCAGGAGCCAGCATTTGGTGTCATCCCTCAGCAGGTGACGTCGGCACCCCCTTGTGACACTACTGGAATATATATATATATATATATATATATATATATAAATAAAGGCACAAATACACACTGTTACAGTGTTTCAAGACATGGGGCCAAATGCAGCAAGTTTCAAAAAGTGATAAAGTGGATAGTGTAACATGGCAGGTAGAAGTTGATGGGCCGGTTGTTTATCAGTCTGAGTTTAAAAAATGACAGGTACCAGCTGCTTGTTTATGACTCTCCACTTTATCTCTTTTTGAAGCTTGGTGCGTCTGGCCCATGAAGTGGAATAAAAGTATGGTTTTACATGCTGTACCAACTACTTACAGTGTAAAGTTTATGAGTTTGAAGGCAATGATTAGTCTTTTTAATGTATTGTATAAATGAATTGCTTTCATTAAGGTATAATTAAACAATTGCATTTAAAATTGTCAAAATGTTTGAAGAGTCCCACTGCTGTGGTAAGGCTTTTAATATTGTGAGCCGCAGCGATCCTTTAATGGTACAACGTGTGCTAGCGTCGATACATGCACGTACAATTGTATGTGCTATTCGGCGTACATGCAAACGCATGCTATTATTGCATGTATGCAGTCCTACTTGGGCACACAGTATGCATTCCTGTGTTTACATGCCTTGGTGTACACTATTTACATATTCCTATATGTGCGCTTGCACTATTGTATGAGCATACAAGTTGCCATTTTGCGCAACTCAGAATGACCCAGTAATGAAAATAGAGACTGTGTATCAGTGAACCTAAAATACATGATAGAAGCAGATGTAATATAAAATTGGCATTCATCAATTTATTATAATCATTTGTTAATTATATTTACATTTAGGGCTTTAGGAGTTTTACTTGATGCTGTGAACACCTGCCATTGTTTCCTGATTTACATATATTATATCAATTTATAGATTGCTTTTTATTATGAATAGGGACACATACTCAATCGATATATCGATATATCTTCTGTTTCATAAAGCACAGCTATAGCTGAAGCATTCTGAGTTTTCAGCTATAAAATGACAATCTGTTAAAGCGACAGAAAACAGGATTTTATTCCAGTGCGTGTTTTTCGGTGACATTCTCCCAGACAAATAGGAAAAAAATAACAGTATAAGGAAATCAAAACATAATGGCAAGCATTCAAAAATTGGACTAATTTGTATTTATCGATCAGTAATTCTAACAACATTGTGTTTGCACAGAAGCTGCTGTGTTGACTATATAAGGTTAAGCTGTCATGCGCAGGCACCCACTCACAGATGTCCCCAAAGATGTCCAAATAAAACACACAAAAAACACTCCTGCAGATGAAGCTTAACAAATGAATGGCTTGCCGCCACGCTGGAAGAAACCCACTATGGCTGGCACTATAAAATCTGTTTCCACTGAGACAAGAAAAAAAATTGACTCAAAGGGAATTTATCATGGTAAATAAAGTCTGTTATTTTGAAACACAGACTTTATGTAAAATTGTGCTGCTTTGTGACAGTACCGGCTTACTCCTGACTATATACAGTGCAGAATAGATTGCAGAAGTGAAGTTACATTAGGGCACCATCCCTGCACAGCCATCTCGGAATGGCAGTTGCCTCCAGAGCCATTGGACTAGCATGAGCTTACACCTAGTCACCAAAGCAGTCACATGGTTTGAGCTGGTGGTTTAGCCACTGTCTTACATGTAACTCCTCTTTCACAGTTGCGCATCCCAGTAGGAAGTGTTCTCACAATCAGCCAGCCTATTTAGGGCCATCATAACGTATTGGCTTAATGGGCAGGTGCCCAATGGCCCCCTCATTCTAGGGGCCTCCGAGCAGTGGCAGATTGGGCTGTGGGCAGCTGCTTCCTGTGATTCTTGGGAGGCAGTAGAGAATCAGAGCAGCCAGGTCGCATTCTCTTCCTGCTTTACAGACTGCAGCCAGACAGTGAATGGCTGTCAGCCTACTGATTGGTAGATGCCTGGACTTATCTACCAATCAGAGTGCTGGTAGCCATTTATTGTATGGTAACATGGTGAGAGATGGTGCAAGACTGCAGGAGGGGCATGTTCTGATTTATTTTCAAATACATTCAGTGGTGCGAGTAGAAAAAACGACTTAGTGGTACTGTGCTGCGCGCCTCAGGCGCGCAGCGAAAAATGGGCGTGGTCAGGGGAGTGGCCATGGGCGTGGTCATATGACACAAGGGGGGGTGGTTACATGCCACCGCCCCCCCCCCCCACAGAGTCTGTACGCCCGCTGACATACTATATAACACCACAATGCCCATGACATACTATATAACACTCCGCGATGCCCATGACATACTATATAACACTCTGCTATGTCCATGACATACTGTATAACACACCATAATGTCCATTACATACTATATAACACCGCAATGCCCATGACATACTATATAACACCGCAATGCCCATGACATACTATATAACACTGCAATGCCCATGTCATACTATATAACACCGCAATACCCATGACATACTATATAACACCGCAATGCCCATGACATACTATATAACACTGCAATGCCCATGACATACTATATAACACCGCAATGCCCATGACATACTATATAACACTGCAATGCCCATGTCATACTATATAACACCGCAATACCCATGACATACTATATAACACCGCAATGCCCATGACATACTATATAACACTGCAATGCCCATGTCATACTATATAACACCGCAATACCCATGACATACTATATAACACCGCAATGCCCATGACATACTATATAACACTGCAATGCCCATGTCATACTATATAACACCGCAATACCCATGACATACTATATAACACTGTAATGCCCATTACATACTATATAACACACTATAATGCCCGTTACATACTATATAACACACTATAATGCCCATTACATACTATATAACACTGTAATGCCCATTACATACTATATAACACCGTAATGCCCATTACATACTATATAACACTCCGCGATGTCCATGTCATACTATATAACACACTGTAATGCCCATCACATACTATATAACACACCGTAATGCCCATTACATACTATATAACACAGCGTAATACCCATTACATACTATATAACACACCATAATGCACATTACATACTATATAACACACTGTAATACCCATGTCATACTATATAACACTACGCAATGCCCATGTCATACTATATAACACAGTGTAATGCCCATCACATGCTATATAACACTACGCAATGCCCATGTCATACTATATAACACTACGCAATGCCCAACACATACTGTATAACACACCATACACATTTGACACATAAGTGCCACTTACCTACATGCTCAATGCCAGGGGCTTCATGCCGATGCCAAGGTGGACTGAATTTGCTCGTTGCTCAGGGGGATAGATCTGTGCCACTGTGCTCATTGCCCAGGGGGATATATCTGTGCCACTTTTCTCGTTGCCCAGGGGGATAGATCTGTGCCACTTTGCTCGTTGCCCAGGGGGATATATCTGTGCCACTTTGCTCGTTGCCAAGGGGGATATATCTGTGCCACTTTGCTCGTTGCCCAGGGGGATAGATCTGTGCCACTTTGCTCGTTGCCCAGGTGATAGATCTGTGCCACTTTGCTCGTTGCCCAGGGGATAGATCTGTGCCACTTTGCTCGTTGCCCAGGGGGATAGATCTGTGCCACTTTGCTCGTTGCCCAGGGGGATAGATCTGTGCCACTTTGCTCGTTGCCCAGGGGGATAGATCTGTGCCACTTTGCTCGTTGCCCAGGGGGATATATCTGTGCCACTTTGCTCGTTGCCCAGGGGGATAGAACCCCCCCCCCCCCCCCCGGCAGGCAGGCACATACACAGCCCCCTGTGCCTGCCCGCCCGCACGCTCTCGTCTCCCCCGCTGTGTACGCGGGGGAGACGTGCTGCTGCTGCTCCTGATAGTTACAGCTCCTGCTGCTGGACCGCGCGCTAACCAATAGCCGCGCGCGGTCCAGCAGCAGGAGCTGTAACGAAATCATGAGAGCAGCAGCAGCAGCAGCAGCACGTCTCCCCCGCGTACACAGCGGGGGAGACGAGAGCAGGGAAGACCCGGCGGGGGGGAGCGGCGCTAGCGCGCATATGTAAGTGGCCACGCCCCCCGCCACTTACATATGCGCACATGCGCAGTAAATATTTCGGCCTATTTGTTATGGCGGTACGGGGTACCGGCACCATTTGTTTTAATGGTACGCCGTACCACCCCGTACCGCCATAGTTGCACCCCTGAATACATTGCCATTAATGGGTGTGTAGGGGCCCAAGTGCACTGCTTTGCCCAGGGCCTACAATACTGTTAAGACTGCCCTGAGGCTACTGTCTCTCTGGGTGGGTTGCTCTGTACAGAATATAGATAGTTCTATGTTAATGTGTAATGCTCTGTAGAGGCACCATGCCAGGTACACTCCTTGATATAAGAGATACATTTGCAATGGACATCTCACAAAGTAAGATTTCATTGCCATATTAAGTCTTGGAGGGGAATATTAAAATGCTGACAGATGTGGCTACGTGCAATAATGTTTTCTGAGTAGGGAAGCCAATCCCGGGGCATTTTTTTAATCCTGGGATTCGGGATTGAAAAATGCTCAATCCCGGGATTCCCGGGATCCTCAAATTGGCTTCCCTAAAAAAAAAAATGCTCTGCATGTTTACTTACATGGAGCTGGTTGCCAGGTTGGGTCGCCGGAAGTGTGGGCGGGGAGCCGTGAGGGGTCTCAGGGAGCAAGGAGCCGGGTGGGTAGGCAGGGTCTCCGGAAGCAGCCAGCAGCAGGTTCAGGACACTTCTTGACTTTCTGTGCGGCCTGCGCAGTGTGACCAATGACCTCGTCACGCTGCGCAGGGCTGCGCTGCCGGGTACAGGGGAAGTCGGGCAGCGTCTGGGCATGCTCAGTCTAATCCCGAAATCCCGGGATTTTGGGGGCCAAATCCCGGGATCCCGGCCGATCCCGGGATTGGCCACCCTATTTCTGAGTTATGTTACCATGAACAGTAGCTACAACAACTTAAAGTAAAAACGTTTTTTTTTTTTAAATTGTATTAAAAAGATAAAAAAATTCTTGGTGATTTCAGCGAATTCACTATTTTACTCATTCTCCATGTTACTTATTTAAGATTGGACTTCAAAGTGATTATTAGCATTAGCATTAGAAACCAAGTAAATGAAAAGGTACCTATTACATTCATAACTTAAGTAGCCATTATGCATTAAATTTAATATTTTAAAGATTACTGGTATTATAAATATTGTTTTGCCAACTGTAGAATTAAATAAAAGTAAAATAAGACTGGTTTATAGTATATTTTTCTGTGTACTTCAGACCAGTAACAGTACCAATGGAGGACCATATTAACATTTCTGAGGTTTCAAAGAAGTGATGTACTGTAAGCAACTCATTTACACTATAATGGGAAATTAACAGTGCTGTGCTAACCTCTGAAAGAACATATTGTATATAGGTTTATCTATGCTTATGGTTACCATACTATCGGCCAAAATGTAATAGAGTCCAAGTTCGAATTTGGACAAAACAATGACTTTCAAATGATCGCCCTTTAAAAATAGCATCCGAGTTTGGACAACATCCCGCACGGTCGTAGAACTCCAACTCTATTGCATTTGGACCTAGCCCTTTAAACCGGGAACACTCATGAATTGTGTCGGTTCTCTAGCTGCCTATAACAATTTGAAATGCAGGCTTGACGTCATCCAGGCACAGAACAAGGACAATCATAATTTACATAAGTTCTCTAGCTGCTTACAATCAGGTGCAATGCAGACTTGAAGTCGACCAGGCACTGAATTTGTGTATCAAAAGTTAAAGAGATATTATGGTACGCCTATCTATGCTGTCAAATATAGATATTCCATATCCACATAAATTAATAATATTTTTGTTGTGCCAAATTTCCCCTCCCTCCTCATTATAATTTGTGCTTATATTCAGCGGAATATGATTATTAATGCAGTTGCTGCTCAAAATATCTAAAAAAAGCCACTGATTCTCCTAAGCTTATTTGTTGGTTACAGCTGGAAGCCTAAATTCAAATTTAGTCCACTATTTTGCATTAACCTAATTAAGAGATTCAGAATTTTTTCAAGAATCTAAATTTACAGATCATACTGGACTGACTTATACATTATATTTACTGTATTGTCTGTTTAAGAGCACAGTAGTATTTAGGCTAAACAAATAAATATGCAATCATCAGTAAAGACTGCTAAGGCAATTCGGTACTACTCCACAGTGTAAATTAATATAAAAAATGCATAAAACCTGACCATCTCTCATCCTAACCTACTGTTTATGCTCACCTCTTTCCCTTCTGTGTCACCCCTGTCTGTCTAACCCTCCCCTTTAGAATGTAAGCTCTCACGAGCAGGGCCCTCTCTCCTCATGTGCCTTTCTTAATATATATAAACCACTGCCACCCTGATGATTGCTTCAGTGTCCTGTCCCCTGATGCAACTATCCTTATTAACCATATACTTGTCCTAAACTGTCTTGTACTGTAATTTGTTATGTGTTTTTGCTCATAACTATGCTTTGTAAAGCGCTGCGGAATCTGTATGCGCTATATAAGAAACTGTTAATAAATAAATAAAATATATGGTTTGATTATTTTACCAATAGCATTTTATATGAATGTTTTTCTTCTGTGTCTATGGCACAGACAAAGAATAATACCACAGTACAGTAATATATAATCTAGCTATAAAAATAGCATAGTACAAAGAAACAGACAAACATAAATGAAAGAGAAATATGGCAAAAGAAGAAAATGTAAAAAGTCATATGACAGAACACAGGGTATAGACAAATGGCTGATGAAAGCAGACAATATATTATTCTGTCTGCATAAAGCTTGAACCCACATTAACCCCAATTCCAAAAAAGTATAAAGGCAGTAGATCCATTTTAACGTAGTATTGCAAAATGTGATATTGCATATGTGAGTCTGTAAATAAAGGTTTTGAATAAATTGGAAAATAATTTCAGACTCGAATAACAACTTAAAAGGAAAAGAGAAAACATTAACTGATTTTTCAATTTACTTTCCTTCTTTAGAGAGAGATTATCGCTATTTACTGAATTGCCCTATAGGATACAAGTGGACTGCACTATTATATTCAAAATATGAAAAGCAAGACAAGACTGCAAAACAGCAAGCCAATTTTATTTGGCAAAGAACCTCACGTCTGTTAAATTTCAAACAAAATTAACAATGTTCTTAACAGCTAAAACAAAAAAACACACTAGGAATTTATACGAAGTGCTAACTATCCCTAACTACAATAAACAAATATGCCACTGAAGTGTGGGCTGCCCGCAGTTTTTAGGAGAACATGTTGTCATTGCCAAGTTCCTAGAAGACTGTTGTTTGGAAGTATTTGGTTCAGCATGGCAAGCTGCTTCCAGCTGTTTGTTAGACATCTATTGTCATTATTCTTAATAAAATATTCTCTAGAGTAATGCAGTTCAGTTTAAAAGAGGATGGTGGCTTTTTTCATCTAGCTCCCCTACACTGCGCCTAATTATGTTGGTAATGTACAGTACTTATTCAATTTCCAAGAGTCTACAGTATATTGGGTGCTTTAAAGACATCATCTGACATTAAATATTATAGTGGATAATAGCAATTATAGTGGATGTTTGTGTAACAAATGGCATATGAAGGGCTATGTGGAAAGGTTCAATGGTAAAATGGTCATGTATAGGTTCTAATGGCATTCAAAGGGGCATGTGAGAGCTCCAATGGCATATAAAGTTCATATGGAGCAGATGGAAAATAAAGGAGCACATGGGAGTCTGAAACCAGAAAAATAAAATTATTGTAATCCTACTGTAGTTTTTGGCCATGTTCTTCACCTCAGCTCATGGTCACACACCCTATCCGGGAATCTGACAATTAAAAGATGGTAACACTAATTATATCAGTTCACAACCATCTACACTAATGACTTACTTGTCATACTTTTGTATTACTACAGAAAATAATATTTCTATGATTTTTAAAGTGGAACATAAAGTATATCAACACAGTGCTTGATAAATACATAAAAAACATCTAATCAGTAACACTACTGGCTTATAAATATGTATGGAGCTGGAATTGTGGGTCCACAAATTGTCTTACAAGTGTCAATTATAGTACATAAATATCTGCAAACCATCACAACAGTTGAGTTCTATATTAATGGCAGTCTCAGCCACTTTCATAGAGAAGTCGCATAGATATCCAAGTACCACCACATTAGGCAAACGGCACTTCAAAATAAATTATACCTCTTTTTTACAGGTTGAGTATCCCTTATCTGAAATGTTTAGGACCATTAATGGATTATTGCGGATTTCCCCTGGTGGTGCCCCGATGGTCCCCCGATGCCCATGGGTTGTCCCCTGTCATCCATCGTGGCCATCGGATTCCTCTTCAGTGGCATCCCCGGTCCCAAGGATGCATTGCACGTGTGCGTGAGTCCACCGTGAGTGCACCGGTGACCGGGGATGCCACTGAAGCGGAATCCAATGGCCGCTGTGGACACTGGGGGACGAGGTAAGTATATAAAAAGGTGCAGGGGGGAAATGAAATATTCTGAAAACCTATGGTTTTCGAAATGTTACAAATATGGAATATCCAGATAAGGGATACTCAAACTGTACCAGTAACACTTTGTGCTAGATATTACATAAATTTAAAAATTCACACCTTTCATGGATTCTATTCCCACCTTGGGCCTAACTGTGCAGAGTTTGTATATTCTCCCTGTGTTTACATGGGTTTCCTCCAGGTACTCCGGTTTCCTCCCACAATCCAAAAATATACTGGTAGGTTAATTGGCTCCCAAACAAAATTAACCCATGAGTGAATGTATGTGCGTGTACATGTGGTAGGGAATATAGATTGTAAGCTCCATTGGGGCAGGAACTAATGTGAATGTTCAAATCTGCAGAATATGTGCGCTATATAAATAACTGTTAATAAATAAAAATAATAAATAAAATTATAACAAATTATCTCTATCTTCTGATTCTTGTCTGTGAACACTGGGTAGACAATCGCAGTACCGAAATGACAAACAGAAGAAGCAGTATTGATGGTGCTGGATTCTCAACGTGGATGGTAAGTGTAAATAGTAGTTCTCAAGTAGTGAGTGGATCATTCAAAAGAGCAAAAAAGCATATGAGACTCAGGGAACTTGTTGGTCAATACAATTCCAATAGGGGACGTACCAGACTCACAATATGGTATACCAAGACATGTGCATAAATGTATCTTTTAATGGGTCACCTCTTGTGGGAGTAGTCTACTCAATGAATGCGTACCGTACTCACACTCAAACTAGATAGATGACTCTTATCTCAGTTTCTTGATCCATGGACATCTGATTGCGACAATTCTAAGGGGACTTCGTGCAGGTATCCCAGGCAAAAATAAAATTACAACAGGTGAGTTTCTGGTGTAATCGAAGCAAGCGAATAATAACCTTAGGGACCAATGGAGCATACCACAGCTAACAGGGAAATTATAGACACTATGGGCCTTATTCTACAGATGGAGCGGGACTTATCTACCCAGGGGATGGCGATGGCGACGCCAGCCGCCATCCCCTGCCCCGCACCATCTGTATGCCGGAAGGGGATGCGCGCGCACGAGGTGCGCGCACGTCCCCTTCCGAAGGTGCTGCCGGCGGTCGCCTAGTGTCTGCCTACAAGACTGCAGCCATTTTTGGAGGGGCCGTCGCCTTGAGACACAATGGGAGGCCGGGAAGCCTGTGTGTTGCAGGCTGAGCTGGCTGCGGTAGCGTGCACATTGTCCAGCGCACTGCAGTTCAAACAGAGCCTCCTAGCTGCCCCCTCTGCCTCCAGCTCACTGCCTCCACCGCCGGGTGAGTCATCCACTAGTAGCATAGCGGAAAGCTATTGACTACCCGGCGGCGTCTGATGAGTAGCATTAGGCCCGCCTTGCTTTTAAAGTGGGCGTGGTCATAAATCAAAGCAGCCCATTGGGGAATCCCCCGGTTCCCTGCTGGGCCAGTCTGAGCCTGTATATTACCACCTACACCAATCAAATTAATTTATAATATTAAACTTGTCAGACTACAGAATGCAAAAAGGAATGTCCAAATTGTGCTAAAAAGACGCCTTCTTACCTTCTAGCTTCTTGGTTGCTAAAACCATTGCCTGTGGGATATTAATGGCAATAGCGCTCAAATCTGTCAGTGTGTCTAGTATAACATCGATTGTTAAGTCGATGTTGGATAAATGTGACTATGGGGAGCTGCTGCGTATTGGGTATGTCCAATACGCTGTGGAATAGCTGAAGAAGAGGGGATATACTTAGCGCTCACCCTGTGTATGGGAACAAATGGTGTATACACATGTAATGATATAAATAATAACAGAAGAGGAAGTAAGTATGTTAAGATAATGGTGATTTTATTAAAAATAAATAGTAGCGCGTTCTGCAAATGTATAGTCCTGGTTGACTCACAGGAATAGGCCAGCAAGGTATCACTCTGTCTGGCCTTAGTGCGGGGCTTAAAGGTATCCGGAGGGAACCCTTTAAACCATAGATCCCTTGAACCTATGTCCAATAACAGGTGACGGAAGCAGTCTCTGGTGGGGAGGGGATGGAGTGGTGGTGGATCAGGGCAATACACACCACAGGGGGATGGGATAAGTTCCTGCCCAAAAGTCAATGGTGGGGGGGGGGGGGGAAACCCACGCACTAACAGTGAACTTTACGTGACTTTTTTTTCCCCCACCATTGACTTTTGGGCAGGAACTTATCCCATCCCCCTGTGGTGTGTATCGCCCTGATTTTTGTGGCTGGAAAAGAGATAGGGGGCCAGATGCACTAAGCTTCAACAGTGATAAAATGGAGAGTGATAAACAGCCGGCCAATCACCTCCTACCTGCCATGTCACAGACTGGGTTTGAAATATGTCAGCCAGGAGCTGATTGGTTGGTTGTTTATCACTCTTCATTTTATCACTTTTGAAGCTTAGTGCATCTGGCCCAGAATCCATAATGGCTAGTATGATTAATCGTTGTATAATAACTCAGACCGTCAGCCTAGGTAATACTCCTGTTTTTCAGGAAAGAACGTAGTAGGAGACAAGTGCCGGCTAAATGTAATAGCCTGCAAGAAGCCGGAGGAGAGGGACCTTGCAAGAGAATGCCCGCATTATTAAAGCAGCAATCATTTCAAAGGCTATTACATTTAGACCATACATACATAATATAATATGTTAGTTAAGTTTTGTACCATTTCAGCCCAATTTTGTTAACAGCCCTCAATTCAGCAACATATTTTTCCCTTAAAAGATAAAATAGACATATGCGCCATTGACATGCACATTTCTATTCTCTTCGGGGGGGGGGGGGGATTTAATAATATGGGAGTTCTAAAGGTGGCCATACACGTCCCGATGCGGGCTGTGCGATGTGTGCTTTGAGGTGGGTGCTCCCGCGGCACCTCATCGCACAGTACAAAAAGTATGTGCTGCACATACTTTTTGTAATTAGTTTTCATCGCATCGCATTGCATGCACAACGCATGCACAAGACATGCAATGCGATGTGATGCGTGCTAGTTAAGCACAGAACGCACGCCCGCATCGGGACGTGTATGGGCGGCTTAAGTCACATGGGATGTTGCTATGGGCAATTAATTAGATACTATCTATTATATTCTAGAACAGGGGTCCTCAAACTATTTTGTTTCATAGTTCTATGAGGGGTTAATAGCAATTATTCTGTCCAGGTTATATCAGTTGGTAAATAATACTGAACGATGGAACCTAAGCACTGTGATTTATTTTCTTTAACATTGACAATGTTTTATTTTGGTTCTTTTATTAAACTCCTCTCCGGCAATAGAAGTGTTGAAGATATTTCTTGCAATTTATTAATTTACAATAATAACATTAGCACTGAGTACATCGCATATGATTCAGGTATGAATTAGATTACAAAGAAAGATATTGACTGAATGTTTTATAACTAGTGAATTGATGGATTATTTTAAATGAGATGTTGTCAGTCATGAAAAAAATATTTGTCATTTTGTCTCTTCAGGAAATTTTGGTTTGTGAAATAGAATAAAATGCAAGTACGACACAGTCTTAGAAATACTTTTGTTTGGTCTCAAATAAAAGTGCTATTAGTTTTTAAAATTCAGCAAAAATAAAAATAACAGGGTTGGACTGAAGGGCCCACTGCAGGGGCAAATGCAGGATTTTGCTGAGGGGGTTTCTGATCATTTATTACACACACACACACACACACACACACACACACACACACACACACACACACACACACACACTTTTGTACATATACATACAACATACATACTGTACATACACAACATATCTACAAAAACATATAGTATACATACACACTGCAGATACAACACATATACACATAGCATGTATACTTACAGACACACACAAACACACATACACACAGCATGTACACACTGACACACACATAGCACACACACCCTCCCTTTTCTATCAAACATCACTAGAGCAAGTGCCTCACCCTGCCACAATAATAACTAACACCTGAGGCATATAACACCTGTGATCACCTGGGGCACATGGAGCACAGCCAGGGAGGAGCTGCACACTGCCTCTGCAGCTAGCTCCCCCTGCTGTCAGGCAGCACAGTGGCAGCCTGTCTCTCTCTAGAAAACAGCTGGCGGGAGCCACACAGCCCGATGGAGGCTGCATTTAAAAATAAAATCAATGAAAATCTGTCATCTGCACTGCTGTATCCCGCAGCAGGCAGGGGGGTTTCTAGGGGATGTGGTATGTGGTTCCGACAGTCGGGATCCCGACAGTCATTAGCCCCCCGCTGTGTGCATGTGTGCACTCGGTGAATGTAATGGTAGGGACCATGTTTAGGGATGTGGTCAGTCTTCAGATAGGGTGTGGCCAGCCACCACATAGGCTTGGCTAATCATTAGTGCCCTTGATAAAAAAAAATATATTGTAAATCCTGCTAGTGTATGCATGATAATGTTCCAGGAACCTGATCCAGAGTATTATATGTAAAATGTGCAATTCAAGAGCATTATCTGGAACCTGATCTATAGAGGAAAAGGACAAATGGGTGGCAATCAGAAGATTGACACTAAGAAAGCGCAACTGCACTCCAATATAGAGGAAAAGGTGGGCTCCCAGGCAGTGAACCTTTAGTAAATGTACCCCCTAGTTGCTATGGAGATACAGTTTATGATAAACACTCATAGACTTGGTGGTATCATTTAACATTAAATTACTGACTGAGTTAGGAGCAAAGAGAAAACTAGAACAAACCATGTTACATTACAAAGGGTAAAAATATATATATATATTTTTTGATATGCAGGACATTTTTGCCTACTCTTCTGGCAGTTGCAGGAGAAACCGAAATTTATGAACAGTCTCCAACACCCCTGGAAAATTAGTTCGCTTCCTTATGAAGTGGACACTACCGGGAGGAATAGGTTGCAGTTTCCAGATTGCTTGTGAGGTTGGGCCAATATGATCTGCTCTTGATGGAGCAGATCATCCTAGAAAACTTTTGATGGAGCAGATCATCCAATAAAAAGTATTTATTACAAATATGAAGTATAAAACATATCACCTCATTTCAAAAAGCATTGGATGCAGATGGAAACAGCACTATGTAAAATGGAACCAGGGTGTTCTTCTAGTGTAACCAATTTAATCAGTGCATCTGGACGGTGCCCTGAAACATCACCCCTCTGACATGTTTTTGACACATAGAGCATCTATATCAGGCATGCCCAAAGTCAGGCCTGGGGGCCAATTGCGGCCCGCGCTGTCATTTCTAGTGGCCCGCAGCCTCCAGCTGGAAGCGGGCAGAGCATCAGATGTGGAAAGTACAGCACAGGACACTAACGGTGGGGCCCCGGCGAGCGCACCTTTACCTTGCTGTCTGCTGCAGTGAGGAGGTTCCAGCCACCACAGTCAGATGTGTTTGGCATCCTACCCCTGCTGCTTCAATCGAATATCACCTACTCCACAATCCAGGGCCGTAACTAGGGGGGGGCTGGGGGGTCACACGCAACGGGCGCTGAAGGGGGGGGGGCGCTGTCAGCAG
The DNA here is from genome assembly GCF_055691185.1 of Crinia signifera. Taxonomy (NCBI): domain Eukaryota; kingdom Metazoa; phylum Chordata; class Amphibia; order Anura; family Myobatrachidae; genus Crinia; species Crinia signifera. Next base: position 245,549,252 of record NC_139221.1, read on the forward strand.
CGGCGGGCTGGGCCGGGGGCAGGTTGCCATTTGCCCCCCAGGCCGCACTGGCAGGTCTGCGCGGGCCGCGGCCGTTTCCGAGGCCGCCTTACCATGTTTTGTCTGCCGGCGGCCATGTTCCTGTGGTCCTTTACATGATGTGTATGCGGCGCGGCCACAGGAACATGGCCGCCGGCCTCGGCTCCACGGCTCCTCTATTCCCCGGCCAGCGGCAGACGCTGGGTGGGGACGTCATGACGATGACGCCTCCCACCCACGCGTCTGCAGAGAGTGCAGGAAGGCAGGCAGGCGCAGGCTGCAGGAAGAATCGTGGGGGCCGCAGCAGGAGGCCGCAGACCGCAGGATAGTCGAAATTCCTGGAGTGGAGCCACAGCAGGACAGGAGCGCGTGGGAATTGAAATTACACACAGTAAGTTAATATTAAACACTTAAAACGAAATATCTGTTGTTTAATGTATATTAATAATAATGCAATGACACCACAGGCTGCTCCCCCTGTATAATAATTTGTGTCATGGCATTACTATTATTATATTATACAGAGGGAGCAGCCTGTGGTGTCATGGCATTACTTTTATATTATACAGGTGGAGCAGCCTGTGGTGTCATTATTATTGTACAGGGGGAGCAGCCTGTGGTGTCATGGCATTATGCCTTTGGTAAAACATCTCCACCCATGATCCACCCACTCATTAATAAGGAGCATCAAGGTGTGTGGCATATGTATAATGGGCATTACAGTGTGCGGCATATGTATAATGGGCATCACAGTGTGCGGCATATGTATAATGGGCATCACAGTGTGCGGCATATGTATAATGGCGCATCACGGTGTGCGGCATATGTATAATGGAGCATCACGGTGTGCGGCATATGTATAATGGAGCATCACGTTGTGGGGCATATGTATAATGAGCATCCAGGTGTGGGGCATATGTATAATGGAGCATCACGGTGCGGATCATATTTATAATGGGCATCACAGTATGCGGCATAGGTATATTGGGCATCACGGACTGCACTTTTGGGGTCATGTGTATCTGGCACTACACTATTGTGGGCATATGTGTATCACACCTCCATTTTCTATGGCCGCACCCCATGTGGCTACAGCTCTTAGAGAGCCTACCATGCCCTCATAGCGGAAAAAATGGGGGATGTAGTCTCGCAGGAGTACCACGGTAGTAGGTGAACGCTCTAATTAGATGTCTCCTCTACTCTGCCTCCTCTCCTCTGCCTCCAGTGTTGGGAGGTATGTTTGTGACATATTGGACATTGCAGTGTGGCATATTGTGTATCATTCAGGGACAGTGTTCTATCCAGTGGCAGCAGCAATTAACCATTGCTTATAATGTGTACTGGGGGGGCATTACGGTTTGTGGTGTAATGTGCTCTGGGCATTACGGTGTGTGCTGGAATGTGTACTGGGCATTACGGTGTGTGCTGGAATGTGTACTGGGCATAACGGTGTGTGCTGTAATCTGTACTGGGCATTACTGTGTGTGCTATAATGTGAATTGATACTACTATGTGACCACACCACTTCTCCCCCCCCCCCCCCCCCCAAAAAAAAAACCATGCCCTGTCCCTGTTTTCAGGTTCATATAGTTTCTAGAGGGATCATTTATAAATATATATTTCATTTCAGAATACAGTGTAAAATAATTATTTTTTTGGGGGGGGGGGGGCACTAAATGAATGTCTTGCCCCGGGCACCAGAAACCCTAGTTTCGGCCCTGCACAATCACAGTGACAGCAGTGTTTGTGGAGGGGGGCAGCTAGGGGGAAGCTTGCTCCCGTAACATGCAGAGTGGAGGAGGGCAGCAACTGGAGCCAAAGCATCTCCCGTCCTTACAGTTCCTGCTTTGCCTCTCCGTCCCCTGGCTTACACAAGGGGCTGGAAAACATACAGAGAAGGGAGGGGGCAGAGTGGGGGACATACAGTGAATGGAGGCAGTGATGGCCATTCAGAGAAGGGGGAGCAGGGGCAGGCTGGGGGACATACAGTGAATGGGGGCAGAGTGGGGTACATAGTGGAGGCACTGATGACATTAAGAGAAGAGGGCAGGCTGTGGGACAGAGTGAATGGGTGCAGAGTGGGAAACATACAGTGAATGGAGGACATACAGTGAAGGAGGGGCAGGCTGGGGGACATACAGTGAATGGGGGCAGGCTGGGGGAAATACAGTGAAGGGGAAGGCTGGGGGACATAGTGAATGGGGGCAGAGTGGGGGACCATTATGATGTGATTAATGCTTCTAAGAATGCCAGGCTGTATGGTCAGCCCCCCACATTTTCACCTCACCAAATCTGGCCCTCGTCCCAAAAAGTTTGGACACCCCTGATCTATATGATTAAATTTTGCCCTCTATACTTAGGGACATTTTGAGGATTAGATGCTACTGATTAAGAAGTATTTGGTGCTAAGTTTCTGGACCTCCCAGTACTACCATGCCAATAAAAGAGATGTAAAGGATAAAAATAATGTCCTGTTCTCTTATAATAATATTATACTGTAAGTCTGACATGGCGGAAAAATACAAGAGAAGTGCAACTATATAACAAGAAATTAACTTACGTATTTATTATAACTGCACATTTATAAAACATCTATTCAATTGATTGTCCATAAGTTAAAGCTTATAATCACATGGTTACCTAATAATATTTTGCTCTTACATGAAACAAACCAGAGAAAAGAGAAAGTACTCTCTTTTTTTTTTTTTTTTTAAACAAACCAATCATTCACGCTGAGACCGTGAATGGATTCAACTTCTCCCTAGCAGAAAAAAAATATTTTGCCTTCGAACATCTGTACCTGATAACATTTTACACCTCCTCTAATGGTAGGGGAACGGAGTTCCACCTCCACCACAGTCCTGGACAATAATTCCAATAGAAAAGCTTGTCCCAGTGGCTTCTTTTTCTATCACCGCTGAAGAAGAGCCAATAAGAGGAGCAGGCTCTGTGCAAGCCTAAGGTAGGGTGAGAGAGGGATGGAGGGACACAAATAGGAGGGGAAGCTGCTGGAGGGACAAAGGCCATGTCACTGCTGAGAGACATGGACAGTGATCTGCTGGAGTGACAGAGACAGCTATGTGTATACTGTAAGTAACACTACTGTGGCATTTATGTGTATAAGGGGCACTACTGTGTTAATAAGGGGTACCCCTAGGTGATGAAATATGAACCAGGGGCACTACATGTGGTGAAATGTGTATATGATAGTGCTACTATGTGGTATAATGTTAATTGGAGTTATTATTGTGTGACCACACCCCTTCCTTGAGGGACCACTATCCCTTTATGGAGCGCAAATTTATAGTTTGAAGGGAGTGCCAAATGCCCTGGAACTAGCCCGGGCTCCACCTGATGAGGATACGGGGGGGGGGGGGGGGGCAGTGTCAGGGGAGAGAAGTTCCACCACCTCTCCTGGACATCTTTAATACCTGATACTGCCCCAGTTGTTGGCCATTAAATAATACAGATATCATCCTAGTGACCACTGTGCAATCAAGACAGCATTCTAGTAACAGTTATACAATATACAAAGCATTCTAGACACTGCCGCTAAAAAGAAAGCACCCTTGTGACTGCCATAGAAAACAGAGAAGTGACCACCATACAATACAGTGTACATAGAGCCAATTCATACCCATGCGCAGGGCTGCGCATTTCAGAATGCATGCACCAGCCCTCCATGTGAAGAAAGCCAGCAATGGCTAATCTTCGCATCCCATTTGCAGAACTATTAACAGGGGGCCAGAATTCAGAGGAGGGCCCTGGACGTGTTCACGCTGGATCAGGAAGACACAGACATGATCCAGGCATTTTCAGGAAGGGCATCTGACATCAGCACCGGCCCTGATCGAGAAGATTCTTCATTGCACATGGGTGGGATTTCGCTTTGATGGGGTGACGGCTAACTGATCAATGGGCTTCAAAAAGTTGTAGCCCGGCCATCAGGTCTGATTCGGGCTCTTTGTCTCCTTTCTCATTAAAGCATTCCGAGAGTACACCTTCTGGAGTAGATGTATGAAGCGGTGATAATGGAGCACAAGTGATAAAGTGCCTGGTACTTTATCACCGGCCAATCAGCTCCTGACTGTTAAGTTACAGGCTGGGTTTAAAAAGGAACAGTTAGTAGTTGATTGGTTGGTGATAAAGTACCAGGTACTGTATCAATTCTCCTCCATTATCACTGCTTCATACATCTACCCCTCTGGGGTAGATGTATGAAGCAATGATAAGCGATGAGAAGTGATAAAGTGAGTGGTAATTTATCCCCGGCCAATCAGCTCCTGACTGTTCAGTTACAGTAAGGAACCGATTGGCCGGTGATAAAGTACCAGGCACTTTATCACTTCTCCTCCCTTATCACTCCTCCCTTATACATCTACCCCTCTATTCCTTATAGCATAAGCAAAGTCTCAAAAGCGAAGGATATGTAATATTTCCTTTATAACTATGTAATTTCCTCTTTAGCCTAGCTACTTCCAAATGATAAATTATTAATTTAATTTAAATCAATTCAGTTCTGTTGTGACATAAAATAGTTTTACAATTTATAACACAAATAGAAAAATATAATCACTTTTGGTCACAAGTGTAAACTTACCAGATACGTGAATAAAATGTGTGCAAATGGGTAAATAAATAATTTCAGCATTTCTGTCTTTTACCAGTGTCTAACATTTATATTTGGAAATCAGGGCAATCTCGTTTAAGTTGTGTCTGCTTCAACCCAATAATAACTCTTTGTACTTGTTTTGTGTTGCAAGATTATCAGACAATGAACATCTTCAAATCCTTTTCAGACTTGATTAAACATTTTTTCATTCTGCCTGTGGTTTTTAACATCATTCCTCCGGAACCTCCAACAGAGTCATTTTTAGGGATATCCATGCTTGAAAACAGGTGGATCTATCAAATAACTCAGACACTTACTGATCCACCTGTGCTTTTGTGAAGTTGTCCTTATATCCTGCCCTGTTGGTTATATCCTGCCCTGTTGGGGGTACTTCAGCATTGTAGTGGAAAATATTATCCATGCCATGCTACAAGCGACTTTTACTAATGAGAATTGAGATTTCTTTATTATGTTTTGTTGTTTTTGGTGACATTACCAACATCACTTATTTTAGTGCAACCACTTTGCATTGGATGAACTCAAGATGTCCGTGCTTGTAGACAGTGCAGGTTCACCACAAAACGCAACATTCAGAATCATAGACTTGCATAACAAAAACTATTTTATTATCTAGTAACTGCAACTGTATATTTACCTAGTAAAATGTTAAATAATGTAAATAATACTTATTTGAATAAGTCCTGCTTTTCGGATGTGAAAGATGAACAAATTCAAAAGATATGAATTATCTGCATTTCAAATCTCCCCCCACCCCCAAAAAAAAAAAAATCAGTACTGTGATTTGTAGTATATGTAATAAAATTGTATGCCATTATAAAGAAAATGTTACAAGTGTAAGATAGGAGATTTAATTTTAAGGCTTAAATAAGTAAAATGAAAAATATTAAATAAACAAAGGAATAAAGAAAGAAAGATAAAAACATGTTTTTTTCCCGATGATTACAAATGCTGCAGTGATGAAAACATGATAGGCATAGATAACCTAGAGAATTTGTCAGTATATTAACCCGGCTCTTTGATTGATGGTTTGTGTCCACCACTTAAGGAACAGAGGTTGTTATGACAAGCGTGTCGAGACAAAACTTGACTCTTCTAAAATAAACCATGTTCCTTTTTTGCCAGGTGCATTTGTTGATGAATCCACAGTCACATAAAATTGCATGTCTTATATGCCCTGTTAGACACAACATTCATGTTTATTACCAATGCCTAACAGAGAACTTTATATTGGCAGTTAATTCAATCTGTAGTGCCAAAAAGTCTGTCTCCATCAAATTGTTGTCCATGTTGATCACATTTTACTGTATATGTGTATGACATGTATACAAAGATATGTCACAATATCAGAGAATTTCATATCGCCATTGGCACCCTTATCAGTAGTGCTGCCTCTATGCTCCTCCATCTATTATCCGGTTAAGGCCTAAGTCAATGGCCAATGTCTTTCACGCACTAATATACTGTACTGTAGCCACTGCTTTGGCCTGGTCTTTTGTCACCTACTGTCTGTGACATCCTCACATCTAGGCACAATCTTATTTAGTTCTGCCTACTAACTGTTCCTCCAACTGTACCCCAAGTCATAAGCAACATCTAAAATTTTTTGGAGAATGTCTACCCAATGTATTTGTTTTCAGCCCTGGTCCATTGCTATTGTCTCTGTATTTACCAGCACACTTATTAATGCTATAGCACCAGCTACACCTCTACATCTTTCACTCCAAATTCGACCGTAGTTTTGTATAGACACACGATATCCCCACAAGTGTTCCTGGTCTTACATAATTGGTAAAATGTAAATCTCAATGACATATAATCAATAGAATAGCTCCATCTCTGGATGTTGAATAAATAAATTAATAAACTGTACATATTTGGGTATGGACCAAATGTGATATAAAGCACTGAGTTGCAATATTTAAAAAGATAAGAATACTGTCCTGGGGTGTCTCATTGTCAAAACCAGTGGCATAACTAGAAATTCTACCCCCCCCCCTGCCACAAATTTTTTTGCCACCCCCCATAAAGTCATTATAATATTTTTACCTACATGCTCATTGCCAAGGGTTACATGCTCATTGCTAGGGGTAACATGCTCATTGCCAGGGTTTACGTGCTTGTTGTCAGGGGTTATGTGCTCTTTGCCAGCGGTCAGAGGTGGATTTACTAATAGGCACCTAGTCAGACTAACAGTGGGCAGCAGAGGGAGCGGAAGCAGCTTCAAAGATGGCTGCGGAATTCAGCTGTCCCTGCCCCCTCATTTTATACACAGCAGCCAATAGTCTCTGTGTATAGATTAACCAATAGGAGCACAGAAGCAGCTCTACATCATGATGCGCACAGCCACACCACATGCCTTTTTCTTCTTGCTGTAATAGCAGCTCAGCCTAAACTATTTTCATTTCGCCAGCTGCCCCACAGACCCCGCTGATCCTGCAAATCAAAAGCTCAGATGAACCATGAGGATGGGCAGTGTAGGTGTGAAAACATTTTTGTGTGGACCTGAAAAATTTGACACAAGAACCTATGCAGTTTAATGATTTGCTTTACTGTGTCATGTTCATTCTTCATACATAACACTTTTAATTATTTGGAGTTCTGCCTATTACTCATTGTACATTTAGCTGTAAAAATAAAAAAAAAGGTCAATGGCCCTAATTCAGACCTGATGGTATGGCTGTGAATTTGCAGGCCGGATGGATTATCGATAGACGATATGGACCATATTACGCATGTGTGAGGCATTTCTATTGGGGTGGCGTTTACCTGATTAATGGGTTCCAAAAATTAGCAGCCCAGCAATCAATCTGAATTACAGATAGAGACAGGCTCATCCAGCCTGCTCTTGGCACGCTGTTGCCGGTAATGGAAGTGCAAGTGTCTGAGATGCTCGTTCGTGCACATGTGCTGGCGTGCAGCCACCAGAAACAGGCATCTGGCACACCAGCAAAGCCAATGAGAATGGCTCCATATATAGGTCCAGTATTTCATTCACCTACATTTCTGTCAAGTCATAGAGTGGAGCTTTGCACTGACAACCTGGGTCCCTCCTTGATATATTTCTCTCACAGCTTTACAAGCAGTCTGGTTACAAATTTGTATCCAGACTGCTTCTTCCTAGTATTCTCCCACTTGGTGAGCATTGAGGTCTAGCCAGATGACTCATTTGATGTCACTGTCTTCTGTCGATTGCACAATGGTAGAAGAAGCCTACTGTAAGCAAGGCCAAACAAATTAAGTAAGGCTTTTCACACTATCCCACATTGCAGACTGCTAAATAAATTTGAAAGCATGGGATTGGCTACTAAGATAGTTGGATGGATAAGATCTTGGTTTAATATCCTTTTTGCTGCCATTGCAAATAAAGATATTAAAGGGAAAGTATACCTTTTTGCAGATGACACAAAGGTATGCAACAGGGTAGTGACACAAGGAGGGGTAAAACAAATGGTTGATAATCTAGGTAGACTAGAGCAGCGGTTCTCAAACTGTGGGTCCTGACCCCAAAGTGGGTCCCGACCTTCTCAGCATGGGGTCGTGACTCCATGTTGCTGACCATCAGCCTGATGACTTTTCTAATCTCAGTCAGTGATTCAAGGAGTCTGAAAGAAATGTTGAATTGTCAGTTATTTTAGCCTCCTCACATCATTTTGTGCCTCCACAATGATGCCATGTACGTGCTGTCTGCTGACTACACATGTGATGTGATGACCTTCTGCATTCACTTGCTGGGGTCCCGTAATTATTTTTATTGTCTAATGGGGTCCCAGAGCAAAATTGTTTGAGGACCCCTGGACTAGAGGAATGGCCAAGAGCATGATAATTACAGTATAATGCCAAAAAATTCAAAATTATGCACATGGGTCTCAAAAATCCCATGACTAAATATAATATTATGGCACTATATTGGAAACTACTGAGGTGGAAAGGGATCTAGGAGTCACTATCTTGGGTGACTCAGGGGGGTTTGCAATGTCTTTCGACCTCCCGCAGCCATCTCCCGATGGGGGAGATGGCTGCGGTACCCTATTCAATGCTGTCTTCCCCGACAGCATTGAACAGGGGTTCTGCCGAGAAAAGCCGGAAATAGGCGAGCTCCCGGCCGGAGCTCGACTATTTCCATCCTCAACTCGCGGCCACGCCCCCTTCTCGCTGCTCGGCGACCGGGACATTGAATCCCGACCACCGAGCTCACGTCGAGCAAAGCGAGAACGGGACAGGGGCACGGCTGTCGAGCTTGCTCGACAGCCGTACCCCTTACATTGAATACCCCCCTTAAAGGCAGGTAAGCAATGCACTTTAATAAAGCAATGAGGAAGGCAAGTCAGATGCTTTTGTACAAATAAATTATAGTGATCAAAATCTGGGTGCAATGCTGCCTGTAGATCTGTCAAAACCTAAAATAGATGTCACCACATCTAAACAAGAATATAACAACAACAATTGGAATTATTGTGATTAAGTGGCACAGTGAGTGAAAAGAAATTAGTATGCAACACAGTTGTAAAAAAAATTGTAACGGAAATAAAATAAGAAAAAAATACGTCCCTTATGGATCGCCTGGTGTGAAGTGGAGTATAACTAAATGTCCAACAGTGTGGTGAATGAGCTTATTTGTAAAGTCCAGAGTGAGCAAGTGAGGATCTGTCAATCGAAAACTAATGGAGAGTGTTACTCAGAGGAAAAAGGAACAAGAATAAAATTGGGAATTAATACTTTAATATTAATAATAAATTCTGTATATTATTTGATTGAATCAGGAGTCTCTGGAGATATCTGTCTGATTTCCTTTGATTGTGTACAGTACCTCGCTCACCTCTATGAGAGGGACCAGGAAGTATATAGTGGTATCTTTATCCTTTTTATGGTAAGTATGAGAATAAATGGATATGACCAAGATGGCATAACCCACTCACAGGTAATGTATCCTTAATGATACATATAATGGTTTCTTTAAAGGTAGGACCCCGTGGTAGGTGTAGTAGAGAAGCAGTGGATGTATCAAGGTAGTGTATTCTTAATCACTCAAATAGCGATTTCTTTAATTAATGAATCCCACATATAAAATATAACACATATCATCTATATCATCCGTTATATATGTGGAATTCAAGTCAGATGCTTGGTTGCATAGGGAGAGGAACAGCAGCAGAAAAAAAAGTAATAATGCCACTGTATAGGTCATTGGTACGACCTCATCTAGAATACTGTGTCCAGTTCTGGAGGTCACGTGTCTAGAAGGATATAAATACATTAGAAACGATACAAAGAAGAGCAACTAAAATGGTGCATGGCCTACATCACAAACTTGCGCAGAATAACTAAAAAAATCTCAATATGTATACTGTGGTTTGGAGCAGAGACAGAAAAGGGGGGACTTTAAACTTTCATTTATATTAAGGTTTATTACAACATGAGGACATGCACTGACACTGGAGGAAGGGAGGCTCAGGGGAGATCTGAGGAAAAAGTACTTCACAGAAAGAGTAGTAGATAAGTGGAATAGCCTCCCATCAGAGGTGTTAGAGGCTAAGAGAGCAGACAAATTTAAACATGCCTGGGATAGACATGAGAGAGCTAAGGCTCAAATAGGGTTTAAGGGAAACATTATGATTAAAGAAAAAGGGGCAGACTAGATGGGCTGAATGGTTCTTATTTTATGTCAAATTCAATGTTTCTATGAGAACTAGGAGAGGGCTGTGCCCTGAAGACCTGGAGATTGTAGTGTTTGTATGAGAGCAGAGTGGCCAATGGTGTCAATAGCAGCCGAGAGATTCAGAAGAATAAGAAGTGAGTAATGGCCTTTAGACTTCCCAGTGACCAGGTCATTCATTACTTTAGTCAGTGCTGTCTCTGAAGTGAACAAAACCTTAACTGAAGTGTGTCCAGTTGCTACAATTTGCCCCTTGCCCAATGGTCTTTTAGCCTCCTGTATGCAAAGACTTCACCTTTAGCAACAGCCTTTCCTAGGTGAATTAGGTCCAGCCAGTACTTAGATGTCCCCAGGTTTTGATAAAGATAAGGCAGCTAATAGAAGCTGGGTAAAGACCACAGATAAAGAATAACAGTAATATTATAACAGAACCAGAGTGTTAGTACCTGGACAGACAACCAATCCCCCCCCCCCCCTTCCCTCCTACATACTTGTTACTGAAGTCACTGTATTATCACTAATTCTGGTACGAAAATATGAAATTGGTGATGAAGTCCTCCTCACTCTTATATCTATTGATGCATCTTTATACCAACATTCTTGAAGATATCTTTGATACATGACAATTTTAACATTAATGTTATAATGGTTTTTAAAATTCTTTGTGCTATAATCGTTATTATTAAGCTGGTATCTGTTTCTCGTAACTCCAACATACTTGTGTGGCATGGTCATGTTCTGTACTTTAAAAAATGTGTGAGGCAAATGTATTGCAGGCATGGCTTTAAGGTATCTTGGATGGGTATGGGAGCTGTGAGATGGGACTGTAGTTTGAGAGGGAGTTTTGGTCAGAATTTTTTTCAGAATGGGATGAACATAAACAGTTTTAAGTATTAAGTATTTGTATTGCAAAAATAATTGGTAATTAAAAATTTACTGTGTACTATTTATTGAAGTTTTTGAATTTGCTTAAGTTAGCACCAAACTTTACTTATTTGGACCACGCACCCAAAATGAGGCCATCCTACTGTAGTGCTTTTCAATTAAAAAGTCTTTCACCAACAGCTCTGCACAGGGACAAAAGACTATAGTTTTTGATTGTACCATCCACAAGTATAAAAGTTCACTACACATTAGCTAAAATGTAGCTAAACCATTTAAGAAAATAATTAGTTACATGGGGCAAAATTGTGCAAAAATATAATTCATTTGGTGATTTTGCCATCTTCGTTGTGATATATTGGGATGTCAGTATCTGCTATGATTAACCATGTAAAAGTTAGGAGATGTAAAAGATTTCTGCAGCATTAGGAGTTTGAGACGTCCCGTGGACCACACAAATTTGGACACTAAATATTTCTCACATTAAATGACATTGTATAAAAATGGTTTTGAAACAAAAAAAAAGATAGGGTCAATTACAGGTAAAATAATTCAAGTTGGGAATTTGTGATTAGACAGAACATTCCAACAATGTTTATCTATAGCATTGAAAAATAAAGGTCTCTGACAGCACGGCTATATGACTTCACTCTGTGTAGTGGTAAAAGATATGTTATCTGCACATCAGCAGCCCATATATGACATCACCATTGAAAGATCAGAGGAGACCAGTGTTGGCTTGCACAATTATGTTGCTTTGACTTATTATAGAATGTACAAGGTGATTTAAAAAGGCTAATAACATAAGCAAACATGATTTATCTTAACATAAAAATAAAAATGTGACATTACAGGATATTCTGTTTGTATCTTCTACATAATTAAATATTTTTAAAGCAATAAAAAATGTAAAGACACCTATGCAAAGGCACAGACACAGAAGATTATATCAGCTCTAGAACCCCAGGAAAACACACAGTCACTATTGTAAACAATTTTAGGTATAGACCATATACACTGCTGCGTGTATAACCTCTTAATAGATTAGTATATACCCGCAGCAGGTTCTAGCAGCTTCTATTTAGGAAATGCCTATTTTCCCAAAATTGCAAGCAAACCAAACGAAAAAACAAATACTGTATTACGCGGCGCTTGAAACAATGTATAAATAAAAAATATACAGATATTTATTATCCTAGAACTCACTGGCCAGTGATGAAAATATACAATTTAATACAGAATACATTAAAAATTAGACATACAAATGTTTTGTTTTAAAAAAAAGTATTAATTCTAATCCGCATCCAGACAAATTTATTAGAAGAAAACAAAAAAAGCCTCTGCTAATGAGCCAGAATTTAGGACACACTTGGATATTTGTTCAAGTCCTAGCGGTTGTATGTAAGGGACGTTGGTACTCCCAATTATATATTATCCAAATGGATAAGATGGTATTTAGCGTCCGCTATATGACATAAATCTCTAGATTTTGTCTGGCCAGACATGAAAAGAAAAAAGATAGGAGCGTTCTCCCTATACCTGCTTTATAAAAGTCCAGTTTTATACTCCTTGTGGCTGTATTCAGCAAACATCCGGCTCAATGTAGTGCTTGATAGCCCGGGTTCCTTATTCCAAAAAGACTCCCAGCAGTCTTTGGAGACAGTCAGCTGTGTGCAGGCAAGGGTAGGACCACCTATACTCAAATGACACGTTTCCCCGCCTCCATGGGGGTTCGGCGGCTTCTTCAGATATTGAGCTAAGTTATTTTTATTGCATGTTGTTATGATCTTAAACATATGGGACCAGATGTAATGAGGTGCTGGTCTGGCGGCCATGCTGGATGTCATTTAAAATACCATTGGCAAAACCATGCCTTGTATTTGACAGCCAGATTCGCACCTCATTATATTTGTCTCATTCATCCTTAGTGTTTGCAGTGTACTTTATATGGTGTACCTAAGTTCTGGCTGAATAAGCACTAAAGAATCTAACTCCTTCCTTGTCTTTATATATTAATGCAGGACATTTATACAGAGCTTTATCATTTTATTTTTAAAAAGCCACTCACACCACAGATTACAAAAAGAGGCAATGGGACAAAGAAGGCCATAGATGAAGAGGTGGATCAGCGGTAATTTGTTTTATCTGCAAAATATTATTATAACTGTGTAGATACAGGCACATCATTGAATGCTGCAGTTGGATCGGAAGAGGGAAGGATTGCAATACAAGCATATCGCAAATGGCAAAAACCGTTAGCACTGAGGGCCACCTATATAACATTATTGGTTGCCTCCCTTCCCCTCCCTAATTTTGTTATAATTGGCAACTGTCAGAAAAATAATAACAGTACTCGTAATCATAATTACAATAATAATAACAATAATAACAATAATAATAATAATAAAACTTTAATCAATAATCAAATTCTATCTATGATATTATGATGGTAGCAGTGGAGTATAATCAAAAACCTCAATTTCTACAGAGCAATAATGCTGTGCACTGTTCACCCTGTGCGATTTGCACTATCGATTTTGACCATATAGTCAAAATCTATAGCAAGTTAGTACAAATCGCATCATGGTTTGCAGCACCCGATTAGATCCCGATGCGCAGCCCTGCGGCATCAGAATTAAAAATAAAAAATAGATTCTGCAGAACAGTCTATTTCTACTATCTTGGAATGAAAGCCATGCTGCCCAAACATCCTTGAAAAAGTGCCTGGTAAGGCATGAAAAGCATTGGAGACCACCCTGGAGCATCTATACCAAGCCGGCCTGCTGCCTGCAATCATCTGCCCGCCACCCTCTACAGATGAGCGGTGACGTCATCAAGCCTAGTTCCGATGGCTCCGGCCGTCCGCACAATCGCCATTTTGGCCCACACAAAAGGCATCCCGAAGGGAGGGAACAACTCCCAATGGGACTTTCTTTGTGACTGGCAGGTCGAACTTCCCTGAAAGTCACTGTCAGTCACAATGAAGCCAGTGCAGTCTCACAGACTGCATCTGGCTTCACTACAGTAGCGTATTTTACCTGGGGGGGGGGGGCGCTGCAGCCCTGCAGCCCATAGGTAAAAACCGCCACTGGTAGTACTGCAATTACCTCCATACTGTATAATTGCTTTACAGGTCTATCCTCTAAACCTAGCCCAAATCAGGTCTCATTTGCTAAATTGCAGGCTAAACCGAATTAGGAAATTTGTTAAAATTTCAACTTCACATTAATTTATTTGCCAAAATCTAACTTCCTGACTAAAGTGGGCACGACTACAATTAATGTTATATTGAACTAACAATTTACATGACTACTATTATTTTAAATATTAAAATGTAATTTTCCTCAGCATATCATAAATCAATGCCTCATATTCTAAATGTATTTGTGCTTTAATCAATGTCTGTGTCATACTACTGGATTTTTTTACAGTCTTTACAAACACATAATTAGGTCAAATTATTTTGTTTCAAAAGTGATTAAATTACAAAGGATTAAAGTTATTCACAATAACAATTAAACACGGGATCTGTTAAAACATACTACAGCTAACCCCTATAGCTCTATAATGCCTTATTTGTATTTTTAACAGTAAATCGAAAATGTGTTTTTTTAGCAGTTCCACTTGCTGAAAACAGCTGTCGTGCTATAAATTCTACTGATAACTGTCAGAGATAATGAAACCCAACTCTACAAGTTCTAACAAAGAAAAAAGAGCTGCAAGACTAAATACATGTGGCTATGAAAAATGATGACTTAATTGTTGAAAAATTCGGTACTCTTTACTTAGATGGGCGCCCGTCGTGGTGATCGCGGGTACATTTATGTCTGGCCGCGACGCGACCGACGCGATGCCCGCGATTTCCCATTGAAACCCATGTTAAACATGGAAATCGTGTCGGTCGCGTCGCGGCCGGCCATAAATGTACCCGCGATGCCCGCGACGCGATGCTCCCGATTTGCCATAGGAATCAATGTTAAAAGGCCCGATGGACACGATTTTACTGTTAAATGCCTCAATGGACCCGATTTGGCCATAGGAATCAATGTTAAATGGGCCACAGAGCCCAAATAAGCACAATTAACCCTTAAATGTCCCCCCAAATTTTTAACGCCACCCCACGATCCACGCCAACCCGAAGCGTGGCGAGCGCAGCGAGCCCGCGAGGGGCGGCGGTACGCGTCCTCCGACCTTTTCATGCCCTACTATCCACTAGGGCGTGGAGTGAGAATAGAATAGTGTGGCGATCCACCGAGCCCGAAGCGTGGCGAGCGCAGCGAGCCCCGCGAGGGGACGCGGATACCTTCACAGTTATACGCGTCCCCTCGCGGGCTTCACAGGTGTCCGTGGCGACGCGGAGACCTGTGAAGCCCGCGAGGGGACGCGTCTACCTGTGAAGGTATCCGCGTCCCCTCGCGGGGCTCGCTGCGCTCGCCTCGCTGCGCTCGCCACACTATTCTATTCTCACTCCACGCCCTAGTGGATAGTAGGGCATGAAAAGGTCGGAGGACGCGTACCGCCGCCCCTCGCGGGCTCGCTGCGCTCGCCACGCTTCGGGTTGGCGTGGATCGTGGGGTGGCGTTAAAAATTTGGGGGAACATTTAAGGGTTAATTGTGGCTATTTGGGCTCTGTGGCCCATTTAACATTGATTCCTATGGCCAAATCGCGGGCATTGAGGCATTTTACATCAAAATCGCGCTCAATCAGCCTTTTTAACATTGGGGCAGATGTATTAAGCCTGTAGAAGAGATAAACTGGAGATAAAATGGAGATAAAGTGGAAGGAGATAATGCTCCAGCCAATCAACTCCCACTGATCATATTTCAAACACAGCTGATTGGCTGATGCGTTATCTCTTTTTACTTTATCTCCACTTTATCTCCAGTTTATCTCTTCTACAGGCTTAATACATATGCCCCAGTGTTCCCTATGGGAAAATCGCGGTCATCGCGGGTAGCAGATTTTTATGTACCCGCGATGCCCGCGATGACCGCGATTTTTACCCCCGACGCCCGCGATTTCAATCGCGGGCGCCCTTCTAGGTAAAGAGTACCAAAAATTCTTTTAAAATTGGTAGATTAGATAGATAGATAGATAGATAATGAGTAAAACGAGGGATACAAATGTGTCCATATTCACTAGTGTTTTTGCATTATGTAATGTGTGGTGCAACTTAGTCACTGCAACGAGGATAGCTAAATAGATAAATATGACTAAAATGATGGGTAGATAGATCATTTTAAAATTAGATAGAGAGATGTGAGTAAAAGAATAGAAAGATAGATAGATAGATAGATAGATAGATAGATAGATAGATAGATAGAATGTAAAGTCCAGGTGCTACAGTCCATTCTTCATAATTATTAGTCAAGATCCAAACTGACTCACTGGCAGTTGGTGTGGCTCCCCTAATTGAATTATGGACTGTGTTGTACCCCCTCCTCTGGAGCCGACATTGGATGCATTAAATAAAATCATGATAGATACAAATGTGTCCATGTTTACCTAGCATATTTCTACTACTGTATATTGCATAAGGCAGATAGGGGGACATTTACTAAAATGGGAGTTCTATTTCACATGGGATGCTGTTATGGACAACCAATCAGATCCTGTCTATTATCTTCTAGAGGGTGCTAAATAAATAAGAAGTAGATTCTGATTGGATGCCCGAAGCAACATCCCTTTGTGAAATAAAACTCACATCTTAGTGAATTTCCACATAGTGTGACCTAGACACTTAACCAAGAATACCTACTTTCACACTTTAGCATATTGTTCTCAGCCCCCAGCATATTTTCACATAACAGCTGCACTCAAACAGAATACAAAGTAATACAATGTTTTACGCACTTAAAATGACTTGCTGGAGGCTCGGGAAGCTGTGCAGGAGGAGAGATGTCCTCCTCCACAGCATGTACATTTTTCTAAAGGGGCAGAATCACGCCTCCCAAAATCTGGTCATGGCCACGGCCCTTTCACTCGCAGCCCACAGTGTATTTTGGCAGTCCTAAATATATGCCAAATTTACTTACAGCTTTGTTTCAGGAGTTCAGACTTCTTATTGGTAGAGGTCTTGTAAGAGCAGACAATGGGGCAGATGTATTAAGCCTTAACAAGAGATAAATGCAAGGCTGATAAAGAGAGATTAACGTCCAGCCAATCAGCTCCTTACTGACTTTTTTCAAACACAGCCTGTGACATGGCAGTTGGGATGTGATTGGCTGGACGTTTATGTCTCTTTATCACCCTTGCATTTATCTCTTGTTAAGGCTTAATACATCTGCCCCATTAAACCTGTGCTTCTATGATGCTCATCTCCCAAAACTAGAGATGAGCAGATCCAGTTTCTAAAAACTGAACCTACAGTATCCGAGCTTCCACATTGAGGGCAACCAAGGCCTGGCTCAGGTCTTCCTGCCAAACTCAAATCCAAGAACAAGGTATAATGTCATCTTCCAGGCATTTGATCTCGCATGTTTTGGATTGCCTCTCTCGTGATTTTGGCACCATCTCACAAAGACAACAGAGAAAGTGGGTGTTGGACTGTTGGCTCTGAAACAATGAAAAACATGCACATACAGATCACACACCACTGTCAGTGACCAGAGGTACAGAAGAGTGTAGGTACAGAGACAGGACACACAATGGCAGCAACCAGAGGGAGAGTGTGTGGGGCTCTGAAATCTTTGAGGCTTTTTGTTGTGTGTTCAAGCACCATGTTAAAAATATATTTTGTGTTGAACTCGCTATTAAAAATAAGGTACTCTTTACCTAGCACGGCGCCCACGATGTCCATCGCGGTCATCGGGTGTAAAAAATCGCGGGCATCGTGTCCATCGTATGCACTAAAGTAACGGGTGCGACGCGACCGACGCGATGCCCGCGATTTCCCATAGGGATCAATATTTAATTTTTCAATGGACCCGATTTTTCAGTTCAATGCCTCAATGCCCGCGATTTTGCCATAGGAAACAATGTTAAATGGGCCACAGAGCCCAAATAGGCACCCTTAGCAGTGAAATGTCCCCCACAATTGTTAACGACACCCCACGATCCACGCAAACCCGAAGCGTGGCGAGCGGCGGCGGTAAGCGTCTTCCGACCTTTTCATACCCCCACTATCCACGTCGGCGTGGAGTTGAGAATAGAATAGTGTGGCGAGCGCAGCGAGCCACCGAGCCCGAAGCGTGGCGAGCGCAGCGAGCCCCGCGAGGGGACGCGGATACCTTCACAGGTAAACGCGGCCCTACGCGGGCTTCACAGGTATCCGCGTCCCCTCGCCACGCTTCGGGCTCGGTGGCTCGCTGCGCTCGCCACACTATTCTATTCTCAACTCCACGCCGACGTGGATAGTGGGGGTATGAAAAGGTCGGAGGACGCGTACCGCCGCCCCTCGCGGGCTCGCCACGCTTCGGGTTCGCGTGGATCGTGGGGTGTCGTTAACAATTGTGGGGGACATTTCACTGCGAAGGGTGCCTATTTGGGCTCTGTGGCCCATTTAACATTGTTTCCTATGGCAAAATCGCGGGCATTGAGGCATTGAAGTGAAAAATCGGTTCCATTGAAAAATTTAACATTGATCCCTATGGGAAATCGCGGGCATCGCGTCGGTCGCGTCGCACCCGTTACTTTAGTGCATACGATGGACGCGATGCCCGCGATGGGCGCCGTCCTAGGTAAAGAGTACCAAAAATAATTAAAACTGTTCTGTTTTCAAGTACCACGTAAAATAAATAACACTGTAGCGTGTCCAAGCACTGTGTAAAAAAAAATATAAATAATTAAATCTGTTGTGTATTCAAGCACCATGTAAAATAATTAATTTAAAATAAAACTGTTCAAGAACTACTGTATTTTAAATAAGTTGTATGTTCAAGCACCATGTTACAAAAAAATAGAACAACACTATTGTGTGTTGAAATACAAGGTGGTGTGTTAAGAGACACACACAGTAGTGTTCTAATCTCCTGCGCTCTGTTTATGTGAAGCAAGAAACTGTATATTAGCTTATATATACAGAGGTTTTAAATCCTTCACCATAAATATATGGGGAGGATACTGTACATCCCTTATTGGGGATATGAGTCTCCTCTTCTCCGTATTTATGGACAGCAATCAACGTCGATTCAAAAATGTTTTATACCACTTTGAAAACAGGGGAGGTTATAGGGAGGATACTGTACATCCCTTATTGGGGATATGCGTCTCCTCTTCTCCGTGTCAGAAAGATAGCAATCAGTGTAGATTCAGGATGTTTTACACCACAGTGAAAGCAGAGAGGATACCGTACATCCCTATCTGGGGATATGTGTCTCCTCTTCTCCGCACAGAATGATAGCAGCCAAATAAAGGGAGTAGGCAAACAGGCTTCACCAGTCACAGACCGTTCTCCGGCGTGTGTACATACGGAAGACAAAATATGGCCATATAGTGTAACACTATTTTATTGGAATGTTAACATGATATGGAAATAAACAGGGAATGGTTCCTTTTTAAAAACATAAATATGTAAAAAACAGAATAATCCACAATGGGCAATTACCGGAAGCAGTGGAGGACAAGTTGGAAAAGTCCTCGAGTGAGCACAAGAAAAAAGTCCCGGGAACTTTTAGAAGTGGCACAGCTGGACTCCGGCAATGGATCCCACAGGTATTCTGCTTGGTAGATCCGACGCGTTTCTACCGGTACTCCGGTCTTTCTCAAGGATATCTTCTTAGTGGTACAGCTGATCGGTATAAATAGTGCAGATAGCCTATCAGTCCACTGCGCTGCGGCGTCGCGTCGCGTCACGTGATTAGTGACGTGACCGGCGCTTCTCTCTGTTATTCAGACGCGACGCGACGCCGCATCGCAGTGGACTGATAGGCTATCTGCACTATTTATACCGATCAGCTGTACCACTAAGAAGATATCCTTGAGAAAGACCGGAGTACCGGTAGAAACGCGTCGGATCTACCAAGCAGAATACCTGTGGGATCCATTGCCGGAGTCCAGCTGTGCCACTTCTAAAAGTTCCCGGGACTTTTTTCTTGTGCTCACTCGAGGACTTTTCCAACTTGTCCTCCACTGCTTCCGGTAATTGCCCATTGTGGGTTATTCTGTTTTTTACATATTTATGTTTTTAAAAAGGAACCATTCCCTGTTTATTTCCATATCATGTTAACATTCCAATAAAATAGTGTTACACTATATGGCCATATTTTGTCTTCCGTATGTACACACGCCGGAGAACGGTCTGTGACTGGTGAAGCCTGTTTGCCTACTCCCTTTATTTGGCTGCTATCATTCTGTGCGGAGAAGAGGAGACACATATCCCCAGATAGGGATGTACGGTATCCTCTCTGCTTTCACTGTGGTGTAAAACATCCTGAATCTACACTGATTGCTATCTTTCTGACACGGAGAAGAGGAGACGCATATCCCCAATAAGGGATGTACAGTATCCTCCCTATAACCTCCCCTGTTTTCAAAGTGGTATAAAACATTTTTGAATCGACGTTGATTGCTGTCCATAAATACGGAGAAGAGGAGACTCATATCCCCAATAAGGGATGTACAGTATCCTCCCCATATATTTATGGTGAAGGATTTAAAACCTCTGTATATATAAGCTAATATACAGTTTCTTGCTTCACATAAACAGAGCGCAGGAGATTAGAACACTACTGTGTGTGTCTCTTAACACACCACCTTGTATTTTGTCTGTTTTTTTGGGTGTAGGGTTACCCATTTTGTGTTCATATCTCCAGCTGATCTGAAGCGCGACTAGTATACCATTTCAAACTACTTTTCACTGTATACTATTGTGTGTTGGTCAGGAACTAACATTATAACATTATTAGTGTAGCATTAAGAACACTGTGAGGCACTATTTTGTGTTTTAAAACAATGTGTAATGCAGTGGTTCCCAAACTTTTTGAATAACGACACACTAGAGTATCAGAATATTTTGCAGGGCACCCCTAGGCCAAAAGTTTATTACCAAGAATAAAAAAAATAATTAAATTAAGTTATGCTTAAATGTCATCCTTAGTGCCAGTTATGTGGTGAAGGAAATGATTCACTTCTGTTTATCCACATATTTTATAACTGAAGTCACAAGCACTGATTTTGACTATTACAATGACCATAAACAATTTGAATTGGTTCTGGAGCACCAACCTGAGGCACCCCAGGGAGCCACGGCACACAGTTTGGGAACCACTGGTGTAATGTGTTCTTCAGACATTGTGTTAATAACTTCGCGAGAGTGCCATTACTAAGAACCCTGTGAGTTTTGAGTTAGTAGGTAGAGGAGCAGGAACAGCAACTTAGTGCTAGCACTGTGGCTATTTTCATTAATGATAGGACTTCTAAAGGTGGAACAGGGGACACAAAGTCTAAGAAAAGGCAAATTAATACTTAACAATAGTTCACGATGTTAAAGAAAATAAGGGAAAAGTTACTGTCAAAATTTGCAAACACGACATACACTTTATGCATTTGCAAGGAAAGCATCAGGCCATGCCCTTAGTTTGAGAGTGGTGGTCCTGCTAATGTTACTGATGTTTCATGCTCTAGAATGCCTATTGTGAAAGCCATGGTCATGCAAAGTCAGGCATCTTCTTCTGTATCCCCATATGACGATGTAAAACCGTCTCGCTCTGAGTCTAGTATAGGTGATACCTTTTAAACTATCAGTGCCCAAAAAAAGCAAGAATACTAAGGCTGAAGAACAAACTGTGCATTCCGAAATCCCTGAGGAGAGTCCAGGAGTGTCCACATTAACTAATTACTCATAGAGTAAATACTGTGTAATAATGATGGTGATATAAAAATCAAAGATGTTATTGTGGAAGTGCAATAGGATGAGGGAGTATTTGTGTATTTGACACTAATGATGATGTTGATAATGATGATGTTGATGATGAGGATGAGGATGTTGTTTTGTGTCAAAGTAAGTCAGACACCAGTGGCAGCAGTTTTTGTCTGTAATAGGAAAAAAGAAGTCCATTGTCATTAGTTTAGCAGCTAATACTGGTGAAAAATATTGTGAACTGTGAGGTGATCAAAGTTGACCATATCTGGAAATGAATGATATTGAAGTCATTAATACTGTATGAACAAAACAGACCCAAATTATAGGATTTAAACTATTTTTAGCATTTAATAAAACATCCAGAACCAAAAACAAAACACAGGAGGCTGCTTTGCTAAAGCCCGAAAAAAATACATCCTAAGCTGATTTTGGTAAAACCAACACCAAAACCAGGGGGTCCATGCACATCTCTACTTACAACTATTAGTTGAAAAGATTGGGATTGGAGGAGGTAAAATCAGCAGAGGTACTGTACAGATTAGTTGGTACACACTTCTAGGTTTGCCACACAATGGCCCTTATTCTGATCGGTGCGGCCGGAGCCGCATATGCGGCTCCGACCGCACCAGACGAATCCCCGCCTTCCATACGGATCGCCACGGCCGTCCGTACGCGGCCATGTGGCGATCCGCATGATTGTGGACGGGGATACGCCTCCTCCATGGTGGGAGCAGCCCCTGCATTCGATGGTCGCCGAACATCGAATGCAGGGCCGCACGCTCCACCAGGTCCCGCAACACAAGACCACACGGACACTTGTCCGTGTGAAATCTTGTATGGGGGCGGGCAGCTGACATCCGGCGATGTCAGATGCCCGCCCTGTACCCACGCGTCATAGCCTCATTAGCATGCGTACGCCCCGCGTTTGCATGGGAACGCCCATGAAACGCGGGGCGTATGCATATGCAAATGAGGCTTCGTAGCCCCTCACGCCCCTATCCACCCCCTTTGCGGCGGACAAAATACGTGTACGGCGATTTCGGCTGCACATGCGCAGAGTGCCCTCTGCACATGCGCAGACCGAAAACATCGGCGGAACGGCCGCAAGCGGCCGTTACCGCTTCAACCAGAATAAGGGCCATTGTACTATATTGGAATTTCTGGACTCCTCATAAAGGTAGGCTGTCATTAGGTCAAAACTGTCTATGTCAACAGTCACTAGGTCGATAACAATTGGTCGGTAGTCATTAGATCGACACATGAAAAGGGTTGACATGCATTAGGTCAACATGGTGAGAAGGTTTTCACAAGCAATAGTTCGGCATGGAAAAAGGGAGAATAAAGTAGTTTGGCGAAGCATGGTGAGTGCACTGAGCCATGCAAGGGGACGCGGTACACTTAAACGGGATCCATGTCGACCTATGTCTACATAGAAAACAAAAACATGAAAATGCATGTCAACATTTTCCCACGTTGACCTTTTTCATGTCAACCTTTTGCTTGTGCCAACATTTTGTCAATGTCGACCTTATGCCTATCGCCCTAATGACTGTTGACCAATAGTGGTCAACCTAAACAGTGTCACGTAATGACCCATTCCCTCCCAAAGTGGACCATAAATACTCTAACAAGAGTTTATGAATCTTATGATGTGCAAAATGATTTTATATGTCTGTACCCATCTTTACTGTCATTTAGTGGGACTTTATATTCCCATGCAATAAACACAGTAGTATAATACATTATTGTGCATTGTTATATACATGTATTCCATCTAAAATTGTTAACTTTACTAAAGCCAGGTAATGTATTATAAATATTTACATGTTTTAAATGTAGTCGTTTCTATGATAAGTTGTACAACAGGCTTTCACATCACTTAAATGTATTGTGGAAACAAGGACATACTCAATCCCATGTGATTTTTTAGCTGAAATAGCATTTTAAATAAATATAGGTTATATGGCTTTTAGAACATAGTATTATTATTAATACAAGGTATTATTATTATTATTATTATTATTATTATTATTATTATTATTATTAATAATAATGATAATAATAATAAGCAGAAAATGTATGTATTATAGTAACATATAAATAATAATCATAACTATATTATTATTACAATTACTATTATCATTATTATGTTAATATAAAACAATAATTTTCCCATTATTATCATCATCATCATCATCATTATTATTATTCAAGACTTTTGAAGCAAAAATAAGAAATTTTGCGACATATTAATTAGCAAATCATTTGACGATTTATCTCATGTTTTCTCCTAACACTCAATAATATTAAAAACCACTTTTATTGGGAAATTGTAAAAAAAACTTATCTTAACAACTGCTGCAAAATCATACAATATATGTTTGAGAGATAATGCTAAAAAGTATTATTTTAATTTTTATTCTTACTGATTTGCACCATGGTATTGTGGTGGTCTCATTGATCATACAGATGTATATTATCAGACAGCACCACAAAGCCCTCTGACAATGTATCTGTTTACTCTGTGTGTGTGTGTGTGTGTGTAACTCATTTAGTGTATCGTGAGCAAACATGTTCCGCTCTAGTTTTACACACACGCACAAAGAGCATCCATCTCTGCAAATAACCCTCAGATGCCTTTGCGTTTATATACGTCTATCCATATTTTGATACAAATAAAAACCGTTAACTTCTAGGCATGTAGCATATTGCACAATATGTTGGCGTAACAAATACCGTTTTCATTTCTGAGCGAAATAAAAATACGATTGCAGAAGATTTATAAAAGTGAGACATTAATTTGTCTTAGGTCTAAACAGATGCCCTGAGCATGGCAGCTGTGTAACTGGCAACTGACACAACGGTATGTCAGTCATGACATGACATTCTCACATTGCCTTCCTCTGTCTACAGATTACAGATCTGAGATCATCACCTCCTGTCCATGGATTCAGCTGCTTTTAACATCCTGCTACAGATCAGGGAGTCTGCTTGTTGTCAGATGTATTTAACCATCTCATGACTAGCAGCTGACTAATTGAGTATGCTGTCAAGCTGCACTATTGTTGTAGCTTGTAACCACTTACAAATGAGTTCATAATTAGCCCTGACTGGTGAACACACATATTATGAGCACAATCGAGGAGAGATTCCTTAAGCTGCAATTCCATGTCAATGGTTGTGTGGCAAGTACCCATCCTTAATGCTTACAGTACAAGTCTGCATCTTGTTATATGATATAATGTTATATTTCATATAATGAATATTATCCAGTGGCTGTCATCCACTATAATAGTTCAGGGCACTGATATCATTTATTGCAGAACAAGGCAGCATCACCAACAGATTAAATCCAGGGTCGCCTACCTGACCCTCTCCTTCAGGGAGAAAATGCTCTGTTCCTGGACTTCCCTGGTAATGTATGATTGCCATCACCTGTGGGGAGCTAGGTAATTAAAGGTGTTTCACCACAGGTGATGGCAATCATACATTACCAGGGAAGGCCAGGAACAGAGCATTCTCTCCCTGAAGGAGAGGGCCAGGTAGGCAACCCTGATTAAATCTGTTTTATGGGGAAGGTTATGATGTGATAGTTTGTTTCTCATCAGAACTTGCTTCAATATTTTGTCCCCAATTATAGATTAGTCATTTTAGATTGCCTCCACACTAAGGGGGTTATTCAGTTCAAAAGCTCTAGTGGGCAAAACTATCTGCACTGCAGGTGGGGTAGATGTAACATGCAGAAAGACCCAAATCTAAATCTCTCTGCATACAGTATTTTAGATCTGCCCTACCTGCAGTGCAACCTGGTTTTGACCATTGGAAAAAAAATTTGCTCGTGAAAACCTTATTGAAAAACCCCCTTATGTGAGCCATCTGATGCATTGAGTATACATATACTGCATTATTCAGAGATTTATATATATCAGATATTTACGTAAGACTCCAATGTTTAAGGATCTGTATATTAGCTGGAGCCCTACTTTACATAGCTATCTGGAATAGAGAGTGTCTAGCAGTTAATAAGTCAACACTCCATTGTCAACATGTATTAGGATGACAGGCATACAGTCAACAGATATAAAATGTTGACAGGTTTAAAAGGTTGACCTGGCCGCCTTCTCCTTCCCCTGCAACCGGAAGGACCTCTGGCTGTGTTGCTTGGGGGAGGAGGAGTTTGATGGAGGTAATATATGCCAGGGACTTGTTGGAGTGGGTCGGCGTCTGCGGTGGGTTGCGGTGGGCGGCAATAAAAGCGCATAGGCTTCTATAGGTTAATCGCCATACAAAGGTGCCGTTACCCTGACCGGCGAAAACAGCTGGGTGTTAGTACATTTGAAAATGCAGTAAACCCCCCGAAAAGGGGGGTTATACCGCATTTTTACCTAAGTACATCCCGCCCATTAGCTGTACCACTTTATTCTTTAAAAAAGGGATTCATGTCCAGAGAGAATTAGATTTGGGTGGGGTTTTACTCTATTGGCTGTGTAGAGTAACTATTTTTTGTTGTGATGCCTGATTCCCCTCACCCTTTACCTAGTTGAACTCCCTCTTCTTCAGACAACGGCAGAAAAAGCAGAGGTGGTACATGGGGAAGGGGCTCACACTGCCCAGCACTGCTCATATAGCCGTAGCACTGCTCTATTTTATGTTATTTTTTTGTAAATATCATCATAATTGCATTTTCCACTACAAGTATGAGAAATGTAATCTCAAAAACGTGAATTAAAGGGTATGGAGTAGTTTTTCACAAATTCTGTTTCTAAAGCCCTTTGACACATTTTATTGAAACTAACATTATGTAAAAAGGGTGTGGAAACCTATATGGTGATTCCCTGACCCAGACAGATCTGCCGTATCCGCTGACTGTATATTCTGCTTGTGGCCAGCGATGATCGGCGATCTATTAAACAAGTTAAAAATGTCCAAGATTATTTTCAGTCCAGATTGGGGAATTGGGATTTTTAAATATGTTTGATATTCACGATTCTCTGTCACAGCCATAAGGGGATCAGGACATTGTACCAATATATTTTTAATGTATGGGAGCCTTTAGTCTACATGCCAAAGGGATGTGGTTGTCAGGTTTACAGTCAGTGGTGTAACTATAGCCCGCAGCTCCTGCGGGAGGCGCTAAGAAAGTGTGGGCACCGGGGGGGTCTGCGGGGCTATTTTTACCTCCTTCTGTCTGCCCCTGCCGCCGGCGCATCTGTCTGCTGCTAATAAAAAAATGTGACACTCAGAAAATGCGTGTCCCTATACTGCAGACAGTTTTTGAGGCAGCATCCTTAAAAATGGTCTGCTGTATAGGGACAGCCATTTTCTGAGTGTCACTTTTCATTAGCAGCAGGAGCCGAGACCACAGACAGATGCAGCAGGGGGTACTAGCAGGATACGGAGGGGTAAGGGGGTTGGGGGGTTGTTAACCCTAATGGGGGGGTTTGTTAACACTACTGGGGGGGGGGCACTGCCAAAATTTGCGGCAAGGGGGCGCATATTTAATAGTTATGCCCAGGGCGGGATAAACAATGGGCCTGATGGAGCTACAGCTCCAGGCCCATTCTCCAAATAGGCCCATTTTGTAGCTGAGAGCCAGGGCTTTCCAACGAGCCTTGCTTTGCATCGCTAGCCCCCCGGGAACCGGAGATACCGCCAAGCAAACCTTTTCCCCATAGGATACCATAGGACCCGCTAATTCTGACCCCCACCCGGTTCCAATGGCTGCCAATTCCCTCCTGGCATCACAGAAGCTCGAGGTAGAACTCAGTCAAACCCAAATCACTGGGCCTTCAATCTGATACCAGGCTGCTCCATGTGGGTTCATTGGTTCTAGAGATATTGCAGGTAAACCGATTTTTTCATTTCTGAAATGTAATTTCATGGCTGTTCATGTTTTTGAGGACAAATTTCTCTGGAACCAAACGGCCCAGTTTCACAGGTCCAAAATCATTCAAAGCCCACATGAAAATGGGTCAGTTGGTTCTGAAGATATAGCTGGTTGTTTAAAGGGAGGGGGGGTTGATTTTCTCTCCCCCTCACACCAAAAAAAGCAGGAACTAGGCTGGTGTAAAAGGGGCCAGCCCGGGAATGTCCCTGCATGATCCTGGGACCATATTCCTGAGTAAGTCTCTGCATTTTCTGGTGCTAGCTGGGTCCTGCAGTGCTCTGAATACAGCCAGGCAGCCCCCTGCTCTCTGCCCGGTTGTCAATAGCTGTCATTTCTGCCCAGCGGTGGCTGTCCCCAGTTACCGCGAGCATGTATTCCCCCTTGGCAATGAGCATGTAATCCCACATGGCAACGACCATGGACCCCCTGGCAATGAGCATGGAACCCCTGGCAATGAGCATGTAGGTAAACAGCACTTATGTAGCATCATTTTTAATAGGCATAATACGTAATGGACATTATGGTGTGTGGCTGAACATGTCATGGGCTTTATGGTGTACATTTTTTATGCGCAATGCCCCTGTTTATGAAGCATATTGTGCTTTATTGCTCAATCTGTTTAGTATAGTGTGTATTTTGGCTCAATCCATGTGGCAAAATGTGAATTTTGCCAGTGGTGTAGCTAAGTTTTGGCCGCCCCCATACAGCAGACAGTTTCAGAGAACTGTGTGCTACTGTATATGGGGGCGGCCATTTTGTGGTGGTCCTCAGCAGAAGAACGGAGCCGCCGGGACCAGCGAGATAGGTAAGTCTGCGGGGGATTGGGAGGGGGGGTGTAACTATAGCCCCCACATGTACATCGCCCCCCCCCCCCGCGGTGGCGGGGGCTGCGGTGCTATAGTTACGCCGCTGAATTTTGCCTTAATCTGTGTGGCATAATGTGAATTTTGACTCGATCCATGTGCCATAGTGTGAATTTTTGCTCAGTCAGTGTGAATTTTGTCTCATTCCATGTGGCATAATGTGTAAGAGACAAGTACAGTATAAGGGGTTACTATTGTGTTGCCTGATTTGTATAAGGGGTATATGGTGTGGTAAACTTAGGTGACCACATAAAAGGTGATGATAAGGTCTACCAAGTTTTGGCTTTCAGTATTTTTTTTTATGACTGGAGTGCCGCCTCACCCGGCAAGTATTTTAGTACATCGGCATCCTGCGGGTGCACCTTTGGAGGGCACTCACCAATAGTATATCTCCCTGCATTTTTCCT